>NW_009260795.1:88728-90615 GCF_000687185.1 Egretta garzetta
ACCCCCCCGCAGCGGAACCGAGACCGTCAGCTTTAGCCGCATCCCAGCCCCAGGAGTAACCCTCCCCCGGGGTCCCCAGATATCTGCCTGGGCTGGCTTTGAACCCGGAGGCAGGCTCTGAGAACAACTAAGGCTTCAGTTTGAGCCAGGGATGAAGGATGGTGAGGATGGAGAGGATGGAGGAGGTGAGGCCGCACAGCCCCACGAAGCCCGGGTTGGTTTTGTACAGCCCCAGCTTGTCCAGAGGGATAAAAAGGTCGCAGGCGTTTTTCACCACGTCCAGCAGCAGAGGAGGGTTGTTTCGAAGGACGTGGATCAGAAGCCGGAGCTGGATCTGCAACCTCAGCCCCAGCTGCTGGAGCCCGTTGTCAGCCCGAAGCCGGTGCCCGTTCTCGCTGCCTTTCCCTCGCTTCCCGCCCGCCTCACGCTCCATCAGGATCTGGATCTCGTAGGCGTCCCGGCTCAGGTTCACGACAAGGGCAAAGAGATAATACCTGAAAAAGAAGGGAGAGGGATGGGGTGGGGAGGGCAGAGAGAGCAGGCAAACGGCGCTGGGGCGTGCAGGCTGTGGCGCCGGGAGCCTCCCGCTGTTTCCCTGCCAGCTGCAAAAATAAAACGCCTGTGGGGAGGAAGAATCGACGTTCTACTGGCAGCTGGGGGGCTGAGCTCGACAGCTCCCACACGGCTGCTCCCTGCTGTCGGTGTGGAGATGGAAAGGAGAGGAAAAGCCCCCCCCCACAGCACTGGGGGGGATCTGACCCCTTCACCTACCACTACAGGACAGTGGGCACGGGGGACACCCTGGGGGAGCAAAGGAGGGGTAGAAACCCACTCAGCCCAGGGGAAGCCCAGTCCCATTGGGCTGAGGACACCCTCACCTGAAGGACCGCTGGCTCCACTTCTCCTGGTCCACGCTGGGGACGAGCCCCGCCTTCCCCGCCCAGAGGACGTTGTCGCAGGCGAAGTACATGGCCCTGTTCAGGTGGCTGAGGGTGACGCAGAACCGCAGCACCATGTCCGATAGGTGGATGGCCCGTTTCGCCGCCTCCAGCGCCTCGGCCGAGCTTCCCAGGCGCAGCACTGCAGGGTGGACAGACAGACAGCCGGTCATGATGTGCAGAAACAGACTCCACAATCTGTAAGACTGTAAAGTAGGGATGTTTATTCAGCGCTGGGCAGCACGGGGGGCAGTCCCACCAAAGTCGTGCGCACCTCCACGCGGCAGCTTGCCCTGTTTATAGGTAGCAAAGTGTTACATAGACATGAAGTTTCCCAATACGCCTATACATATGCATAACCGGTCCCCACTTCGTAGTAAAATTAGTTCCAAGAGCTCATTTCCATAAGTCCCTCCTGACTGCGCTTGCTCAGTGCCTCCTTGTGGTGGTCGTCGGGCAGGGGGGTGGTGGGGATGAAGGCTGATGGCTCCTCTTCGTCACCGCCAGTAACCCCTTGTTCTTGCGCAGACTCAGTTGCTCCTTGGCTCTTGCCCCCACTGCAGGGTTGGTTTAAGCCAGTTCGTAAGGCAAATTTCTGGTTCTTATCAAGAACTGTCCTTCGTAAGGAGCCACGTATCTTCCAGTGTCAGTTCACGCAAGAGTTAGCAAAACATTCGAGCGCTATCTATCAATTTGATTCTCTGGGCTACAGGCAGGCATTCTTTATTCACGGCGCCGGATGCGCGGGGGATCACTCCACCTAACGTGCAATACCTAGCACCTGTTTCAATCAGGTTATATAAAACAAATACATACATATTCATTACATTCATACATAATCAATCACAGAATCACAGAATAGCAAGGGTTGGAAGGGCCCTCGGGAGCTCACCCAGTCCCACCCCCCTGCTCAAGCAGGTTCTCCTAGAGCACGTTACACAGGACAGCG
>NW_009260795.1:90675-92526 GCF_000687185.1 Egretta garzetta
TTTTTAATTCTACATCATCTTGTTCTAATAAAACAACCTGATATTTTAACACTCTGCTGGGGGACAGCCAATGACCCCCCCTTTTGTTCCACTGTCACCGAAATTGGGAAGAATAAACCTCGTAACACCAATGTAGTGTTAAAAGGCAGGCATTCTTTATTTGCGACGTCGGATGCACGGGGGATTACTCCACCTAACGTGCATACCTGGTACCTGTCTCAGTCAGGTTATATTGATCAAATACATGCATATTCATTACATTCATACATAATCAATAACATCCTCTCTAATGATTGGTGTAAATTCTCTCGCTTCCTATGTAAATTACTGCGCAGACTCTGTTGTTCACTTCTATTGTTCTCTTTTGAGTAGGTGGTATCATTTGGGTAGGGGGTCAATGAGTCAGTGGTCGCGATCTCCCCTTGCTGGAATTACATCTTACCCACTCGGCTCTCAGCCTTGGCAGTCTTAGCCAACTTTCTCAGTCTACTACACGAAACTACCTTCCATCTTCTTCTTTCATAGAATCATAGAACCGCTTTGATTGGAAAAGCCCTTTAAGATCATCGATTCCAAACGTTAACTTAACCCTGCCATCCCACCACTAAACCCTGGCCCTAAGCACCTCATCTCTCCTTCTTTTAAATACCTCCAGGGATGGGGACTCGGCCCCTTCCCTGGGCAGCCCGTTCCAATGCTTGACAACCCTTTCGGTGAAAAAATTTTTCCTAGTGTCCAACCTAAACCTCCCCTGAGCGCAACTTGAGGCCATTCCCTCTCGTCCTATCGCCCGTTACCTGGGAAAAGAGACCGACTCCCACCTCGCTACAGCCTCCTGTCAGGCAGTTGTGGAGGGCACATTTAAAGCACTGGCTTCTATTCCCCAACACTGTTTTTGTCTCACTGAGAAAGCAACTACATCAGTCTACTTCCCCTGCAAAAGCAGGTGGTTATAGTTACCTCTGTGGCTCCCAATGTTCTACTAAATTCCAGGCCAATATTATATAGCGCTATCAGAAAGGTCAGAAGAAATTAAAGCATTATGGGAGACCCTCATGTAAGCCAAGGGTATGTGATGGCTATTATAAATTGCAAGGGAAGGGCCATCTCATCTTACTGACGAGGAACAAAGAGGAGCATTACCTTGAAGGTGGGATGTATCTTCTTACACAGCAGTATTTCGCACTGCCGTAGCACAGCTGCTTCTGTAGGGGACGGCCACTGCACTTTGCTAAGACAGCAAAAAGTATTATTTTTTTTTACACAAAAAACCCCATGTGTAACCCAAGTAACTATTTTCTCTTTTTAGGTAGGGAGGGAGACTGCTGCCTAGGTATCAAACGGGGTACAGAACAAGGGGGAGCATTTCACATAAAAAAGCCAAAAAAAAAAAGCAAGATAAATTAGCAGAAATGGAGACCATAGGGGAGAACACCTGAAAAGCAAGACTTTGACAAGTTTCCCAGTCTCCAGAGGATCTTTACTAAGTTCTAACTCAGCCTGCTAGAATTTGCCACTGGCACTATAAAGTATCAGTTGCAACACGAACAGTCCTCTGCGATATTTAAGTTGGTTTGGAGTAAGAGGTCTCATACTACTAAGAAGTTTTTCTTAATGTCTAGCCTAAACCTGGTGCACACTGTCTATAGTTTCAGTTACATTAATAATTACCTTAACACCACAGACCATAGATGACAATACTATATTCCTTGTTCCTGGACCTAAGGTCCAGTTGGGTAGGGCTATACAGAGGAACACAGCAGCATTTATAATTAACTGATTCGATCCCATCTCCTCAATGCTAAAAAACTAAAATACAGAACCATTTCATCATTATTTTGGTTACAAACC
>NW_009260795.1:92869-93318 GCF_000687185.1 Egretta garzetta
CAGGCCCCGCCCCTTTCCATCAAAACAGAGGCCGTGAATGGGCAATTGCAACAGTCTCCGCCTCTAAATCTGTATGAAACCTCTTGATTGGTTATCTTTTCCTTTTCCCGCCCCTTCTCCCGACCAATAGGCCATGGTTACAATTCCCCACCTCCACCTCTCCTGCTTTGCTTTTTAATTCGTTTTTTCTTCTATCATTATAATCAGTCCTGCAGCACGATTGGATAGCTCTCCCCTAAGCCCCGCCCCTTCTCCGCGTCCCTCACTTCTGATTGGGGTAAGTAAGGCGAGCGCGCCCCTCCCCCCCACGCCCTACCGGCGAGTTCTGATTGGCCTCTCCCCTCCTCGTCCCGCCCACCTTCCCAGTCCTCTGCGCTGCGATTGGCCCGCTGCCGCTCTCACCGCCTCCCTCCCACCAACCCTCCCTCCGCCCCGCCCCGCCGTCTCCT
>NW_009260795.1:94156-103865 GCF_000687185.1 Egretta garzetta
GCTGTAACCCATTTTCCTTGGTCCATGCAACCCTTCTGCCTTCTCCAGCACAAGCTTTAAGGCGGGGACCTCCCCAAGATCCCTCTTCCCTGGGATTTGCACGGCGATCTTGCTGGGTGAGAGCCCTGCTGCCCTTTGCTTCTCACCACCGAGCTTTGAGCACCCTTTTCCCTGCAGGTCCATGAATCAGAGAAAAGAGGAGAGCCTGGAGCCTCTCCCGTGGCGGCATGCTGATGTTCCCTGTCCCAGCAGCGTTCAGCCAGTGGTTTGCCCACGTGATGGGCTATGAGGGCGACCCAGGAGGCATCCTTGACTGTTGTCCTTAAGTTAAACATCAGTAATAAGCGTTTTGTGCCATTTGTGGAGGCTTTTTCGGTGTCTGCTGCTGTTTCAACTCTCGTGCTTGGGATCTCCCAGCCCCTCAGAGTGAGCTCCTATGATTTGGGTGATGTTAAAGGTGAGCATAGGGAGGAAAGGAGGATCCCCGCTCCAGCCTGATCTATCTGGGGCTGCTTGTGCCAAAAATGAGAAAGTGAGGAAAATACAAGTGAGTAAAAAAAACAAGCCTGTGGTTTCTCCGGGTCTGCCTTCTCCCTAAGGAGTCTCGTGGTTTCAGGGGTCACGCTTGAGAAATGTTCACGGGTCTCCCTTTCTTAGAAAGCTCTGCAGCCTCTTAAGTGCAAGCTTTTATTTTTAGGGGGTCAACCGCTTCCCAATACCTAACTGGAGCTGGTTTATTGCTTCGGTGAATTAGGGGCAGAAGGCGAGGTAGGGGTAGGGAAGTGTATGGGTGACCACGAAGGCAGGCGCAGGAGCTGCGTAGATGATTCCCTCGCTTGTGGTTTGAAGCTGAGGAGGTTTCCTACTTGTGCTGTGCCTGCAGCAGGTAAATGTGTGATAAAGTTAGAGAAAGTGGGGGCTGTTTATTGTTTTTAATAGTTTTTAGGTGGTTTTTATGTTTTTAAGAAGGAGGATTCTTCTTGTGCCATAGCGATTTAGTCCTCCGTACGCAATTCCTTTACTTCAATTTGATGTCAGGATAAAAAAAGAATAATTTCTTTTGATGAAGGCAGCTCTGCTTGTTCATTCCTGGTGGCCGCAGTTTTCCTGGGATCCCCCTCAGTCCCGTGCTCTGCATGGCTGCACCTTGTTGATGAAAAACCCCGTGGCTGGGAGGAGAAATCAACTTTGCTGGTGCTGGAAGAGGCTCTTGCGGGGGTGTTAAGTACTCCACCACGCTCCGACGCCGCGGGGCTCCAAGTATTGCATCAGAGGCGCCCGGTCGTGCGAGAGCCCCTGGAGGAGGCTCAGATCTGGGTTTCTTGTACTCTCCTTCTTATTTAGATGAAAAAAAAGTACAGAAGCAAGGGGGGGAAAAAAAAAAAAAGGTTAAAGCACATATTTTACTAGTCCTGTGATGGAAAGAATCTTCCACCCCACCCGAAAGGAGACGTTTTGCAAGTATTTTGAGTTCCCAACTTCTTCCGGCTCCGGCGGCAGGTCCAACAGAGGCGGTCGCAGCATCCAAATGGCGAGTGCTTGGCAGTCAGCGCCACCGGCGTGCGGGGCTCCGCTGCTCCTCTGGCTCCGGAGGATCTCCGCGCCATGTGGAATCACTTACTCTTCTGTATTTAATATGCAAGTCAGATGTGCTATCGTATACACAGCGCCGGGGTACGGGGTTACGCTCCAAGGCAATAAACAGATATGACTGATGGTCGGAGCAGGCTCTGCTTTGCGTCTCTCGGCTTGTCTGCGTCTTTTCTTGGAGCGGCAAATCCAAAGGGTGAGCCTCCAACAGGAGCTGCCCCACATGGGCTAACCGGTGCTCTGGAAATCTGCCGCTCTCCCGCACACAGATGGGCGACGGAGTTTTTCTAGAAGATCAGCATTTCCTGTTCCTGCCCTCAGAAATGCAAGCAAACGGATAAAAACGGTATCGACTGATGCCGATAGCAAGAATTGCAGTGTTTCGAGCTGGTAGAGAGACTTATTCTACTTGCAGGCCCTTAAAATGCCTTTCTTTACGTGTTGGGTTTCCCGTTAAACACGGCCTCACGTGCGGTGCAAAGAATACGTCACTTCTTCAGCGTCTTTACCTGCATTCAAACCATCCCGTTGTTCTCTCTGCCCTCTCCCCAGCCCGAGCGCTGCGTTATTTCCTCCTCCGTATGTGTTTGAAATCCTTTCTCAAGGTCCGTCTGCTCACGGAGTCCTAACAGGATTTAGGATGCTTTCTGTAAATGAGAGCAAACTCATGTCTCCCGCCTCGCTCCCCCACGTCGTTATTTTATGAGTTAATGGGAGGAGGAGGGGTGAACGAGCAAGGCTGAACCATCATCGATCTGGAGTGAATTCAGACTTAAGGTTTCCCTTTGGATTCAGCGCGCTGCAGCGCTCAGCCAGCGTTTGGCTGCTCAACACGGCACGCGCAGGGCTGGGAAGGAGAGGGCAGATGGGCAGGTCTCTGCTCGTAGTGATGCCGTTTGCTATCCAGCCCTATAAAAGCATATTGTTCTGAAGCATTCGTAGAGTTTCTGTGCGTATTTTACTCTTTCGCCTCCTAAAGCCGGCAGCTGGAAGCGTTGAATCCAGTCTGGGAAGAAAAACCTCTTTTGGATGCTTCTCGGCTGTCTGACCTATTGCTCCAGTTGCTAACGAAGCGCCCAGCCGGTGTCTGGCACAGAGGAACCCCTTTCTTTGGCGGCTTTCTCTGCAGTTTCTTGTGTGGTCGGTGCTACGAAGTCTCAGTTGCCCCGTGCCAAACAGTCCCCAAAGCCGTTACTGAATCGGGCATTGTCTCCCCAAATCCATCAGGGATTATGTGTGTGATTTATGCTGTCCCTGGGCAGGGAATCTGCCTGGATGGATGGGAATTCTGTCTGGGTATTGGTTCGCTGGAGAACTGGCAGGGAACTGCATATTGTTTGTAGGGCTTTTTGTTAGTCTTCAGTGGAAAATTGCCCCTGTCTTGCATGTTTCATCAAGGGAAAAAAAAAAACAAAACCAACAAACCCAAATTAAACTTTGAAAATAATCCAAAAACGAAAGCTTTGTGAACAAATGCCCTGAAAAGCCTGTGGTTGGAAGAGGAGGGAAATGCTTAGCGAGGAACTACTGTGCTAGCGACTCCTCTCCTGGCTTCGTCTTACAGAAAGCAATAAAACAAAGCCAAAGGCTGAAGCTCGCTCTCCCTGAAAGCCGCCTGGCTGAGGACCTAAAGAGTTACGGCACCGTGTGGGCAACCGAAAAGTGAAGCCAGGGTGGCCTGCGATGGGCTCGGCGTCTCACGCTGGCGCGGGGCCTTGCGTTCACCTCCCTTTTGTGTCTTACCCCGGGAGATTTTTGGGAACAGCGGCCTCGTCTTGCTCGGTGCTCTGCCTCGGTGCTTACCGCATGGTACGCAGCCTCTCGCAGGAGAGCCCGCCTGGGGATTTGGGGGTATTTTTCTCATTTTGCTTAAAAATGAGAGCTCTGGGGTGGAGTCCTTTTAACAGCTATTGCATTAGCGAGGAGTTGCCGTAATCTGTTTTGCAGATTGCCTCGCTTCAAAGTGATTGCTGAGATTAAAAAGGCTCAGAGAAGGAGTGCTGAGCAAGAGCTGAGAGCAGGCTTTTCCTACCGCTACCTGTCAAACTCTTCAGCACAGAAAGAAGCTTAGAGCAAATTTGACGGGGCTTAGAGCGTTAGACGCCTGCGAGGGTCGTTTTTCATGCCCAAACCTTGATGAAATAAAGGGTGGGTAACCAAAGGACGTCCTCGCGGCACTGGGGATTCGAAAGTGAGGAGAGTGACAGGACGGCTGGCTTGTTGTCACAGCGAAGGCCTCTTGTTCCTGCATGCATATTGAAATAAGAAGAACTTAATCTCGCGGCTTTGGGTGACAAGCCGATTGCCGCGAGGGCTGGGTGCCTCTGTTGGCTGTGCACGGTGTGGGCGAGCTGCTGGCTCGTTAAAGCTGGGTGAAACCCCATCTACCAAATGTGGGGCTCCAGAAGAGGTGCCTGCTTAAAAATTACTTCTCCCGAAAAGGCTGTAATTACCAACGTCAACGAGGACTAGCATTTTAGGCTCTGGTTTCCTAACCGGAATGGAAAACCTGCTTACTGTAACAAAGCTGATCCTGGGTTTAGCCTGTGATTCACCGTTTGGTTATATGTCTTCCTGTGCCGAATGGCACAAAGGAGGTCTTGCAATTCACTGTTTCCATTCCCCTCTCTGCTGTTACATGCTCTCCATGCAGCAGTCAAATACTCCCACCCAAATTAGGGGGATTCCTGCCGCAGGGCCTCAGCTGGGTAGCTCTACGCCTCGGGTCACTTCTCGTGTCTCCGTTGCGTTGGTTCGAGGTAGGTAGGCGATGTGCCGCAGGAAGGCAGGTGGTTTCTGCGGGGCTGACGGTGCACGAGCAGGTCAGCTGCTTTATTTTTATCTTAAATGTAAGAATGCCAGTATTGAGGCAGGTGAGCAAAGCTGCTGAGCCTGCTGAGAGCCCTCTTACGGAGCAGAAATGCCTCACTGCCCTGCTGCCTTTCTCAAGTCCTCTTCAGAAAGCTTTTCCCAAAGTTTGTTGGAACGAGAAGAGCTTTGCTGTAGGAAGCTTTCTTTGATAACTCGGGGGTTCTCCTTGCGTTCCTCTTGCTGGCAGGGGCTTGTTTGCATTGACGTTGTGCACCTACAGCTTCCCTTGAAGCTGGTGGGTGTTAATCTGAGGCATAACTGAGCTCCCTGGGCAGGGAGCTTGCGTGGGTGGGACTAGGCTAACACTTAGGCCATTCTCTTTCTGGATGCGGCCGCTCCTGGCGGGTGATACCTGCGGAAACCAACTTCCCAGGCTCTTGTTTTCTGTGTCTGAACTTGATTCTATTTCTGTCTCCTCAGTGAACGTCGTGGAAGCCCTCCAGGAGTTCTGGCAGATGAAGCAGTCGCGCGGAGCCGACCTGAAAAACGGAGCCCTGGTGGTGTACGAGATGGTCCCTTCCAACAGTCCCCCTTACGTCTGCTATGTCACCTTGCCGGGCGGGAGCTGCTTTGGCAGTTTCCAGGTACGATCGCTTGGTTGGAGACCATCCCTGTGGCGTAGCTCGTTCTCCAGCGCAGCCTAACTCGGATGCTCGGAGAAGCTTTCCCCACCAGGATTAGTGCTCCCACACCTTTCTGCGACGGGCACAGTGTTAACGTTTTTCCTGCTGGTGTGAAGCATGAGAATGGCGTGGGGCTGACTGTGACCCTCTTGAATTTCAAGCTGGCTTATTAATGTTCCTAATTGCCTGTAAAGCCCTGCCTGACTTCAATCCGGGAAGCTTTGGCTGTGAATTTTACTTTGCTGTGTGTACGGTATTCCCTACATGTGGCTGACCTGGACCTGACCTGATATGTGGTATCAGAGAAAACTGTTAGGTCGGCTGGTTTGGATACGCCGTTCTCCTTCCCAGGATTAAGCAGTGGGATGTACTTACAGGATGCACCTCGGACAAACTGATAGAATAATATTTCCTTGCAAGGGCTCTGGATTTGACCCAGAACCTCTTCTCAAGATGCCAAGAAACTCTAGAAATCAAATCCTAACATTGGATCAATAGTTTCTCCCCCCCCTTTCTGTTTAAAAGGAAAATGTCCAACCCAAATACCTCACCCGAAAGATTAAGGTCCAAAAATCACAACGGGTCCTGACTGCGTTTCGGATTCCTTTGCTTTAGGCAGTTACTCTCTAGTCTTGGTTTGACAAACGTATCCAAAAGAAACAGTTCTAGCAGCTATGTGGCCTACCCATCCTGAAGAGTGATCCTTGTGCTTAAGAGTAATTTAGTTACGTTTTGGTTTTAAGCTAATTAATTTTGTTGACGAGCTGATCGGTGGCATTTCCCGATGCAGATACTATGTGCTGAGTTCAGCTGCCTGCCTAATTTTTGTGTTTAGCGTGGTTGGGATAGCTGCGGTTTAAAACTAGCTCCTAATGGTTTCAGGATGTCTGAGAGCCCGACTTTCCAAAACTACACAACACTGCCACCTAATTCCCATTCCGTGTGGTCATCTCGCCGTCTTTCTGTCCTGATGGTGTTTGTCTCTCCTCAGTTCTGCCCAACCAAGGCTGAAGCCCGAAGGAGTGCCGCGAAGATTGCGCTAATGAACTCGGTCTTTAACGAGCATCCCTCCCGGAGGATCACAGATGAGTTCATTGAGAAGAGCGTTTCGGAGGCCCTGGCATCTTTCAACGTAAGGCATTTCAGTGCCCAGACGGCTGCAATTGATGGGGATGGATTGACTGGGGAAAAACCTCAAATCATGGGAAGAGGAGGTTTCTTTTACATCTGGAGCTCTTTATGGCAGGTTTTTTTCAGTGACTTCTGAGTATTAAAACTTAAACTATAGCTCTAATTCTCGTTCTCCTGCTTCCCCTCCCACACAGCCTCACAACTCCTCTCGAGTTTGACCGTGCCACCCTCAGATCAGGCAGGGTAGGATGATAGGACTGAGGTGTTGGCTCACGTGGCCCTTCTGTGACTGGGTTGCCACTTTGGCTACCTTTCTTTAAACGAAATGTTTTCCAGAAACTTCAGTTTCTCACAGTGGGAGCTTTGCGTTCTTCTTTTACTGCCCTAATTATACCTTATCCTGGAGGGAGTTCTGGCTGCACGGTCACGTGGCAGTACCCAGAGTATCGTAAGAACTTTGAAATCACCGTAAATGGGCTGCAGGAAAAAAACCATAAATCCCATTTTGAGTGGCGTTGTCAAAAGTAGAGCGGGCTCTGTTACTGCATCAGAGCTGTAGCGAGCGATGCAAGTACTCGAGGCTGAACTCGGCCGGTCAGCGCATCTGCCAGCGCAAGGCTGAGGAGCGTGAGGCCGTCCTCCTTAATCGGACCTGGAATGGTGAAGTGGAGATGAATTTAGCAGAAGTGGCTGGGAGCAGGCGAGCCCCGCTTGGTCGGCAGTTGCAGCTCTTGTATCAAACATCTCTTGCAGGGCAATCGAGAGGAAGCTGATAATCCCAACACCGGGATCGGGGCTTTCCGCTTCATGCTGGAATCCAACAAGGGGAAATCAATGCTGGAGTTCCAGGTACTATTCATAATCTAATTACACGAGTCAAGGGGTGGTTGGTTTGATCTGTCAGCTACATCCCTAGCGCTTTACGTTCCAGATAAAAGTGGGACTTTCCTCTTAGAACACGGCTTGGGATTCCTCTTAGAACACGGCTTGGGATTCCTCTTAGAACACGGCTCGGGATTCCTCTTAGAACACGGCTCAGGGTTCCTGGGTTCCTCTTAGAAGACAGCTCAGGGTTCCTGGGTTCCTCTTAGAAGACAGCTCAGGGTTCCTGGGTTCCTCTTAGAAGACAGCTCAGGGTTCCTGGGTTCCTCTTAGAAGACAGCTCAGGGTTCCTGGGTTCCTCTTAGAAGACAGCTCAGGGTTCCTGGGTTCCTCTTAGAAGACAGCTCAGGGTTCCTGGGTTCCTCTTAGAAGACAGCTCAGGGTTCCTGGGTTCCTCTTAGAAGACGGCTCAGGGTTCCTGGGTTCCTCTTAGAAGACGGCTCAGGGTTCCTGGGTTCCTCTTAGAAGACGGCTCAGGGTTCCTGGGTTCCTCTTAGAAGACGGCTCAGGGTTCCTGGGTTCCTCTTAGAAGACGGCTCAGGGTTCCTGGGTTCCTCTTAGAAGACGGCTCAGGGTTCCTGGGTTCCTCTTAGAAGACGGCTCAGGGTTCCTGGGTTCCTCTTAGAAGACGGCTCAGGGTTCCTGGGTTCCTCTTAGAAGACGGCTCAGGGTTCCTGGGTTCCTCTTAGAAGACGGCTCAGGGTTCCTGGGTTCCTCTTAGAAGACGGCTCAGGGTTCCTGGGTTCCTCTTAGAAGACGGCTCAGGGTTCCTCTTAGAAGACAGCTCAGGGTTCCTGGGTTCCTCTTAGAAGACAGCTTAGGGTTCCTCTTAGAAGACAGCTCAGGGTTCCTGGGTTCCTCTTAGAAGACGGCTCAGGGTTCCTCTTAGAAGACGGCTCAGGGTTCCTCTTAGAAGACGGCTCAGGGTTCCGGGGTTCCTCTTAGAACACGGCTCAGGACTGGTGATGTTCAGGTGCTGATACCAGCAAACTCCCCTTTGAACTGGGCCTCTCTCTGTCAATGCTCTTTAACATTTGCCTGGCTCAGCATTGTGAAAGGGCCGCGCGTTCTCATCCGAGGTTTTCAGTGACGTAGTACTTAGATAGCCAGTGCTGGAGGTTCAGGCGATACCCCCAGGTACCTTAATTCAGGGCATTAAGCGAGCTGTTCCGTTTGTGGTTTTTATCCACCCCCTGTCAGACGGGAGAGCACTCGCTTCCCTGAGGAAAGCTGGTGAAGATCGTTCATCCAAAGGCATTTTGATTGTGGAATTGGGAGTCTTGATTACTGTTGTTACATGTCCTCAAACCACAGCATTATCTGAGCAGTCTTCATCTCCTACTGAAATATGCTCAGTCTGTCTCTTGTTACGACAAAACATCTGTGAAACGAGAAGCGCAAACTGCTGAGGGAAACTGCTAGAAGGGTCGGTTAACAGAAATGGGTCTGGTTAATGGAGTCTGTGCGGAACAGATGACTGAGAACTCTGCTTCTTCTGGGCCTTATTCCAGCCTTTCTGAGGAAGCTGCTCCTGCGAGCAGAGCGGAGAGCAGCCAGGTAAACAAGGCTGGTGAGAGCGCTCCGAATCCTGCGTGCCACGTGGTAGCCTCTGAGCACGCTCCTCGTCAGGCAGAACGCCTATCCCCGCACGTACGGAGGCGACCTCACACCAGTGCTTTGAGATGATTTAAACCTGGGCTTCAGAAGGAACTTGAAACAAGTCTTGCACGGATGAGTTGACTCTAAGTGCCCCAACTGGAACTGGATTTTTCAAAGAGGAGAGATTAGACCATAACTCCACTCCAGAGGGCGAAGCGGGGTTTGGATTCATCTCGGAGTAGGCGCCTTAAGTCTGCAGCGTCGCTGTATTTGGGGTTCTTTGCTGTAGGCAAACTTTTCCCGACGCTGACTTCTTGCCTGGCTCCTTTCCCTTGAATGGAAATAGCCGGCAGGCGGAAGACAGCGGTGTTTATATTAACGGGCCTGTTTACACAGCGTGACTCTGCCGTGTATATTCCTTGGGCTCCGATGGTGTTTGGGAAGCCTAACTCGGCCCTGCGAGTTTGTGAAGCAGAATTTGTGTGGCCCTGAGAGAGAAACGTTTGCTTGGAAAACATTAGGTTGTCACCCGCTCTGGCTGGCGGTTTAGCTCGGAGCTTGCGAGATGACAGAGGCTTAGGGTTTGCAGAATCCCAAAATCCCTGGGGCAGCGTCAGCGTCTTTGTCTCCTCTGTAATCCCCTCGCCTGGCCGGGGGATTTTTGTCCAGTGGGGTGAGCCGGGCTTTGCCCTTGCGTCCTGGCTCCTAGGACGTTGGTGATGCCTTCCGCCTCCCCCGCTTTGGTGGTTTTCCTCTCTTTTTGATAAATCTTAACTCATTAACGCTGGAATTCTTCTGTTTATGGACTCCGGAGCTGTAAACATACTCTGTCACCCTTGCAATTGCAAAGGACCGGGTGTGACGTTGCAAAGTCTTTCTCGGCTGTTTTTTTTTCCCCATCGCTAGAAATTGGCTTGATGGTTTGCAACGCTGAATCCTCGTCCCCCCACTTGCTCGCGGCCTGACTGCCTCTTGCCGTTGCAGGAGCTGATGACCGTCTTCCAGCTCCTGCC
>NW_009260795.1:104585-105361 GCF_000687185.1 Egretta garzetta
AGTGCTCCCAGGCACGTAAAAAGGGATTTAAAACTGGGATTTTGGGTTGGCCAGACTTAAGTCTGGGGATCAGTCTACAGAATTCCAGTTCCAAGCTGGGGCGGGATTCGCAGGTGTCGGTGGCCATATCTGTTCCTGCTCTGGCTTTTCGCTCGTGGGGGTAGGATGTAGTTTATTCTCTAAATAACGCACCCAGTACCAAGGCCCTGCAGGGAGTGGATTTGGCGGTTTAATTAGCCGGCACCGGGCAGGGCCCTCCTGCTCTGGCTCCTTCTGGGGGGGGGTGAAGGTGCTGAAGCTCCATCCCAAGCGCCCACCGTTGCCAGAGCCGTGTCCCAGGGATTTGGCTGGAACGGGAGCGTTGGAGCTGTTTGGCATCCCCGAGCCAAGCTGGGTTGATGCGAGTTGTTCTTAAAATCTTGCAAGAAATGAGAGGTGGCCGTGCCGTTCCCTGCGGAGCAGTTCCCTGTGGAGCAGCTCCCAGCCCAAACGGCAGAGGTGGCCTTTCCGAGGCGGCTTTTTTCCCTGCCAGAGGGAAAACTGCTCAGCTCCTCGCCCCGAAGAGCCTTGCGAACGCAGGCCTGCGTTAACGAGAGCCGGGCTCGGGCCTGCGTTAACAAGGACTATGTTTTAAGCCTGTGTTAACAAGGACTGCGCTTAATCCCTCCAACCAGAGCACCCATCCAGCCCCAAGCAGCGAAAGCTCAGTCTGGGGTCTGGCCTCAGCTCTGCTTTGCTGCTGCCGCAGGTGAAGGGTCCTGGTGCTCCCCTGTGCC
>NW_009260795.1:107125-108459 GCF_000687185.1 Egretta garzetta
CAGCTGGGCCGCTGTGGTCTGGGCCCTCTCCCCGGTTCCAACCTGCTCCCCTCTCTCCCACAGAGAGCATCCACAAGCTGAAGGAGAAAGCCAAGAAGCGGAAGGGCCGAGGCTTCGGCTCAGGTGAGGAGCACCCCAGGCGCTCTGCCCTCCTGTCCCCCGCCCCTCCGGGCCTCCCCCGCTGCTGTGGGTTAAACACTTCCCCTGCAGCCATGGGGAGAGCGGCCCGGTGTGAAATCCCGGCTGCCTTTGTGCTTTTGGGGACGCTTTAAAGGGGTTTGTGGTTGTCTGGGTCCTGTTGTCCTCCTGGGGGATGGCACCAGTCGCCCATTTCTCTTTCCCCCCCTTTGCTGTGCCCAGAGGAGGGCTCGCGGGCTCGTGTGCGCGAGGACTACGACAGCGTGGAGCAGGACGGGGACGAGCCGGGCCCACAGAGGTGTGAGTATCGCTGGAGGCACCTCCCAGCCCTCCCCGCAGGCGCTTTACTGGAGGGTGGGGAGGTGGTGGGGGAATGTGGGGTCTTCGTTCCATATCAGGATTCAGATCTTGCTGGGACAGAGCCTTTCCCCACCTTGCTGGGGTTTATCGCGGGCTAAGCCAAGAATGTTGGACTCCGGGGCTCCATCTCCCCTTCCCGCCCATCTACGGCTCGCTCTGTGCTTCACCATGGCTTTTGGGGGGACCCTTTCCCTGAGACCCCGCAGCCGACATGGGAGCACACCCTGCACTCGGAGTAACTCTTGCCCTTTCCGCACCGCAGCGGTGGAGGGCTGGATCCTCTTTGTCACGGGGGTTCACGAGGAGGCGACGGAAGAAGACATCCACGACAAATTCGCGGAGTACGGCGAGATAAAAAACATCCACCTGAACCTCGACAGACGGACGGGCTACCTGAAGGTAGGAGGGAGTGCTCAGCGCAGCCGCGCTCGCCCCTCGAGCCTCTTGGTGGCTTCGCTGCCTCCATTTTGCCTTACGGGACGTTTGAACTCATCCATGTGGCAGCTGCTGGATGCGACACGCTCCGCTGCGGAGGGTGGGATCGACCAGGGCTTGGGGAGGGATTATTCCCGTGCCCGGCCCCTTTGCCAGGGTCGGCCGTGGCTCATGCTCCTGCCTCCCGCTCCTTAGGGATACACTCTGGTCGAGTACGAAACCTATAAAGAGGCGCAGGCGGCCATGGAGGGGCTGAACGGCCAGGAGCTGATGGGGCAGCCCATCAGCGTGGATTGGTGCTTCGTGAGAGGGCCCCCGAAAGGAAAGAGAAGGTAAGGGCCGAGACACAGGCGCGCCGGGTCGTGAGCAAGACCTTGGTGTGCCCAGGGGCCGGCTTGGCC
>NW_009260795.1:108810-111189 GCF_000687185.1 Egretta garzetta
GATCGTTCCCGTGGCCTCCTCTGGCCCCACTCCAGCAGGGCCACATCTTTCCCGCACTGGGGACCCCCAAGCTGGATGCAAGGCCCCGGGGATCTCACCAGAGCGGAGCCGAGGGGGAGCATCCCCCCCCCTTGCCCTGTGGGCCCCGCTGCTGGTGACACAGCCCAGGGGACGCTTGGCTTTCTGGGCTGCCAGCACCTGCCCCATTTGCCACCCACCCATATCCCCAAGTCCTTCTCCACAGGGCTGCCCCCACCCCATCTGCCCCCCAGTCTGTGCCAGTACTGGGAATCACCCCCACCCAGGGGCAGGACCTTGCACGTGGCCTCGTGGAACCTCAGGAGCTCTTCCAGCCTGCCCAGGTCCCGTTGGGTGCCGTCCCGTCCCTCCAGCACATCAACTGCCCCGCTCAGCTTGGTGTCACCTGCGACCTCCCCACGGGTGCACTCCATCCCCCGATCCATGCCATCGCTGAAGCCATTATGGTCCCAGTATGGACCCTTGAGGCACATCGCTCGTTACTGGTTTCCACTTGGACGCTGAGCCGTTGACTGTAACTCTTTGGATGCGGCCAACTCCTTGTCCACCCGTAGCCTTCCAGCGTAGAGGTGGAGCATATACAGGGCCCTATGGAAGTCCAGGTAGATGACATCAGCTGCGCACTGATGACATCACTCCATCGTAGAAGGCCGTTAAGATTAGGGGGAGTGAAATCCCTGCGTGGGCTCGCGATACCAATAAACAACCCCCGACGTGCTCTGCCCTCTCTTCCAGGGGCGGACGCCGACGGAGCAGGAGTCCGGACAGGCGACGCCGATGATGGATCCTCATTCCTACCTGTGCGTTCCGAGTCCAAACTGGGGAAACTGGGACGGGGAGGGGTTTGTACGTTGGGGATGGGGCATGGAGGGGTAGAACAGGTCGTCGCTTTGGCAAATTTGCTTCTTACAAGATTTTATTGTTTTCAAACGAGAAAGCGGGAGTGAAGAAGCAACGCGGGGCGGGGGAGGGGAGGCACCTCCGCTTGCGTTGGCGGCAAACGCGGCCCCCGAGCCCGCTCGCCGCTCGAACCGCCGCGTCTGTAAGCCTTCTGTCGCGCCTGCGAGTGACCTGACGTTCTGGCTGCTCTTCTTTTTTTGGAGAGAAGCTGTTTTCCGTACCCCAGGCGAACGTTCCGGGGGGAGGGGGGAGTTTTGTTCCGTGGGCTTGGCACTGGGGAGCGAGCTTGGCCTTATTTTAAATAACCCTGACTTTGTGTGAAGTTCTCTCGTTCGTTGTCCTTAATTAAACCTTCTCGTGCCCCTTGCTGATTTTAATTTGCCTGAATCAGCCGCTGGGGCAGCTCTTGATCTCAGAATCACAGAATCACAGAATGGCAAGGGTTGGAAGGGACCTCAGGAGATCATCTAGTCCAACCCCCCTGCTAAAGCAGGCTCACCTAGAGCATGCTACACAGGACTTCATCCAGGCGGGCTTTGAATATCTCCAGAGAAGGAGACTCCACAACCTCCCTGGGCAGCCTGTTCCAGTGCTCTGCCACCCTCAGAGTGAAGAAGTTCTTCCTCATATTCAACTGAAACCTCGTATGTTTCCGTTTGCACCCATTGCCCCTAGTCCTGTCGCTGGACACCACTGCAAACAGACTGCTTCCATCCTCGTGACTTCCGCCCTTAAGATATTTGTAGGTGTTGATAAGGTCCCCTCTCAGCCTTCTCTTCTTCAGGCTGAACAAGCCCAACTCTCTCAGCCTTTCCTCGTAGGGGAGGTGCTCCAGTCCCTTTATCATCCTAGTTGCTCTCCTCTGGACTCTTTCTAGGAGTGGGGCTTGTTCAGCCTGGAGAAGAGGAGGCTGAAGGGAGACCTGACTGCTGCCTTTCAGTACTTAAAGGGGGCCTATAGTAAAGATGGGGAAAATCTTTTTAGTAGGGCCAGCTGTGACAGGACAAGGGGTAATGGTTTTAAACTGAAGCAGGGTGCCTTCTTGGCAACAAGGGCACATTGCTGGCTCATGGTCAGCTTATTGTCCACCAGGACTCCCAGGTCCCTCTCAGCAGAGCTGCTATCTAGCAGGTCATCCCCCAGCCTGTATTGGTGCATGGGGTTCGACCTCCCCAGGTGCAGCACTCCCCAGGGCAGGCAGGAGAACCGTTCTTTAGTTGAAAAAGCCATTTTTCCTTAAAATCCCATTAGGAAGAGACGGCTTTAGCTGCGCACCGCTCCGTCAGGCCGGTGGGCTTGCTGGATTCTCCCCGTGCCCCCCCGCCCAGGTGAAGGGGCACATTTTAAATTCTGTATTTCTGTATTTTATTTTCCCCCCCGCCGCCCTGTGGCATCTCTTCAAGGAATTCCTGCCCTGGAATGCTCTCTTGCCGCGCGGCT
>NW_009260795.1:111696-114282 GCF_000687185.1 Egretta garzetta
GCCACATCTCCCTGCGGAAATGCACCGTGAAGAGCCCGTAGACGAGCGGATCCAGGCACGTGTTGAAGAGGCCGAAGAGGAAGAGGATGTGGCTGAGAGACGGCGGCACCTTCTCCCGGGTCAGCATCTCGGGGGAGAACCAGTACCAGAGGCCCAGGAGGTAGTAGGGCGTCCAGCAGACGATGAAGGTCAAGACGATGACGATGGACATCTTGAGCGTGCGCATCCTGGCCCGGGGGATGTTGTTGTAGGAGCGACGGAGCGGGATCTCCCGGGAGGAGACTGCGGGGTGGAAACGGGGAGAGAGGAAGAGCGCGTCGCCCGAGGGGCTGACGAAGAGCGCCGGCTTAACGAGCCGGGGAGAGGAGACCCCAGCAGGAGCATCGGGAGGTGAAAGAGGGAGTAGGGTACGGAGCGGCACGGCCCCGGCCCGCGCTCTCACCGCCAGCCGTGCCCCATGGCAGTGTCCCCAGCCCCAGCAGTGTCCCCTTGCCCTGTCAGTGTCCCCAGCCCCGGCAGTGCTCTGTAGCAGTGTCCCCCAGCCCTGGCAGTGTCCCCAAGTAGCAGCAGTGCCCCACAGCAGTGTCCTGAGCCCAGGCAGTGTCCCCAACCCTGTCAGTGGCCCCCAGCCCCACCAGTGCCCCAGAGCAGTGTCCCCCAGTGCTGGCAGTGCCCCCAAATCCCACCAGTGCCCCAGAGCAGTGTCCCCAGCCCTGGCAATGCCCCCCGGCAGTGTCCCCCTGCCCTGTCGATGTCCCCAGCCCCAGCCGTGCCCCATGGCAGTGTCCCCAGCCCCAGCAGTGTCCCCTTGCCCTGTCAGTGTCCCCAGCCCCGGCAGTGCTCTGTAGCAGTGTCCCCCAGCCCTGGCAGTGTCCCCAAGTAGCAGCAGTGCCCCACAGCAGTGTCCTGAGCCCAGGCAGTGTCCCCAACCCTGTCAGTGGCCCCCAGCCCCACCAGTGCCCCAGAGCAGTGTCCCCCAGTGCTGGCAGTGCCCCCAAATCCCACCAGTGCCCCAGAGCAGTGTCCCCAGCCCTGGCAATGCCCCCCGGCAGTGTCCCCCTGCCCTGTCGATGTCCCCAGCCCCAGCCGTGCCCCATGGCAGTGTCCCCAGCCCCAGCAGTGTCCCCTTGCCCTGTCAGTGTCCCCAGCCCCGGCAGTGCTCTGTAGCAGTGTCCCCCAGCCCTGGCAGTGTCCCCAAGTAGCAGCAGTGCCCCACAGCAGTGTCCTGAGCCCAGGCAGTGTCCCCAACCCTGTCAGTGGCCCCCAGCCCCACCAGTGCCCCAGAGCAGTGTCCCCCAGTGCTGGCAGTGCCCCCAAATCCCACCAGTGCCCCAGAGCAGTGTCCCCAGCCCTGGCAATGCCCCCCGGCAGTGTCCCCCTGCCCTGTCGATGTCCCCAGCCCCAGCCGTGCCCCATGGCAGTGTCCCCAGCCCCAGCAGTGTCCCCTTGCCCTGTCAGTGTCCCCAGCCCCGGCAGTGCTCTGTAGCAGTGTCCCCCAGCCCTGGCAGTGTCCCCAAGTAGCAGCAGTGCCCCACAGCAGTGTCCTGAGCCCAGGCAGTGTCCCCAACCCTGTCAGTGGCCCCCAGCCCCACCAGTGCCCCAGAGCAGTGTCCCCCAGTGCTGGCAGTGCCCCCAAATCCCACCAGTGCCCCAGAGCAGTGTCCCCAGCCCTGGCAATGCCCCCCGGCAGTGTCCCCCTGCCCTGTCGATGTCCCCAGCCCCAGCCGTGCCCCATGGCAGTGTCCCCAGCCCCAGCAGTGTCCCCTTGCCCTGTCAGTGTCCCCAGCCCCGGCAGTGCTCTGTAGCAGTGTCCCCCAGCCCTGGCAGTGTCCCCAAGTAGCAGCAGTGCCCCACAGCAGTGTCCTGAGCCCAGGCAGTGTCCCCAACCCTGTCAGTGGCCCCCAGCCCCACCAGTGCCCCAGAGCAGTGTCCCCCAGTGCTGGCAGTGCCCCCAAATCCCACCAGTGCCCCAGAGCAGTGTCCCCAGCCCTGGCAATGCCCCCCGGCAGTGTCCCCCTGCCCTGTCGATGTCCCCAGCCCCAGCCGTGCCCCATGGCAGTGTCCCCAGCCCCAGCAGTGTCCCCTTGCCCTGTCAGTGTCCCCAGCCCCGGCAGTGCTCTGTAGCAGTGTCCCCCAGCCCTGGCAGTGTCCCCAAGTAGCAGCAGTGCCCCACAGCAGTGTCCTGAGCCCAGGCAGTGTCCCCAACCCTGTCAGTGGCCCCCAGCCCCACCAGTGCCCCAGAGCAGTGTCCCCCAGTGCTGGCAGTGCCCCCAAATCCCACCAGTGCCCCAGAGCAGTGTCCCCAGCCCTGGCAATGCCCCCCGGCAGTGTCCCCCTGCCCTGTCGATGTCCCCAGCCCCAGCCGTGCCCCATGGCAGTGTCCCCAGCCCCAGCAGTGTCCCCTTGCCCTGTCAGTGTCCCCAGCCCCGGCAGTGCTCTGTAGCAGTGTCCCCCAGCCCTGGCAGTGTCCCCAAGTAGCAGCAGTGCCCCACGGCAGTGCCCTGAGCCCAGGCAGTGTCCCCAACCCTGGCAGTGTCCCCCAGCCCCACCAGTGCCCCAGAGCAGTGTCCCCCAGTGCTGGCAGTG
>NW_009260795.1:116112-116380 GCF_000687185.1 Egretta garzetta
CGGCGAAGCCGCCGTCCGCACCTCGATGTCGGAGGGCGACATGCAAAGCACCGGCGAGCGTTTCTCCTCCAGCCCCGGCGATGGGGGCGAGTTTAGGTACTGCCGGGTGGTTTTGGTACCCGAGGGCGAGGTGTCGGTGGTGATGATGATCACCTCCTTCCCTCGGGCTTTGCAGGCGTCCAACAGCACCTGCAGCGTCTCCCGGTCCCCCCGGTTGATGGCGTAAACCAAAGCGGAGGCTCCGGCGTAATCGCGGACGCTGGGATCA
>NW_009260796.1:0-1659 GCF_000687185.1 Egretta garzetta
AGAGAAAACAGAAGTCAGAGGTGGAAAAGCGCTGGAATTCATTTCTCCACTTCACACAATCCCTGCAGGCCTCCTTCCTCTTCTATAATATTTTGATGTGGTTGGCTAAATTCACCTTCTACCGACATAAATTCAGATACGTTTCTCGATTCTGCTGCGGCTTTGTGATAGAAATAGGCTTTGAGGCAGTCAGAGATAGCCACCGGAGGTCTACACCAGTGTTCCTAAAGGCAGGATTTGCCTGTTTGAAAGCAGAGAGGTTTTTTTCTGTGAATTCCATTTCACGGTCTAACAGATCTCAGCATTAGCTACCTGCAGTTCATTGTCAACCTAAATTTTCTTTTGCTCGGTTTCAGCCGATTACCCTTAGTTACAGCTATAGCCCTTGGATGATCTTAAAATACTTTTGCCTCTCTAATCTTCACTTCACTTCTGGGGTGGTTATCACCGCACTGCGAGCATGAGCAGCCTTTCACTCGCCATCTCCCCAAGGTGGCGAAGAGGACAATATGATGCTATAAAAAGAAGAGAACATGGTCAAATAACCCCTCTTCATTTTCATTTCCAGGAAATGTCATTACAGTTACTGTAATGTCTATATAGGTCTGCCCTGCAGACTTTGCTGCAAGTTCTGGATCTCTACTGGAGACTTTGAAAAAAACAAAGTGTGAAGGGAGGATTAGGAAGGGGGAGGTCAATGTTCCCTCTGCATTTAGTGAGAGGTACACAGGAAGGTGGCCTGAGTGTGGGGATCAAATGAGTGCTCCCAGCCTGGGAGAAATTTTTCCATCGTACCAGGGCTCTATGCTGTGGATTGGATGGTGGTGGGATAAAGGAGGAATAATTCAGTGACAAGACAGCTTGGCAGCATGTGCAAATACCTGTCCACCTTCTCAGATACTGTGTTATTGGTATTTTATACATATCTGTACTTCCATAAAAATACTCATTTTGCTCCTGATCTCCCGGTGTAACAACGTGCAGAGGGAGCACAGTTGCTGCTCAGTCTCTCTGAAATCATTATTAGCAGTGTATAAACACAGGAGACCCCAAGCCCCTAACAAACACGGCACAGAGCAAGTAACGGCGCTGGAAACGTGGCTGTTGCCCACTGCTGGGTAAGCGCTTTTCCTTTCTCATTTCAGCCACTTTGTGCGTTGAGCAGCTGTGACATCCAGTGGCCAAACACAATACAGTTGGGCTTGGTACGGAACTCTTCATACATGGTAACAATAACAGAGCCCTTCCATTGTGCTTTTCATCTTCAGAGAGCTGTACAAACAGTAATTCATTAACCCCTGCATAGCTCGGTGGGGCAGATGAATGCAGTGACCATAAAACTACACCGGAGAAGTGGCAACCACTCTCCCAGCTCCCCACAAGCCTGGCAATCAGCCCTCTAGGGTGGGGAAGAGCCTGGGAGATAAGGGATCAGAAAGGTGCAGCTCATTCCGCATCTGATGAAGGGACAACACCTGAGGGCAGGGTTGTGCTCTTTTTTCCCTGGAGCAAACGAGCCTACGGTTAGGGACTGGGGAGGGCTATGTGAGAGTACATGGCAGGACCAGAGATGGTTTGGAAGAGATGCTTCATCAGAGGCCTGGCCAGAGGAAAAGTGCAGTGATTTTCTGAAGATGCCAGAGGACTTTGTTGATAGAT
>NW_009260796.1:1669-8427 GCF_000687185.1 Egretta garzetta
GAAGCACAAACGTGGATTTGGATTAAGAAATATGGTGGTGGAATCAAAGAAATGTGACTGTAGTGAGATCTCACTGGTTAACTGGGATTCTCATTATGGCAGGTAAATTGGAAGATACAGAAAACAAATTGGTGAAAAAGAGGAGCTGGGTCTCACCCCTGGAGCAGGGCATCCCAGACTGATGCTAGCGACCATCCATTTCACAAAGAAATGGACCAAGAGATGGGATTTCACAGGCCCCTGTTAATGGGGAGGAATAGTGGGTATAAAAACTTTGACAGAGGTTTAATCACAGCCTAACCATAGTGCATCTGCTGCATTTCAGACTTCAACAGAGTTCAGCTCAGTTCTTTGCCTGTACTTGAGGTATGAGGGTTGGGCCAGACTTTGCTGAGCTGCTCACCGCCTATGGGAGTTAGTTTTCAGCGAGCGGTATAGGTGCAATTACTCCATATCCCATAGAGCGTAAGACCCTGGAAGACATATAAAAGTTATCTATCTAGGTATGAGTTTGCCACCTTAAGCTTTTCTAGCCCGTGCAGAGAAACAGCCTTGATACAGATGCTGTGGTTTATATGGGTATTTGAGGTCAATCCAGACATGCCTGTTTTCCTTTGATAATAACAGCAGGCTTGCGTGACTTGGAGATCCAAACTCTGGACAGATGCATCCAGTTTCAGAGATCACGACATCAGTCCCTGCTTCCGCCGAGTTGTCTGTGCCCTGGTGTTTGCTTGCTCAGACCTGCAGTGGTTTTTTGCCACAGGCCAGGTCCATGCAGGGACATTCAGCAAGAGCAGAAGTGCCCACAGCCCCTCCTCTGCCAGTAGCTCATCACCACTGCACGCTGCCTGTGCAAGAGGGGGGAAGGTGGTAGGAGTGATTCCCATGAGAATGAGGTCGATTTTTAAGGCAGGAAGAGAACATGAAGGAAATTTAAATCTTACCGTCTGTGCTGTACCTGTTCTGTGGCAAGAGAATCCTGCTTGATAACCCTTGTGCTTTACATAAGTATTACGCACTCATTAAGAAAACAAATGAGTTGTTATTGGTTTACTCATGCTGGTTTTTTTCAGGTGTCCATTGTAAAAAAAAAAAAAACCACAAAAGAACAAAAAACCCCCAACCTAAATATCAAATATAATTTCTTAATGGCTAATAGATTCCTAGCTTGCTTTTGCCTGTATAGCAGAGTATATTTCGGAGTGAGGGGGAAAGACCTGCTCAGCAAGGAGCCTCCAACACCCTGTAAGAGGCAGTGCAAGATTTGCATGCTGGCCTCTATAAGGAGGATTACTTAATGGTTTTGTCATGGTTTAAATGAGCAGCTATGGCCTTTGGATGCACAATTCTTGGCAATTAATATCCAGCTGGTATAAAAGCTTTCAGTCTCACCTCAAATCACCATATCAGATCATTAGCTGCTGGGAAACGGACTCTTTGGTATTAGCACCCTGATTTCTGCATTGGCTCACTTCCAAATAACCCTTCACTGTCACCTGAAAATGGATGTAGTAGTTTTATATGTAGGTTAGCATTTACAGTAGTTAAAAAGTAGTATATATTTTTTCCTATTCCAACTACCTTATCTGCTTTTTTTTTTATTGTCGCCATGGTTGTTGTGCAGTAAA
The DNA here is from genome assembly GCF_000687185.1 of Egretta garzetta. Lineage (NCBI taxonomy): Eukaryota > Metazoa > Chordata > Aves > Pelecaniformes > Ardeidae > Egretta > Egretta garzetta. Next base: position 3,301 of record NW_009260796.1, read on the forward strand.
GTTCCATTTTAAATAAAGCATGTTCAAAGTATTCATCCTAGTACACGAGGGTCTAACACTGCTCTCGTATACTCGTGTAGGCTGATGATTGACCCATGCTGCATCTTCATAGCTAGACACAAACCTGCATCCATAGCATCACTCCTCAAAACTGGCCAGTTAGTCTAATGTTCCCTGCATCTTCAGCATCCATTAAATCCCCTTGAGTACTGAATAAATCCTAAGCACCCATTTCATAGAAAGTCCGGCATAAAATTCTCTGGCCAAGGTCTGTAAGCTCCCTGCCCTGTCCCTGCTGGCTTGCAAACTGGGAGGAGTAATTTCCATAGAAAATTCATATCCCAAACCTACTGAAGCCAGCTGGAGTTGGAGAAAATCAGAAATCAGACTGTTAGGTGAGATAGCAGGCTGAGGTCCCTGCGGCCATGCAGGGTTTGTCACCAAGAGCAGAGCCTCACTGACAGCTCTTGGTTTAATTTTTGTGCTGTAATTGTGAGTTTTCTACATGAGAACCCGAAAAGATCTAATTCAGTCAATCTTACCCCAGTCATTGTACTGAAGTTACTTTCAGGCTGGCTATTAAATGCAGGAACTGGTGGCTTTTAAATAATTTTCAGGGCTCTAACCAGTCCATCTCTAAAATCCCAGAAGAAGACGGGAGAATCGAGAGAAGCGGTGGAAGTTACAAGCATTAAGACAGACATCAGGTTTGTCATCTCAAGTCATTTCATTCTTCATGTGCCTAAAACCTGTGGCGTTTAGTCACACAGTTAAGCTGTAAAACCCAAGCATGACAGAAAAGGGGGATGAGAAGCCAGAGAGAAGGATATAAAGTCAGAGGAGGTTTTGAATGCCTGGAAGAAAACATCTTAAAGAGTCACTCAATAATTTTAAGAGATACCCAGAAACAGAATTAGACTCTGCCATTACCTTTCCAATGAACGTTCCTTAAAAATACCCCGATCTGGAGAGCCAATGAAGAGAAGAAATCTGAGCGACAGAGTGCCGACTTCTGCCTCCGATGGCTTTCCTCCGGAGCTCTCACCTCGACCGCGGTGACGTGGTAAGGCAGGCAGAAAGCCTCATGCATAAGGCCACTCAGATGCAGGGCTGCTTTTCAAAAAGGAACATAAACAGGCTGGCACTTGCAGAACTGTCGGATAGAGTAGATGAGGGTGGTGCACACGCAGCGACCCAGACACATGTTCTTCAGGTGTTTTGTGAGGCACTGGGGAGAAAGAGAAGTCTCTGAGTATTCATGAAGCGCTTTCAAGGTGCTACGAAAGCTCACACCCTGAAATGCACCCTACACTGTATAATGCTTATTAAGGATATTAATGCACCGGCAAACAAGTCCTGATCTGTGGTGGTTCTGCTCCCTGCCTTGGCATCCTCAGCCGTTTGAACCAGTGATTTCACGCTCTGCAAAGCTCTGAACTCTCCTGTCCAACCACTTTAAACAGGAAAGGAAATGGCTGGCCTAGTCGGCTTCTCTGCTCGTGAGCATGCTGCAAGCAATCAAAAGACTTACATATATTACGTTTATAATTTTACCATGGCCTGCAAAGCACAAGGAACGACTAGGTCTTGCAATGGAAGGAGATTCTGAGCATGAGAATTGTTTTCCAGTTCTGGGTGGTGGATGCCTGTAAGCCTGTCTCAGTGTTTTTTCTCCATCAGCACGTTATACCAATGTGTTAGTGTACTTGTGTGGGCTGTCAAACTGGATTACGAGCTACAGCGGCTTTATGTTTCCTGAAACTCTCTGTTCCCAGTTCCCATTAGCCATACACTCCCCACCCAAACCATGAAAGAAATGTGTTATTTTAAAAGAGTGCACTGAGTATTTGATTAACTGGTAACAAGCCCAGATTCCCACAGAAACTCATGCCAGCTAGATATCTCATAACCTTAGGGATGCTCAACTTTTTATTTAAAGAAAGAGAAAAAGAAAAATCAGGCAGGCCCACATAACTGAGCAGTGGCATTTTTAATATCAGCTCTGACTTTTATTTGCATATGTATGGTACAGTGCAACTTTAAATCTGCTGATCCAGGAAAAATTATACCAACACCTGAACAGTGCCAGACTTCTGATCATGGATGCCTGATCAATGCTGCCTCTAGCTACTGCAGTACCAGTGTCTTCAGCTGCGCCCTCCCTCGCGGACACACGATGCAGTGGAGCGGACACGGCTCTTGGCACGCACGGGTCTGTGGCCAGAACCGTGAGTGAGTCCTGCCTGCCGGGGACGGACCGTGCGAGTAGGGGAGGATGCAGGTTCTCAGCACACAGCTTGTTGCTCACACTTCAGCAGAGGAAATTTGCTTGCTTTGTGCTGTTTTCGTGGTCACAAGGAAAGAAGAGCCTAGGCAAGGGAGAAGTGGGAGAGCTTAGGCTGGTCTTCTACAGCCAGTCCTCTCACACAGCTTTGGTTTGGTTGAACAGGAATAGGGAGGTGCATGAGCCCCAGTGCTAAGCCTTCCAGGCCAGAGGGTTTGCTTTACATTCCACTTCTGCCCAACACCAAGCTAATTATGACCTTCTGTAATGTGTCTTCTATTCCCAAAGAGTACCCCACCATACTTCACTGTCAGCCTTTTGCTCAACGACTACGATGTTGAATTTCCCTTGACCTTAAGCTTTCTTGTGCTCCATCTTGTCTAGCTCATTATAAGACTCAGCACCTCTACGTGATCTTCCATCCATAGCAATCAAGGGACTTTTACAAAGTGGAAATATGGTGGAGCATCTCTAATCCAGCAGTTACCCAGCATAAAAATCCAGTTTTATGATTTCCAGCATCTGATTGCTCAGGAGCGTGTCTTTGCAGGGATTGCTCATGCCTTTGCACCAGGAAGGGTAAGGCTCCAGGATAAGTCAGAAATTACTGACGAAGACACAGCTGTAAGGGTTAAAACACGCAGTTTTGGGGAGGTTAGCACTGCAAAGAATCATCTACCTATAAAGTGCCAGTTTAATTCCAAGGGCTTTTCCTGGCCAATACCGCTTTATCGCAGCTGTGCACAACTCAGCAGCATTTCGATCTGATTCACGGCTGTGCAGCCCACGTGAATCTACACCCCCAGTAAGGCAGAAAAAGCACAAAAAAAAGCAGCATGCAGTGCTGCTCTGGGCATGTGGGCCTTATTACACTGTTACGGAACAGCTTGGGTTTCAAACAGCATCTCCTTGCTAGGAGCCTAGGAGTCGTGCCGGGGGGCCTATCGGGGTACTGCGTCAGCATGGCGTGCCTAGGGAAGGCGGTCAGTTCAAGATTTCCTTTGCTTTTCATTAGGCTTAAAGCTTGTCTCGGGGGGATGTTCTCAGGAAGGAAAGAAAAACGTGCCCAGAAGAAATGATCAGTCATAGTCAGGATGGAAGGGCGAGGCAGTTCTGGAGCAAGCACAGACGCGGCTAACTTTGCAAGCAACCAAATGGCTTCATGTGGTGCAGTCAGGGTGAATTGGGCACTGTCAGACCCCTGGAGCCCCTATACCCCAACTCCAGGCTTGGGGAGCTTCACAGGTTTGATGTTATGTACTTGAAATACTGCAGAGCCAGGCCCCCATCAGGCTGAATGCAGGCTGTGTAGTGTCAGGTGAAATTGGAGGAAGCAAACCCAGGGGAATTGGGAGTCCCCATGGGATTACACACATGGGTCTGGGCTCTGCAGTGTCCCAGCAAGGCAAAGAGCCGGTCCCTGCTCAGGCCTTCACACTCTCACGGCTGGGGATGGTGCTCTGCCTCGAACAGGAGCAATCATATCCAGGAGTGAAGGCTAAGGGCACAGGAAGGTGAGAAGGGACAAGGTTGTGCTTTTCACAGGTCAGCCTAAGGCCTCATTCAAACGTTTTGACCTTGCAATGAGATTCCTCTCATTGCAGACGCCCTTCCACAGTGCAATGTGCGACTATCCCTCAGTTAAAAAATCCTGGAAGAAAAACAGGCTTATGGAAAGCGTGGGCACCACTGTTCTCCAGAATAAACCCATAAAGACCTTGTGTTACAACTGCACCTTACCCAAGGTAACCAAAGCAGCATATTCCCTGGGACCCAGACCACTGGGGAGAGCCAGGAGGAACGGTGGCAACCAGGGCTGAGGGGAAAGCAGGCATGGCCCCCCCGCCAGCACCTCTCCCCCCACGGCCCAACGCTCCAGCACAGAGGAGGAGATGGAGTGGGGCCTTGCCAAGCCAGGCGCCAGGAGCAGCTCCTGGGGGGAGCTGGATAAATAAGTCCAGGGAGGAACAGGATCCCTCTGCCGTGCCGCAGCTGGGAACAGCTCATGTGAGTGGTCATGTTCTTACTGAACACCATGACACCGCTGAGTCCATAGCAAGCTGAGTATAACTTTCCAGGGATGGAGGCTTTGCTGATCACAGAGCACCCAGTTCATTCCGCGGTGCATGGTTCATACTTCACCATAACGCAGCAGACGAAGTCCTTATCAATGAATAATTTGATGATTATTTCAACATCCACGGAGGGATTGGAGCTGTTCAGGAGCACGATTCACTCCATTTGGGCAAAGACTTTAATTCTGTGGCCTGGTGTTGAGCTCTGGTCCACTCCATGATTTTTTAGGCCACAACACAGCCTTCAGGCATGTGTCTTAGGGCATCGGATGCCCTTGTGCAGACCCTGGTTCCCGCCGGCACACCAGTACCTGAGGTGCCATAACCGACCGCATGCACGCTCCTTCTCCACCCCAGGAAGTAATGGTTATTCACTTGAATATCAAAGCAAAAATTTATTGTACTGGTGATTAACCTTTTCCTAGAACTAGTAACACCACACACCCTGCTTCCCAGCCTTCCTCTTGCCCGTGTGCCGCCTTCTTGCCGGTTGCAGTCGCTGCCCCACGCCCGCCGCGGGCGCATGGCCGTGCCGTCCCCGCAAGCTGGGACTGGGATTTCAGCAAGACGCTGCTTTGGCAAATCTTGACCAAAACGAAGGCTCGGATTTCAGTTTTGGCGACAATAAACATGTCAAATCCCTTCTCTCTCTCCCCGCAAGCGAGCGCCTTTGCGCAGGCCCGTGCGAAATCAGCGTGGCCCAGGTGAGCACAGGCGCGCGAAGGAACCGTGGGCTCCCTCCGTACCCGCCAGCAGAAAAGCCCCGTG
>NW_009260796.1:9084-31523 GCF_000687185.1 Egretta garzetta
CGGCCTCAGCCCCGTCAGCGTGCGCGGGAGGGGGTGGGGTGGTAACATATCCTGGGGAATATTGGTGGGTCAAGGCTTCTTCCAAAAGCAGGGTTTAACCTCTCTCTTAATCATTAACAGTTGCTCTTGGATTGCCTGTGATGATTTGGACCTTCCCCTCTTTAGTGGCAGTGGATGTCCTTCAGCTTCGCATCTCAAATATTTAATGTCTGATGTCAGCACTCAAATCCGTGTGCCCTGGGTCTCCCAGTGGGGTTAATTAAGTACTAGTTATCTCTAGACGGCAGTGGTGGGGAGTAGCACTTTACAGCTTGGTGTACCTCTCTGGATGTGAAGGTGTGGAAGAAAAACTGCTGCTTAACCAGCTTGCCTCGTGCAGGGCTGCAGGAGAGGATCTCGGCCCCTTTCTCCCATTCCGTTACTTGGCTGCTGAGTCAGAGGGCAGGGCTGTGACTTTCTGAGCCTGGCAGGAAGTAGTGAAGTTTGTCATCCAAACCCACAGATTGAGGCAATGCAGTTTCAGGCCTCCATCTTACTAAACAACGAGAGAGAAAGTAGTTCAACATGTCGGTGACTTATTCCCTGCTAGGCATTAGGTAAAACGCATTGCATCATGTTGCAGAGCATAGAGGTGAATTAATACCATGTAGAGCGCAAGGGAATAGATTTGAAGGTGCCCTTGTTGGCCCACAATTTTCCAATTTTTAGTAGTGCTTCAGCAGTAGAATGGATATGTTAGGATCTAATACAGTGAGGTCAAAGGTCTAATGAGCAGTAAGCTTTTTTTCAGAGTGGTGACAGTATGAAACTTGTAGTCTCGCAGGGTTTTTAAGTGTCATGTAAGACCTTCACTGATAACTGTATGGCTTCTCTTGACTCAAGAGAAATGTGTCTGCAAAATAGCTCACAAGTACGGCTTTTGGTGATAAAGTTGGCTGTAAACAAAATCTCTGGACATGATTTTTAAGTTGAAGTAGACTGCACTGGAGTACTATTTTCCCTGTGCTGAGCACAGGATCGGATAGAGAGTAAGTGGTGATTTCTGGGGCTTCAGTTGATACTGAAGCTAGTACTCAGAACTGGTGGGGCTGTGTTGGGCTGTAACTTAGCCTTGAAGTAGGTAATAACATGTCTGTTCCTGGGAAGGTCAGGAAAGCTAGTGTGTGTGATTCCTCCCCTAAGGGGAGGCACGGACCTTGCCAGCAGATTAGAGTACAAAAAAAAAGGTTTAAGGCAATGTGTGCATTAAATACCACTTTGGTATTTGCATGTGTTTGGCTAACTCCAGCACTGAGTACAAAGGTCTGGAGCAGGCAGTGCTACTGATGAGCTCTCTTGCATTCAGCATTTCCACAGCTAGACCTGTTCATGGGCTGACTCACTTGCTAGAGAAGTTGACTGAATTGAGTGCGGCAGAACACGTAATGCTCAGCCTGTGATGAGCTGAACAGCATCAGATATTTTTTACCCAGGAACAGCTCGGTAGGAAAACTGTTCCTTGAGCACAGAAGTGAGGGGGTTTGCAAAGTGAGCCAAAAAAAAAAAGTGTGAGTAATTTCTGGAATGGCACAGTGGTGTGAAATGCCTCCTTCTAAAGAAAAGGGAGGGATTACCAGAGAGGTCATTTGTCAAGGACGCTTGAGTAACGGCAAACCCGGCAACGGAAGCTCTTGCAGCGTGTATTCCTGAAGTGCAGCCTTCTTTGTGAAGGTGAACAACCAGTTCTTGCATTGCAGTAAGTCTTCCTGTGAGCTGGCTGTGTTTTTATTCAAAGAGTAAGGAACCTAATGTTTTGTCGCAAAGCCATGGCTCTGAAAATGAAAGTAAAGCACAGCAGGTGACAGCCTAGTAAACTCTGAAAGCCCTTTTCAGATAAATGGGGATTCTTCCTATTAGCAATTGCTCAGTGCAAGTACAGAGAGATAAGTGTTGGCCTGGAGGGGACTGATAACTGGAGAGTTGCAGGGATTTATTTCTAGCTTATATATTTACTGATTAAAGTTAAGTAGTGGCAGCATGAAGGCCAGCTTGAACTACATTGTTTTGCTTCTTAGGGTAGTAATATCTGTCAGTGTGCAGGTCTTACTGTAAAATTGGCAATATCTAAAATCTTTGAGCTGCCTTATCTAAATGCTGCTTAGAGGTAGGACAACTAGAAGGGGCACTTCAAAGCCAAGGGGACAAACTAAATGGCTACCTGTGTTTTTCACATGGGGAGGGAAAAATTTGCTGTGGAGGAAGAATGAGTATATGAAGTTAACACACACACACACTCCCCCATAACATGTTCTGTACAAGCAGCAGTATTTCTAAGGTCCTGTTTTCTTAGCTTTGCAGTCTGCAGAGAGAGTTGTGACCATTTTTGTAAGCAGGGTTACCACCCACATTGGCTTGCCAAAAAGCCAGCTTCCAGATAGTTCTACTTCTGAGGCTGAGCTTTCCTCTCTGCAGATGAGCTGGGTTTGGTGCCAGTTGATGGCTTACAGGCATTTGTATGACTTGATTTTTAAAATGTAGCTGAGCTTACATAAGGCATTCCTTACTGCAGTTTTCTTAAGGAAAAGTGTATAGATATGTGAGAATGGTGGAAAAGGAAGTATTCAAAAGATTGTAGTGATTTTTCTTCCTTTTTAAGATGAAAAGCTATTCCTGTAAATACTCAAGATAGGGTGTAACTATTAATGCAAGCTCTTAATTAGAGCTGTGACTGTTTCTATTTCAAGATGGGTTACATTTGGCTCTGAACAGCTGCTGTGCATACGAAGAGCTGTTGCACTTTAGTCTTTTATCAGAAGAATTCTAACTAGTAGCAGATATCTTCTGTAGTAGGATTGCTTAGCTGCTCTTACGTGGTGAGGTGACGTTCCCTTACCTCTCTGGAAACACTGCTTCTGGTTTTAGACTGTTCTTCCCACCTGGCTTGAGATTTCTGTCCTCTCAACATATGATTCTTGCCAAGTATAAAAGGTTTTCCCAGTTGAAATAGTGTGAAGTGATGTTTTTGATCTGTTCTCATTACTGCAGGTGTTACTACAGGATTTAAATGTCAAGCTGATGCTAGCAGCAGCAGTTGCTGCATGCTGAGAGGAGCGTAGGACTTGTGAGGTCCCTGGGGAGAGTGTCTGAGGGGGGGCTCTGTGCCCCTGGCACCCTTGGGCTGTGTGGGAGAAGGACAAGGCTGCAGGTCTTATGAGGGGCGAGAGAGAGTTGGGTGGTACCAGCTGTGCCTGTGGCTAGTTGAAGCCTGCTGGAAGCCATGTGCAACTGGCCTGTAGGGAGCACCAGCAACCAGGGCATGGAAACAGGGAGTGGTGTCTGCTGGGAGCAGCATCAGCAGTTTGCGTGGCAGCTCTTGTGGGAAGGCTGGGCCGGTGTTGGGCTGCTGCCTGCTCTGCTCACCTGCAGGCTTAGGCTGCAACCTGATGGTCACCCCAACTCAACTGGTGGTTGTGCAAACCTGCCCAGAAGCTTGGGGTCTCCAGGGAATTAAAAGAATGACATCTTTCAAAAGAATCGCCACTTTTAGTGGATTCTTTTTTCCTTTTTTTTCCCCCCCCCTAAGAGCTGTAAGGAGACTGTGACCTGCTGAAAGAAAATGGTGCCTCCCTGCTGCAACTACAAGGCTGTGGCTGAAAGCCAAACAGAAGCACTACAGCTTACCTATGCTGACATCTCCACTCAAACAGTCTTCCCAAGGACTGGAACAGCTGTCCAGACCTTAGGCTGCACATAAAGGCAGTGGTGGATGTCATAGCTGCAAGTGCAACCATGGGAAAAACTCCTCAAACAAGTAGCTATGTTACAGAGGAGCTTGGCGGGCAGTGCAGTATCCAGGGATGTGAGCAGGAGAAGGATATGTGGTATTGTGCACTGTCCCAGGCTGAGCCCTGCCTTAGTACTGTGCAGGGGGAAGGTAAGGCTGAGTTCAACCTTGAGCTAACTGGTGCAAGTAATGCATGAGATGGAGACTGGACCCTTGCTTCCACTTGGGGTGCAAGAACCTCCTCAGTCCTGTGAAATGCTCCTGCATAACAGCCGTGATGCTCTGGGATTGAAGAAGCTTGCATTTGAGACATCACGGAGAGGCTGCTAAGCCTGGTGAACCCTACAAATCATTATCAGCTCCTACCTTTCTGTGTAGGGTCTCATGACACTGCAATGAGGTAACTTGGAAATATCAAAAGAGACTGTGTCCTTTGGAGCAATGTTAAAAGGATCAGGGCACAGGTGGTGTTCTGTATCCTCCCAGTCAGAGGAAGGGGTTGAGGAAGGAGGAGATTAGTTCAACAGGCGATTGCCTAGCTGGTGCCATGCTCAGGATTTTGGCTTTTATGATTATGGATGAACCTTTGAGAAGCTGGGTCTTTTGGGAGCCGATAGGATTCATCTGACCAAGTGAGACAAGGGCATTTTTGCCAACAAGCAGGCCAGACTTATAAGGAGAGCTTTAAACTAGACCTAGTGGGGGAAAGGGATGGAGTTTTGAGTACCAAATAAGAGCCAGGGTCTGATAATATATTAGGAACCAACAAGGAAACAGTTGTGAAATGCCTCAAAGGGATTCAGGCTTGTTTTAAAAAGTTGTTAGCCCAACTGAAGTGTCCAATGCATGCAGCATGGTTAGCAAACAGGAGGAGGTGGAAGCCCCTGTGCATCTAGAAAGCTATGATCAAATTGCTATCACTGAAACTTGGTGGGATGAATCACACGACTGGAGTGCTGCAATCGATGGCTATAAACTGTTCAGGAGGGACAGGGAAGGAAGGAGAGGTGTGGGCGTTGCCATTTATGTGTTTAAAAAGAAAAATTGATTTTTACAGAGCTGTGTTTGAAAAATATTGATGAGTGGGTTAAAACTTTCAGTTAACCTGGAAGAGCATAGATTTAGTTTGGATGTAAGGAAGAAATTTTTTACAGTGGTGGTGATGAGACACTGGAAGAGATAGCCCAGAGAAGTTGTAGATGCTCCATCATTGGAAGTGTTCAAAGTCGGGTTGGACAGTGCTTTGAGCAACCTGATCTAGTGAAAGACATCCTTGCCAGTGGCAGGGGTATTGCTCTAGATGATCTTTGAAGGACCCTTCCAACCCAAACCATTCTATGATTAATGCTCAACTCTACTTCTCAGGTGTTAAAGATGTCCATTCTCAAGATCCATGCCCGTGAAATCTTCGACTCTCGTGGGAATCCCACTGTTGAGGTAGACCTCTTTACCAACAAAGGTGAGTCCTTAGGTATAGATGTTTATTCCTTTGTTGCATCTGATGGAACTCAAGAGGCAGTCAAAAGGATACAGACTTTCCTGTTCGAGCAGTGGAATTATGCTTAGTCTTTCCTCCATACATATAACATGTTGCTGAGCTTGCTATGGGAGTTGCAGGAAGAACCTGTACCTCATTCTACTGGGATGAATTTGCTGAGCTCAAGATACTGGCCTGGACAGTGAAGGGGTTTTTTGAAGTGTGCCGCTTCTTACAGTCTAAATTGTGCAGTGTAAATCCAAACCTGCCTCCTTGCCCTGAGCCTAAACTGGGATAGCATTTGCAAACTCAGAGTTAACACGGCCTTTGTTCCTGTCCTTAAGCAGCTGCTAATAGTCTTAGTTTTCAGTATTCCCTAAACTCTGTATGACTACACTTGAAGTGTAATTCTTGGTTTGTCTAGCAGTCACTCTGTGTAATGAAACAGTCTTCTGCTGCTGAGTTGAATTTTGGGTAATGGTTTCTTCTCTGCATAAGTACTCAGGCATAACTAAATAACTTGTCTAATTGGGTTTTCACATATAATGTCTTATATTTTTAATTATTGTAGGACTGTTGGACCTTGGTCTGTTGGTTGCTCATCCCACATCTGATAGGATCTGACAAAGGCATTGTGCAAACACATACCAGAGTGGTTTGGTGGAATGAGCAAACACAATAGCTGTAATACACTAACTAAATAGCTGATCTTTCTGCCTCAAAAGATTAATGCAGTCATTAAATGAGATTGCCCCTCGTAAGCTCTTTTGCTGTAGTGGGATAAGGGGAAGGCTGGAGACTGAAGCTGGCTTCTTGAACCACAGGCAGAACAGACTCCAGTGTACCGATTTTATCAAAGTTCATCATCCCTGGCTGGAAGAATGGCCTGTCTGGGTGGCTGTGCTGTTGTCAGAAGAGCTCAGAACTTGTATTAACAAAATAGGCCTCCTAATTGTCCCTTGTATGCCATATCTTAGAATAACTTGAGAGCTCGCCTGCCAGACTGAGCTCAAAAGTAGATTTGGTGAATTAAAGCTACCTTTTTGGAAGGGGAATGGATGACTTAAACACTTGAAATGCACAGTGGAATAGAACAAGTGAGTCAGCTTGCTGCTGATCAGTATGAGGGAGACACTGATGAATTGGTGATGCCATAAGGGAGTAGATATGTGGTTTAGAGATTACCTCTCCCATCTCTGGGGATGAAAGTATGTGTTAGGTTGGGATGGTGGATGGGTGGAGAATGTTTTGTGGGTTTGAATGTGCTGAGACAGTTCTCTTTTCTGTTTTTAACAGGTCTGTTCAGAGCTGCTGTTCCCAGCGGTGCCTCAACTGGAGTCTATGAAGCTCTGGAGCTTCGTGACAATGACAAGACACGCTATATGGGGAAAGGTAAACCTGAATTTTGGTACCCAACTTGGCCTGTTACAATGGCTGTGTTGTTGCATATGTTTATGCCAGATTGTAGCAGAGGGTATATGGGCTTCTTTACTGCTGTCCATATTCTGTACAAGGCATGGCAATGAAGCAAAAGCAGTGGAGGTTAACAGTGAGATAATAGCAATGCATACCACCCGTAGGCTGTGTGGCTGGGGCAGAGGTAAAGCACAGACTGCTGGATTTTCCAGGGGACAATGTTAAGAGTGACTCTGCCTCCAGCAGTGTAGCTACGTAGGGGTGGAGATCTCTGTACTTCCATAGGTGGGTGCATGGAGTTCAGGTGTGCCAGCTAGGTGATAACATCTCTCGTGCAGCATGCCCAAACATACTTTGCTACGCCACTCCTGTTGCCCTGTGTGTTAGTGCATGTCAGAGTGCTTTTGTAGTGTGTTGTAAGAGCATCTAAACTATCTGCTCTACAAGTGTGAAATGTATCTGTGCTGGTACTATAGATGCCTTGAATCCCAGCATGTTAAATCCTGAACCTGAGGTTTATGTCAGCTGCTGACCATAGGTAATATCCAGCTTTACTCTGGTAATCGTAGAAGATACTTCTGTTTCAGACTGCATAATAGCTCAAGCCACTTTAGCTTTTTGCCTGTCATTACAGGTAGCGAGGATACTTAAGTTTGTTAATGGTGTAATATTTTAGTTGTCTGGGGACTGATTGTATGTTCTGGAAGAAATCTAAACACAGCAGTCGCCAGACTGGCTTGGAAACAAGTATGGGGGAAAATAAATAGCTGCATACAAGATGTCATTACCTAGTAAACATCCTAATAGTAATTCTTATGACTACTCTGAGAGCTTGGACAGCCAGGTCAGGACTTGCTGTAAAAGCATTGGTGATGCCTTCCAAGTATATGCAATCAACTGAACTTTTGGCTGGGAGAGAGAATTATTTGTCTTCAAACTTTTCTGCCAGTCAGGTGAAAGAAAGCTGAAATATTTTATGCCTATTCAGAAAGAGCAGTTAGCATGGAGAACTACTGAATTGAACTTGGAGAGCCTTGTCTGTGAAGATTCATGGTGGTTATTACTTTACACAGAATAAACTCTTCCATAACTGAATATCCTGAAGAGCTTACGCTGTTTACCTAGGGCACTTTTCCTTGAGAAGAGTAAATGTGTGCTTACCTCAGTGTGCTAAATGTGTGTGTGCCTAGACCTGTTAAATCTGATCCTACGGGCAGTTCTTCATGGCCCTTAACTAGACGGCAGTCTGAGCTTCCACAACAGGCTACCGGAGCTGAAGGTTTTTGTCAGCTGGGGAATAACATGAGTTATGAAAAAATAATTACCAAATGGCAGGACTTGCAGATAGCTGAACACTATACAGGGATGACAATATTCCTTAGGCTATATTGGTAGCTGGCTAATGATGGTCTCTGCTTATGGGGAAGAAGCAAGTTCATACTGGAACTGCTGGCTTATGCAATGGTGGGTCCACACAGTGAAGGGATGGTGCTGCATTCATGCTTTATTCTCTGAATCCAGGAACAGACAATTTCTGTGTCTGCATCCAGGAACAGAGACTGTATTTCAGTGTTGTATCAAGTATAAAACATGTGCTCAGGCGATGCTTTAGCAGTGTTACAGAGTGATAGCAGATAGTGAAATGCCTGAGCTGCTGCATGCTTAACTTTTGGGGAAACCTTTCTATGAATGGATAGGAATAGCCTATCCTAAAACCTTTTCTAAATGCTGTCATTTGGCCACTCAAGGTTTGGGTCCACAGTGGTGGTTGCAATAGTACAGAAACCTGGGTGGAAAGACCAAACGCAGCCTTGCTGGCTGATGCACAATTTCCTCTACCCTTTGAACCCTGTTGTTTCTAGTCTGCTGCTCAGTATCGGACACTTGCTGACTTGTAGGTCTGTTCACCTGTTTGTGTTCTTTTCTTCTTGCATGACTGGCTCTGTTTTTTGGCTGTGAGTCTTCATCTCTTCCTTGATTCTCTTGTCCATTTCGCTTCTGTCAGGTGTATCCAGAGCTGTCAAATATGTTAACGAGTTCCTGGCGACAGCATTATGTACACAGGTAATGGATGTGCTTTCAGCGCAACCTTGTCACTTGGACGAATTTCTCCAGTGCATGGTCTTGCAAACTAACATTGCAGCAGGCATTCCTAGGTGATGCTTACTTCATGCAACTTCCACTCAATTGAGATGACCTCTATAAGTGTTCAGATTTTGCTGTAAGCTCAGGATGGACTGGGGTTTGGAGAGCATGAGGTGGTATTCTTGAGATTTTACTGTCACCTACTAATGCCTACATAACCAGTGTGGTTGACCAGTGTCTGATGTGCTTGTTCCTTCCAGGTGTCTCAAAAGCTGTTGAGCACGTCAATAAAACAATTGCACCTGCACTGATTAGCAAGGTAGGAGCAATCTGTCTTCTGCTAACATCAGTTAATTGCAGTCCAATGGGTCCTAACTGATGGGTTCTCTCTGGAGACAGTTACAGGAACTGTATTACATGGAGGGGTGTTAGCCTGTGTATTGGAGTGCATGTGAACAAACTGACCTACAGCAATTGCTTAACTTAATGACTGCATATCTAATGCTTAATCAAACCAATCTCTAGCAGCCTAGTGTTGTAGTGTGCAGAAATACTTAAGCCCCTGGGAACTTCATTGGTGTGCAGTTAAGATACAAGCTGCTTTATGCTTAAAAGGGTGGCTGAATGATGGAGAGGGGCTGGGTTTTATCCAAAGTGATTGCCTATTCTTAGTGACATTTCCAAACATTATGTACTAAGTTACAAATAGGTGTATGTTGTGAGCAAGCTGGTCATCCTTGAGCTTGCACTAAAGGGGCAGGGGGCATAAACTGGGGCTTTCTCCTACGCTAGGCAAGATAGCTTTGTAAATATCAGGAAGTCAAGGGACATGACAGCCTTACAGCTCTGAATGTGAAGAACAAAACAAGCTTCTGCTGTGTCTGGCTTATCTGTCAGCCTCGCTCTACTGGAAGTGGCCAGAAGATGCTGCTGTGTGATAATGACAAGAACTAGTCCCTCTGACTGTTGGTAGTTGCTCTTAAGTAAGTCTTGGTGCCTGCCAGGGAAATAGAAATGCAGTGGGTAGGTGAGGGCTTATAGAGCTGTGTTTGGTGTCAAGCAACACTTTGCTTGCTTCTCTCTGCAGAATGTCAACGTTGTGGAGCAAGAAAAGATTGACAAACTGATGCTGGAAATGGATGGATCGGAGAACAAATGTAAGTGGGATTTGTGTTGCAGTGAGATGTGAAAAGATGAAGATAGGTTTATAGAATTTTAGCTTATCTTACCAAAAACAATGGGCAGTGCATGGTATATGTTGTGCAATTCCACAACCAAGACAGTGGTGCTGGTATTGTTGAGCCTCTTTATGAAGACATAACATTTTTGTAAACAATTCCTTCCTGTTTCAGCCAAATTTGGTGCCAATGCCATCTTGGGTGTATCTCTGGCTGTGTGCAAAGCTGGTGCTGCTGAGAAGGGTGTCCCTTTGTACCGTCACATTGCTGACCTTGCTGGAAATGCAGAAGTCATTCTCCCAGTTCCTGTAAGTCTCTTGATAGGGCAAGCTAAAGACTTAATCTGACCAGGTGCTTGTGGTCTTGGATCAAGTTTTCTAGACTGAAGAGTCTTAGCATAAATACTGTTATCAATTTAGCCTGAAACATTCTAACTTAACTTTTCTTTTTGGTTACTCCAAGGCTTTCAACGTGATCAATGGTGGCTCCCATGCTGGCAATAAGCTGGCTATGCAGGAGTTCATGATCCTCCCTGTGGGTGCTGACAGTTTCAAGGAGGCAATGCGTATTGGTGCAGAGGTCTATCACAATCTAAAGAATGTAATCAAGGAGAAGTATGGCAAGGATGCAACCAACGTGGGTGATGAGGGTGGCTTTGCCCCCAACATTCTGGAAAACAGAGAAGGTAAGAATGAGCTATGTGTGGGAGGAGGCATAACTGATAGCCTGAGAAAGAAGACGGTACCTAGCATGGATGGAAAGCAGGATCAGCAGGTTGTAGGATTCGCTGCTGTTTCTTTGCTCTGTTTCTATCCTGACAGACTTTCCTAGATGCTATATTAGTATGGTCTAGTATAGGACCACAGAGCTGTTCCCTTGGACATCAGTTTATGCAGCCTGACAGGATGGCTTTGACTTCAGTGTCTCATTAACGTTTCATTCCTGTAGCAGCTTAAGGGAATCTTTGGACCTTCCAATTGAAAAGTGCTGTGGGAATATCTGTGTGCATTGCAGGTTTCCCAGAAGTCAGTAGTCAGAAAGTGGAGTTGTTTTTCTGCAGGCAAAGGAGGAAAACAGTTTGAACTATGCCTGGTAATGTGTGGGAGTGCATGAAGGCTTGCCTGGGAAGTTGAGGCATTTGCTGTTTCCACTGCCAAACAGTTTTGTTCAGAAACCTGTGGGGGAGGGAGGCAGTTTATCTTATGGAAAGAGAAATACCTGTTCCTACAAAAACTATACCAGAAGAGCTGTGTTTCTGCCTGTTTTGCAGAAATGGAGCTGCTAATAAGCCAGTAGAATACCAGAACTCTAAGTTACTTGTTACTTTAAAGCTCTTAGTTATATTATTGTTGAAGATGGCCTCTGAACTGTATTGCCTTTCCTGACACACCAGAATTGAGGGTGTTTCTGAATCCCATAGTTGTGTGCGGCTCTTGCTAGGTCTGTACCCTAGCAGACGTTAGTGAAGATGGTCTTGAATGACCATTACAGACCAAGGAATTTGTGTTGCTGGCAGCAGCTGTTTTTGCAGTTTGTACTACATGAACATCTTAAACAACAAAAAACCACCCACCACACCCCACCCCCAAAAAAAAACCCAAACAAAAACGCTTGAGTCTTGCAGGTAATGACCATACTGAATTTCCTTGTTCAGACTCTGCCAAGCAGGGTAGCATAGTGGGTAGTTACCTAGAGATTTCTACTGAGTAGTTCTAGTCCCTCTTCTGCATATAAATGTGCAAATGGAGAACAGGGAGATGTGAAGAGAGGGTGCCCTGTGCAGAGGCAGGCTGTGTATCATATTGCCCGTCAGGGTTTGGATGGTGAAAACTTGATCTGAAGCTAAAAGGGATTAAAAGTGCAGTCACTGCTTCCTGCCCACATGCATAAAGCTGAAAGAGGGTGTAGTATCATCTAGTATTAACTTTCTGGGCTGACATGTAGTCCTGCCTGAAAGGATTATGAATCCCATAATGGTGTCTCAAGGGTATTACAAGCTAAAAGCAGTATTAAAGTAATATCTTGTTCCAGTCAGTTCAGAAGCGGGAGAGTTTAAAAACCTTTTCTGTGCGGCCTTTGGGCTTTTTGTAGGGGTTAATGGAGATTCTTTGCCAAGTGAACGTACTGTTTTTGGTAAATGATTCGCTTTGAGTGAAGATGTTTGGCAGGAGCTCAGAAATACCTTACCATGTTTCAGCTCTGGAGTTGCTCAAGACTGCTATCAGCAAGGCTGGCTACTCTGAGAAGGTTGTCATTGGCATGGATGTGGCTGCCTCAGAGTTCTACCGTGATGGAAAGTATGACCTGGACTTCAAATCCCCTGATGACCCCAGCAGATACATTTCTCCTGATCAGCTGGCTGACCTGTACAAGGGCTTTGTCAAGAACTACCCCGGTAAGTTGTTCTTCAACAGGAAGCATGGTAGTAGTGGAAAATGGGGGTTGATTGCTGAAGGAAAGAGTTAGGATGCAGCCTCCCTTGTAAGAGGGGTGAAGAGCCTTTTAGGGGTCTTGGGCATGTTCTTTGAGGTGGGTAGTACTTGGCTGCAGCACGTTGGTACCACTGCTTTCAAACACGACCTTTCAGGTTGGCGTTGTCTTAAAGCTCCTTGTATCCCCTACAGTGGTGTCCATTGAAGACCCATTTGATCAGGACGACTGGGCTGCCTGGAAGAAGTTCACTGGCAGTGTTGGCATCCAGGTGGTTGGTGATGATCTGACTGTGACCAATCCAAAGCGTATTGCCAAGGCCGTGGAGGAGAAATCCTGCAACTGCCTCCTCCTTAAGGTCAACCAGATTGGCTCTGTGACAGAGTCCCTGCAGGCGTAAGTTCTCCCCTCTTGCCCATGCCAGGGAGGGGGATTGCCTAATTGAGGGAGATGAATGTATAGACCAGAGCTGGCGAATAGAAATCTGTTGATTGGGTGTCTGTGAAGGGAGAATAATAGTTAACTACTAATGGAGGACATTAGCAAGAAAACCTGTACCTTCATGGTCTTGAAGTCCTATAGGCACATCAAACAACTTCACTGAGTCGAAGCATGTGTAAAAGCAGCCCTTTATCACTGCATTGTCACCTGATCTAACCCTAACGTGTACCAAAGGGCAGTTGTGTCTTGCCAAAGCAAGGAGTGCCTGCCACTTGGCAGCATCACTAGAGCGAAGGCTGCGAAGCAAACAGCTGTGGTGTGAGGCTTCAGCTGTTTCTCTCTTCCAGCTGCAAGCTTGCCCAGTCCAACGGCTGGGGTGTGATGGTGAGTCATCGCTCCGGAGAAACAGAGGACACCTTCATTGCTGATCTGGTGGTTGGTCTCTGCACTGGCCAGGTTGGTATCTGCAGCTGCTGTAGTTTGCCTTTTCACTTGATTAGATAGTACAGTGATGAAGCCATGCTGCACAGCAGATGGGGTCTGCTCTGATTTAAGGCATGCAGATTTCCTGTTTCTGTGCATAGGAAGCTGATTGGTCTAATGGGAGTGTGATGAGGGAACGTGTTATCTTGTATAAACTCACCTTTAACCACCAATTTAAAAAATCTTAGTCAACACCAGTGGGTGTATTGGGATTTCCTGATGCTGAAGCTGTTAGCAAATGAACAATCTTTATTGCTCCCAAGCCCTATCCTGTTTAAATATACAGATATTTAGAGCCTGATGCTGAAATAAAGCTTGTGATTATGCTTATTGCTCTAAACAGAGTAGTTCTGTATTGGCATCTGTGGCCTTATTTCTGCTATAGTTATTTATGAACTTTCCCATTTCCCTTTCAGATCAAAACTGGTGCCCCTTGCCGATCTGAGCGTCTAGCCAAGTACAACCAGCTGCTGAGGTGAGACTCAGTGGTGGGGGGAAAGGGTTGAGGGTTAAGTTGACACAGAATGGATGCTCCACTAATGCATTTGGGGTACAGCGTGGTCTTCTGCCTCTTGGAAACACTCTGCAGCTTAAGGACTTAAACTGACTCTGGCAGAGGTGCCTTTGGGCTGGTGCTGTGCTTGCAGAGCTGGCTGGAGGCTAAAAGATGAGTTGGGGTGGGTAATGTCCATAACAGATGTGGGGAACATACAAAGCGTCCCATGATACTAGATACGAGACGTTGTCCTTCTGTCTGCATGATGCAGTTCCCTTGGGCAAGAATTTTAAAATGTTTGTGTGAAGTGATGTCAGGTGGGTGATAAGGGCACTTGAACATGTGTATAACTGAAGTTGCTGGGTGGGAACTGGCCTGTGACTCTGATAGCATCTTCAGTACCCAGTGCATCAGGTGAGTTAGTATCAGGCCAACAGCTGTGCTAATGCAGGAGTTCAACACTGTCCGCTCACACCCAGCCCTCTCTTCCCTTTCCATCAGAATTGAAGAGGAGCTTGGCAGCAAGGCCCGTTTTGCTGGAAGGAACTTCAGGAACCCTCGTGTCAACTAAGCTGTGTGGATCAGTCAACCCCTGTTCTGGTTTAAAGCACTAGACATCTACTTAGATCACAATTACCTGTTCTAGAAAGATAAGGGCAGCTGAAGGAGAAAGACCAGTTTGCAGGTCCTCTTCCCCCCTGCCCCAGACGATTCCTTTAGTGTTTTCACCAGTTCTGATCTGTTACTTGTAATGCTCTACTGCTTTTGTAGAACAGTGCCTGGGGGGGGTTTCTGTGTATTAAACACCCTCTGGGATCACGACCTTGTGACTCTGGGCATAAACAGTTTAATCCCTTTCTCTGCCTGTCTGGTCTTTAATGTTTGGAGCTGTGTGACTTGCAGTGCAGCAAGAGGTACCTGCAGACAGAAATAGTAGTGTTTTTACATGTGATAAATAAAAGCATCAAACAGCCCAAGAAAGCGTGGCTTTGAGTTACTTTGGGGGAGACCTGGGAGCAGGGATACCTACCTCTGCATAATCATAGCCTGCTTTAAAGCTGTTCTGCAGGGAGTTGGACTGCTGTCGCTGTGGCCATGGGGTGGATTTAAGTTGCTTTGTGACAAACAGATGAATTGGCTGAATGCGTGTGCCTGCGATCAAGAGGTGGCCTTTAGGGGTCTGTTCAGTCATTTGGAAGGGGGACTAAGAATAGGTTTCAAACCCCAGATCAATTGTCATCCTGCAGGGTAAAAGAAAAAGCTCAGAGGTCTTCCTTCACCTAAGAAAGAGGTGTATCCTGACAACAAGTCCTGTGATTAACCCCTATCATGGACTGTTGTGGATATCTGCTTCTCAGTCTTGTCACGGTATTACCAAAAAAAAATCAGCAATAGCCTTGGCTTTCAGCAAAAGGTTGGTGCAGTGTTAACTGTGTTGGAAGTGAATTTTTAGCCTCCATCTTGATCTCTTGCTATGAGTTGCGGCTTGCTGGGATGAGTTGTGGAGCAGCACAGTTCCCAAACCCTCGTGCTTTGTTAATGGTGCTCTAATACAGGGTGTAACTGACAGCTGGTCTGATAGCTGCGCTTTAATTTTTACCCTATTAGTGTCTAGGTACCATATTTCTTACGCGGGAAGAAGCGACTTTAGGGGATTTCCAGCTGTGTGAGAGCAGATGGCCATAAATGAAAGGCTTGTGAGCAAATATTTGTTTCCCAAACACTTAGTTTTGTTCAGGTTGCAGCTCTGCTGGTTAGGGAGGGAAGGGAAGGCAGTGAGAGCTTGCAAAGCATAGGGCTCGTTCTCAGTCTGTGCTTGTGTTCTAGGAGATGAGGAGGAAGAATTCCTTTTTCTTGGGGTTTGGCCAGAGACTGTTCTATGGCTCTGGCACCGTTGCAGTTCTGCTGCCCTGGGTAGTTGTCAGAGCAGCACCCTCTGACTGGGTGTTAGTCTCTTACCAGGCAGGAAAAAGCAAATTATTGCACAATTGAGGTAGGGGTTGTTTAAGCCAGTTCTTGTTGCTTGTGGGTTTTATTGCCATAATGGCAGATCTGTAAGGAACAGATTAATTTCTGATTCACTTTAATGACTCTTCTACTAGTCTTTCAATTCCAGGAAACTAAATTACCTGTGGCTGTGTATCTTTATGATCTGTGAGGAGCACCACAGTGCCCCACTGTGGGCGTCGCATGTGTTGCAATGTGCTGCACTGTGGTGGTGTAAGTCAATTTTATCTCTTACCATGTTAAATCGGTGAGATGGAAATGGCGCTTTTAAAGCCAGTGATGATGCAGGTTATGGGTAATCATTTACCTTAAACCTTGAGTCTTTAAAGAACAGTTTTGGGGGGGGGGGGGGGCGTTGAAAAAACCCAGATTTTTATTTCAAAACCTGCTATTATAAAGTACAGAGCTATAAAATGCTGAGGGGTAAGGACTGTGTGTCAGATCCTTAAACCTGTACAGCAGTGCTCTGCCATCAGAAAAGGGATACGGGACTGCCCCATGAGGGGCAAAGCCAGAACGATGATGTTTGAGAGCTGCTGGGTCTGCCTAGTACTAGTGTGAGTAATAGCTGTGAAAGGACTTAGCACAGAGGGGGCTGTTGTTGGGAAAGCCTGGCCGCTGCCGTGTCTATTGATCAGTGTTTTTTAACTGGAAAGACTTGTATGTCCTGTGTAAAGCTGCAACACCGTGAATGCTGAACACACCTCACATGAGAAAGAAGGAGGTTTTGACATCTTCACTATAACTGAAACCATGGAGGGAGGAAGATAGTGGCTCTTGTACAGCGCTGTTTTCTGACGTGAGTAGCCCTTGTGCAAAAGGCTGAAGCTTCTCTCTCGAGGGAATGTGGCCTGCAGTCCGATGAGCTCGCTCCCGTTCGGAGTGGGAGGGATACTGAGCTCCTGTCGCCTGGGTGGGCGGTTATGTTTGGATCCGGGTCTGTGTTTTTGAGTGTGCACCGATGTCTGCTGGGGGCATGGTGAATGCAGACCCCAACCACTGCTGAGGCTTCAGGTCTGTGTTTTTGCAGTGTCCAAATGAGCGTGCACCGATGTCTGCTGGGGGCACGGTGAATGCAGACCCCAACCACTGCTGAGGCTTCCCCAGGCCCTACAGCCCGTTCAGCAGATGGAGTCTGAAAGCAAATGCACGCACAGCTTCTGCTGAAACAAACCTGGCAAAGACGGTAACCAGTGTGATGGGAACATCCCTTTGCTGGGCAGTCAGCAACATGTTCTCCTTAAGAGATTTATCTCCTCTGTCAAGCCCTTCTTAAGAAGAGCTTTGCTATAAATACCAAATTTACCAGCCCAAGCTCAGCACATGGTAAATTCTTCCTCTCACATATTTGTCCTTCCATAAGGCATTGGTCTAAGCTGGTTGTGCTCCATGCAGATTTGAAACCTGGTGCACTTTTCACACATAGCTGATCTCTGAATTAGACCTGTTCAACGAATAAACCAGCTAATTACACATAAATCCGATCAAGGGATTTTTCTTCTGTCAGGGGCAAGCTCGTAATATGCAAAATGGTGTAGAAAGCCTTTTAGCAGAAGCATGTTAGGAAGCAATAGGGTGGCTGTTTCCCATCTGGTACTTCAGAAAGCAAGGTCCAAATTCTCAGCCTGGGCCCCTGTATTTCCACCTGGTGATTTTCTTTTAGTAAGCTTCAGAAAGCAAAAAGAGCTGAGAAATGGGGTCACTGGTTGCCATGAATCAGCAAAACCCTGATGGGCAGTACAGCTGTGATGAAATCACAGATGTGAGCAGTGGCTGGCACCTGGGCTGTTATACTTGTGTGCAGCTACATAAACCTGGGGGGGGGAAAAGTAAGCTACTGCCCTGAGCTGGAACCCTCCTGTTCAGATGAACAGTGTGGGCCTGGCTCTGAAAAAAGAGCCTTCGACTTCTGCTGGCTACCAACGCTGAAGATAAAGCCCAGGTATTAATTTGTTGTCATCCACACTTTGTTGTCAGTGCAAGGTGGAGAACTGTCACAGGTACAATTACCAGAGGTGTCAGGTCTTAAAATAATCAGGGAAGTGCATGCAAAGTGGCAGGGTTGGAAGAACGTTGCTTGGGCTGTAAAGTCAAAAGCTAAAGTTGGATGCTGTTGAACTGGATGCTCCTTCCTACACCGGGAAATCAATCCCACAATGTCAGATGCTGTGCTCACCTGTCCCATCAAACCAGAGCTATATAAAGCTTTCGAGTTAAATCTCAGTGTATTTGGGCCAGATCAGCAAGCTGCTTCCAGCTGCAGAGGATTCAGGCTCTACCTAATGAGGCTGGAGCATTGAAAGGAGTCACTTGCAAAGGAAGAAAAGAGACCGGAATGGGTAAGTGCTGAAACGCAGGACTGTGGTTTGTAGATAAGAATTTAAAGTGTGTTAGAGAAAAGTGAATGATTGCTAACTCTGTGTGTGTTTGGAGTGAGGGGAATAAGTGAACAGGGAACCAGACTTGATTGCTGAAAATCAAGACCTAAACCTGCAGTGCTAGAGAGAGGGAGAGATGTGGCTGCTCCTTAATCAGGCCTTGAATTCCGCTGCATAGCTCCTCACCTTTCTGTGCTGTCCCCGTGGAGCTCCTACTCGAAAGGCTGTGCTTTATAACAGAGTGCAAATGTAGCACAGCCGGTGTCTTTATTACTGTAATAATTTGCAGGGATGGCACTCTTTGGAGCAGAAGGAGGCATCAGCTTAGCAAACACGAACTGGGAGGCTATTTGGAGAATAGCAGGCAGCTTTAAAAGCGGATCTGAAGCAAGAAGCAGGCAGAAGAGATGACTGATGAGCAGAGGAGAGGCAGGTGGCACTTTCGGGAGCTATTCAGGTAACAGGATGTATAATGGAGTGATGCAAAGGGCTGGAGTGGGAAAGAGCTTCCATTACCTGCTGGCTCTATTTCTAGGTTTGTAGAGGTAGCCCTTCCGCTTTGCAGCCCGCCCTGCTCTTAGTATTAATATCAATTAATTCCTAATATCTTGGCTTCTGGGTCTCGTACAGGCCCTGCCTCAAAGAGTTTGTTGTGGACAGAAAGGAATGTGCCATCCCTCGATAATCAATGAGAGACCAAATGATTCAACATTTGGCTTTCTTGCTAGACCTTGGCCCCTGGTGGGGAGTAAGCATATCATTCATAACCTTCACCCTCAGAAGCTGAAGCTGGCAGCGCAAGGCACATTTTCCAATCCTTTGGTTATTTTGAACTGCCCGTAGAGCCTGCTCACTCATTTCTTAGTATTGTGGGCATCAAAACTGGGCCCTGTCTTCCAGCAGCAGCAACGGTGTCAAGCACAGCAGTACTGTAACCTTCTCGGTTCCGTTTGGTACCATCAGAAGCTCGCTGCCAGATCACCCACCTGGTGAGGACAGCTCTGTCCCCTGAGCACAGAGACCTGACTTCACACGTGTCCGTAACGCGAAGCTGGCTGGGGTGATGATCTGGATTGCTCAGTGTCCATGTTTCATCCTGTTCACCTTTCGTCCCCTATTTTTATGTCGTTCAAAAATGTTAGAAATGGTATTTTTTTCCTTAGATCATTGATTTTTAAAAAGAAACAAAATTACAACTGAACAGTGGATCGACCCTGTTCCTTGCAGGAACTGCTCAGCTCAGTGAAATCTTGAGACTTGTCAGGTAGGAGATTTTACTGCCTCTAAGGTGGATAAGAACAGTTTTACACCCAATGCTTTTTTTCCCCTCCTGCTTGCTTATCCCAGGCACAAAAAAAGTCACTGCCTCATTGCAGGCAGCCAGCAGCCAGCGTGAGCATCCTGGGGGAGCTTGTGGCATGCACTGCTGGCCCTGGGCTGCTGTGCCCCCTGATGTGCCCAGCAAGGGACCTTGGCAAGCCATGGCACGCTTCCCTCTCTGGAGAGGCAGAAGCTGTAGGAGTGAGCCATCCTTCCTCGAAGGAAATTCATTGACTGCAGCGCGTCGTCAACACCTGCTTGCTCATTCACAGGCATAAAGGAGCCTCACAGGCAGCTGAGGGAAAAGCCCCACAACAGTGCAAAAGGGCCATAGGAGCAGGTGAAGGGAGAGCAGCTGCTGGGTTTTCCCCACTGGAAGGAGGATATTTGGCTTTTCTGCTGCTGCGTAGGCTGCAAGGAGACACAAGGCTGGATGGTGGATGCAGAGAGAGAGGATTTCTGCTGGGCAGCCAGCCAGCCCTGCCTGCCCTGCAGCAGCATCTCAGGCTATGGCCTCATGCTCCCTTTCACAGCAGGATTTAGAGAACTGTGCCAGGCACCAGCTTAGTCCCACCACTCCCTCGGAAACCTTTTATTACTGTACTCTTTATATTGCTGGGTGAAATGACTTCCTTGTAGATATGAGCCGTGGGTGGGTGTGAGAATACAATGCAAGAACCCTGCTCCTCTCTGAGCACATGGGAACATGGCCTCCGACTGCTGGGGTCACCGTGGCGGTGCTCAACCTGTCCCTGTTTGGTCATTTCCATAGTGAGAAAGACACCCATTTGTGTTCCCCCTTCTGGTCCCCAAGAGGGACTGAAGTGCTATCAGATCTGACGCACTCTACGTGTACTTTGTGCTCCATGGATAGACACAGTTGCAGAGAATAGAAGTGCAGGGTGTAGAGGAGGGTGAGAGGAAGAAATAAAGCCATACCAGCTGCAGCGCTAAACTCTGCTAGGAAAAGCTGAAGGTAAAGGGGGGGAGGGGAGGGGAAACCAAGGAAGAGAACTGAGACAGGAAGGAAGAAAATGGGTTGAGTAAAGAACCCAGATGATAAAAAGGAGAGATATGCAAAGTAAACTATAAGGAAGCAAATAATTATAAGGTCCAAATCACCTCCTTGTGCCACCCTTGAAGTTTGTGTGTGGTGAAATCTATGTCTATAATACAATGCACAAGCTTGGCTCTGTCTAAAAATGCATACGTTTCATCATCCAGGGTGGCAGGGGCAGGCTTACATTACAGGAGATAAAAGAAGTACAAAGTAGTTCTGCAAAATAAAAAACCTTGGCCAAAGCCCAGGCAAATGCCACCTTGCTGACAGTGGTGTCTGCAGTGGCAGCACCGTGACCATCACTGAGCATCCCTGGGCCGGCACCTCGTGCTTCTCCCGGGGCTGAGCCTCCTTCTCCTTGGCTGTCCTTGCAGCCCAGCCAAGTTCAGCTCTGGTTCAGCATCTCCCCTTGCAGATGCTGGCTGTCAGCAAGTGTAACAGGGTGGCTGAGGTTAACCCAGTCACCCGAAGAGAAATTTGAGAATGAGGGAGTTCTGTGATGGGCAGGGGGGTGTAGCATTGCCTCTGAAAACGAGCTGGGAAGGCACCTGGGCTGATGCATTTCAAAAGCAGAACACGTGGTCTTCCTTGGTTTCTTTGCAAGGACCAGACCTGTCCCAAGCAAGTGGCATCCTGTGCTGTTCAGAAAGGGTTTTTCAGAAGCTGTGGCTTCTCCTCTGCCAGATGCTTCACTTCAGAGGGATCAAGCCCCTGCTAGCAGTGACAAATGCAAAGATCACTTCTGCCCACCTGGAACTGTTTACAAACTTGGCAAATTGATCTGAGCTCAAAATACTATTTGCATGATGTGTGCTTTGGTTTAGCATTTTGAGAACAAAATACTTCTACTAACATAGTTGGTTTTGAAGGGATGTTTCTTTTGAAAACTGCTTAAGAAAGCTTTTAAAACAAACTAGTGAGGAAACCAATGGGTTCCTGCCAGACAAAACATTTTCTTTGCTAATGTTCCCATTGCTGAGTGTCTTGGTTTCAGGGTGACCCAATGCAACTTGTGTGCAGACAGGGAAACTGAAACTCTGATTTTTGTGGGCATTTAACTTGCAGCACATGAGTTGGCCTGAACCCCTCACCCTACAAACCCCACTTAATTTTATTGTTGAGTCTCTGTTTAATAGCAAGCGGTTTATGGTGTGTTTTAATCGGAGAAATCATCCAGAACTACCAGCTGACTCTTGCTTACAAAAATGCTTGCAAACAGTGTCAGTCATGAAGGCACCAATGTCCTATAGCAGCTGCATTAATCAAAGCAAAGGGCACGGATAGAACTTGATACATCAAGATGCCAATATGCCTCGGTCGGTTGCTGCAGGCTTTAGCCATGTCTCATTTTAAGTGCTTGTTCTCGCTCCCTGAAATTTTGCAGGAGGGTCTTGAATAATCTATATTGCATTAAACAGGCTCCCGGTGCTGAAGAATAAGAGGACTGATTCTGTTAACTCAACTACCTATGCAGGTATTAGAAACAAAATGCACGTTAAGATGCTTCTCAGCCTAAGTCCCAGCAGCGAAATCTCTGCAGCTGAGTGCGGAGCAGCTCAGCCCCTGCTACCAGACAAGGGGGGTCAAGGATGACCTCGGGAGAGGGCTTGGGGAAGATGCCTCCACTGAGAGTTTTCAATCTGCTTGTGTGCAGACCTTGGTTTTGGTGGTTTATGATGACCTGACCCTCTGTTGCTTATTTAGAGGCTGAAGGTTCATCGGATGAGCTGACCCAGTAAATGCCAGACTGCTTCTGATCAGAGGTGTCCGGTATCAGCCTAGGTGAGCGGTTTCAAGGACAGAAAATACCACTACAACCTGACTGCATTAAACTGGTTTAACTTAACCACTGTCCCAAACAGAGACAACCCCCAGACCTATGCCAATGTGCTGAATCTGCTTACA
>NW_009260796.1:31585-32751 GCF_000687185.1 Egretta garzetta
TGGTGGTATTTTGCAGGGAAGAACAGCCGTTTGTGCCGTCCTTTTGCTTCCTTCTCACCGTGGCCAGGGTCCTTGTAGTTTTTAGGTGGCTGAAGTGTTGCGATGTGGCTGCCTTGCCAGTGCTCCAGAGGCACCAGCTGGTGGGTGAACATTAGCAGAGGTTGGGCTTGGGGATTTTTGCATCAGAAGCCTAATGCCAACCATGTCTCATTTGCACTATTGTGAGTACATGCAAAATCAAAAAAAAAATGCTGAAAAAAAGCAGCGCATGGAAAAGCTCTTAAGCCAGTACTAAGCTCCAAGCCTAGTACTTTGGAGGGTAGGTGACAAATCCCTGAAAAAGACCTGCTTGGTGATCAGAGTGGAGCTGCAGGGCTTTTGAGAAGGCAGGCTCCAGGATGTGCTCCTACCTCCACACTCTTTTATTTTTTGATTTGTCTCCTCATTGAAGCGGGTCTGCAAACAGAAGCTGGGGAAGAAAAGCTCGCAGGCTGCTGCACTGCTCTTCCGTTGCAAAGCCGACTGATCCATCTTACTGCACAACTTTAAATAAGTCCTAACCTGTGGGGTTTTATGCTCTGTAGTACTCAGGTTGTTCTCTCATCTCCTGCAATAAACAGTGACTGAAAGATGCGTATTGTGGCTTCTGTGGAGGCTGTGAAATCACCGACAGTGGGAATAGCTGAATTCAGAGCCTGAAAGTCTACTGTCCCATCAAAATCCAGAGGGCAGATGTTTCTAGGTACGTACAGTCTGCACCTCTCTTCAGTCCCTAAACAGGAGAGGTTTATGTCTTTAGGAAGGCAGATGGATGTCTCTATTCCTTAACAAAAACTAAAATCCTCTTGCCCAGCTCTTCAGGATGAAGAGTGTTAATGGAGAGAGTCCCCACGCAGGTGCCAGGAGGTCGTGAGCTCTCCTCAGCCCTGGACCTGTTCTGACACCTCGGATGTGTTGCTCCATTTCTCTATCGCTCACTTGGGATGGATGACACTTTCCAGTAAGGTGTGGAGAATTCATCAGTCGCTTTTGTACAGCGCTTTGAAGATAACAAGTGCTGAGGGGAAAAAAAAGAGATGGTGCTTGAAATGGAAATTTTCCCATTTCTGTCACTATATTTTCTCTCCTTTTAAAAAAGTCCATTCAAATGTACCATCAAAGGCAGC
>NW_009260796.1:32780-39219 GCF_000687185.1 Egretta garzetta
GAGGAGCAGATTTGCAGTGGGAAGGACAAAAATGCAAATCTGAAATCAATCCATCTCTCTTGCCCTTGAACGCTTTGGCCATTTATAACAGTTTAAAGTGAAGTCAGTCACTGAGGACAAGAAGAGAAGCTTGTAAATCCATTTACTACTTCCTGCACTGAAGGAGCAGCAGTGAATTTATAGTGGAAATGCAGTAAGTGCGCAGATGAGGTGTTCCACATTAGCGTTAGAGGATGGCTCAAAAATATCACAGCAAACCTTTGAACAAACAGAAAGCACGTGGGCCTTGGGAGCCAGATGTCTCAACAGCTTTGTGGACTCATCTTCCCTCCACTGCCCTGGCTCTGAGCTTTCATCAAAGGCATGGAGGTGTCTATGCCACATCTCCTTTTGAGTCCCCCTTTGACTGTGGTCCCATCGTGCTGGCAGCACGAGCCTTATTGCCACTCCCCCGAAAGCTTCTATGCCGCCGTGGGGATGGACAGCTGTGCCAAAAAAATGGGTGTCCTTCCCAAAGCGGTGGAATTCTGCCTCCCCAGCAGCAGGTCAATCTGTTGACAGCTCAGCGGCCTTAACAGCAGGCATTGCGAATGTCTGAATGCCCTCCCATCAGCCCTCTGCTCTACTGCAGGTGGAAGCCACTTTCTGCCTGGTTTAGCAAGACCCTGTGCCTTGCCAGACCCATGCTGTGATTCCAGAGCACCCTTTCCTGCAAGTCCGGTGAGCCTGTACCGAAACCATCATGCTTTTGGTGTGTTGGAGGCAGCCAGCTTTCCAGTCTGTAATTTCCGATTCGACTGGTTTTTACGTATGCTTCTATTAGGAGCAACCCATTGATGGTTACCATAAGAAACGTAGAAACGAGCCAACTCTGTGCATGTGCCAGCACGTGCCAAACTTGTCAGGGACAGTGAAGTCCCTTTACAAAAGTCCAAGGGTTCAGGTGAAATTCAAAATACACCCGCTTCTGAGCTGTGTTAGATCACCGCTGCAGCTTACACAAGGCACCTTGACCACGCGCGTGTGCGTCTGCAGGGCACGACCTTATGCAAAACTGGCACTTTTCTGCTGGGAAGCAGCAGCTTGATAGCCTCTGGCTTCTCGGTGTGTGGCTATAGAAGTAGATCTGGGCATGCCCTGTATTTGTGTGTCTGGACGTTACTCAGTTACTTGATGCCCAGTGGCTGCTACGTCTCAGACGCAAGGCTGCGATACTTGGAAGTGAGAAGGTACCGTAACGCACAACAAAACCACACGCAACCCCCCCTGGTGCTTAGGAGCCTTTTTACAGTATTCTGCTGAAAAGAACTACTTGGTGACATTATTGCTATCCAAAAGCTGGTTTGGGTTGAAAATAGGTTTGGTTTATTTTCTTGACTTGCCAGATTTTATCTGGTATGTAAATCACAGAATGAATTACCTTGGAACTATCCCCAGGTATAAGCAGGATACAGAAATAAGCATCGAGGGGTGATGCAATTAATCCCGCTCATGAGGAAAGGCTGTCATTAGTCATTTGCAGCTTCAGCACTGGTGACTTTCAAGGTGCACAAATCTCTCGTTAGATACATCTCATGTTCTGCAGATGGCCATTTTGTCTTCTCGCTGTGTGCACTGGAACATGCCCAAATATACAAAAATGAGAGGAACGATTGTTAGGGCTGAAATTTTTTGTTCATTTTTCAATGGGATTTTTTTTTTTTTCTTTGCATGGCGCACACCCTGGGCTTTGATAAATGAGTCTCACCAGACCCTGTGGTAAGCCAACCTCTGCTAATATTCATTATGCAGAACCCACTAGGAAATGGTCTGAGTCAGGGAAATGGAAAACCTTTAAAAGATAAAAAGACTTTTTTTTTTTTTTTTTTTTTAAAAAAATGAGAGGAACGATTGTTAGGGCTGAAATTTTTTGTTCTCTTTTTTAAAGGGGTTTTTTTTTTTTTCTTTGCATGGCGCACACCCTGGGCTTTGATAAATGAGTCTCACCAGACCCTGTGGTAAGCCAACCTCTGCTAATATTCATTATGCAGAACCCACTAGGAAATGGTCTGAGTCAGGGAAATGGAAAACCTTTAAAAGATAAAAAGACTTTTTTTTTTTTTTTTTTTTAATGAGGAAACGAATGTATAACATTTTACATGTCTAGGGGGGTTCTAGAATATTTAAAACAGAAATTTCAGGGTTGTATGTGCTATCAATGTGTTTAAAAGTCCATGGAAAAAATATAATGATTGAGCCATGTGCAAAGATACAGACAAGATGCTGCTTTAGATCACAGAAAATGCATTCACAGGTGGCTTAGGAGCCTGATGTTAAATCTGAAAGAAGCCCCCAAGGTGGAAGCTGGGTGTGAACGTGCTGTGTGCCGCTGATGCCACGATCTCCGCAGTGGGCACGTTTCCATCCCATGACAAAGAACCAGTCGCTCCTTCCTCTTCCAGTGGCCCTGCAAGACACCAAGGGCATCTGTACCGTAGTCGCCATGGGGTAGCTGGAACCCAGTAACTTGTCCCTTTCGCCTTTCCCATCAGTAACTTGTATCTCCAGCTTCTGAAAAGTTGCATCAGATTAACAAATAACGTGACTCTCTCTAACAGATTCTGTTGAGCCCTTGTAATTTTGTGTGCATTTGAATGCGTGTGAATACGCTCGAAGTGATTTAAATTTCATTTATATTACTTTTGCTTTTGTTGTAACCCCTGCAGCCAGTTTTAAATGGAGACAACTGTGTCTAGGAGTTCCCAACCGTCCAGCGCATTGTCCTGCCAGTGGTATGAGACTTCCAAAAAGTTCTCCAGTAATATGTGTGAAAATGAGATTTTAAATTCCTGAGATTTCTACAGTAAAGAAAACAAAACAGAAAACCCCCCAAAGCAAACAGATTTCAGTTAAAGGGCTGGTATTCAGATATCACAAAGGGAAAGAAAGAACATAATCCTTCTTTGTGAGCGGAGTTAGGTCATCTGTAAAAGCCTCTTGGAATATTATCTTCCAAGCTAATCGCTGTATTGACATTTGCCTGTTTCATTAGAGCTGAGTTTTTACTGCATTGCTGAGGTAGGAACCTGACTCATCTGTCATGGTCAAAGACCGGTTTGTAATTTCATGACTGTAGAATAATAGTAATAAAAAAATCTCCCTTATTTTAACTAGTTGGGTTGAAATGGTGTTCACAGAAATCTCAGTATTGGTGGTGTTTTACTTCATAGTTCCTAGTTAGGTATTTTTCTCACAGATTTTTGTTTCTTTCAGCTGGCAAAGTGACAGTTATTAAAAAAGAGCCCTGTTAGAACACATTTGTAAAGAGAGAATTTAAAAAAATTAAATATACCACAAACACCACACATAGATGTCAGATATAATAGATGCAAGTGATAAAAAAGGGAGAAAGAAAGAAATGTTATCTAAAACTACAAAGAAAAAACATTTTAGGCCAGAACTAAGTCAGTTATCCGTGTAATAAACCTCCATGGCTACCGACTGAGCAGAGAAGTTCATGGGCTCTGTAATACCCTGACAGTAACCTTGGCAGCGAAGGGGAAGTGTCAGAGAAGTTACGGGCACATGCAGGAACCAGATCAGCGACTGAAAGGAGTCCAAAGCTGCCTGCAGAATCCTCCTTTACCCAGGGTAAGAATTCTTCTTGCATCACACTAATAAATCCAGAAATGCTTCGTGTCTTTATTGTGCAAACGTATTTATTCCCTTCGAGAGCATTTCTAAGGTTTGCTGGACGCACTGCAGGTACTTTTCCCTACCCACCTGGGTGTTACCTGGATTTGGCAGCAAAGCTGTCATGAAACATTTTAACTCTTTGCTCCTTGATGACCTGTTTTGTCTGAAAGGGATTTTCCTTTTGCATCGGCGCCTGCTTTCTGTCCGTTCACCAAGTGGTATTTTGCCGCTGGGTTTTTTTGTTTGCTTGTTTGCGGGTTTTTTGTAATGAAGATGGAACTGTAACAGACAAAACACAGTCTGAGTTTTCCATAAGAATGCTGCTACCACACATTTGAAGCTTCTGCCATGTCTTTTGCCTCAGTGGGTGCCAGGCGCAGGACCAGCAGGGCTGGGCTCTGTACCTGAGGCCCAAAAGGGAGCTGGCGGAACACCTCGGGACGGGCGGTCTGTGCGCACGGGGAAGGTGGGGAAGCAGTGGATGAGGCAGGAGCAGCACGGCGTGTTTCCCGCTAACCCGAAAGGCACACGGCAGCCTTCAGCAAGGCTCCTGAGCACCTGAGAGCGTGCTCTTGGCTAAATGAGCTCCGTGATGGACCCCTACGCCTGCGCCGGGGACAGGCGGCCCTGCCAGGGAGTTTGTTGGGCACTCTGGTGTCACCCTGTTTGCGGTCAAGGCAGAGGCGTTTCCAGCTGACAGCAGAAGTGGTGTTTCAGATCTGGAATACTTATGATAGCAGAACTGCTGCTGCATCACATCTTTAGAAATATCCAGGGGTAAGGAACTGGATTTTTGAGGATTAACATTTTGTGTGTGGATACCTTATGTGGCATGTTGGAATTTAAGTCTCTTTGTGGATTTGGCCAATTAGCTTTTCTCTGCATCAGCAATTTTATACCTCCCAGGAGCGCTGGGGGACAGACGCACGAAACATTGCAAAGATGTCAGAAACTGCCTTGTTAGAGACCTGCTAGTATCTCATATAGACAATCTATATGTACATAAAATATTTCACATGTAGAACATGCCCAGTCATCTCACCATTAATCTCTCTCCACTGGGATGTGAACCATGAAAATCTGCAGTCACCAGACAGAGGAGCAATGATCTCTCTCTGCGGCATTTGGGTCTTCCTCGATCTTCCTTCTGGTAACTAAGCCTTGTACTACTTTAGCTGGTGGAAGATTACAGGACAAGCTCTGTGGCTTTGTTATCGCCCACAGGGAGGGCAGCATCTTTGCCAAATAAAAAAAAAAAAAAGCAAAAAGAGAAAAAAAAAAAAAAAAGCAGCAGCTTCAAGTGCTATTCCTGCAACAATCCTCTGGTTAAGAAGCAAATTTATAATTGGATCACTTGTGCGTGGAATGAGGACGTGGGTATGGCTGCTGGAACAGGCTGTGAATAATCACCTACTGCTGCAGCCCAACTCGTGTGAATCGCAGGGGGCACCCAGATGTTAGTTACGCAACATAGGAGGAAATGCCACCCAAACACACTCGTTTTTGTTTCACAATGAAATACGAGGTCAAGATGTTGTGAGTAAATACTTCTAATCCTTGTGTGTCGAGGTGATCACCAGGAGGTTGGTGGAAGAGGAAAGAGGGAGAGAAAGAGAGCAGGAGAGAGGCTGCCGGGGAGAATTTTCCCATCACGGAGATGGTGTCTGGAGGAAGCTGAAGGCAAGCCCGCCGTTGTAGCAATCCGTACAGCTTTTAATGCATACATCCAGAGACCAGGGAACACGAAATTGTAATTAGCAGAGAAAATAGGAGAGATGGAATCAGACTCTATCAAGGACAGCTTAAGTGTAGCCTCCAAAATGGCTGCGTCAGACATTTAACTGATGTGCATTTTTAGACGCTTATCTAAATTAGTTATTAGAACACAATCAACTCTGTGTCTCAACCCCTGGTGGTAATGTCCCTGAAGTTATGCTAGGGATAAATTTGTCCTGCATGTTCAGGGCAAAGAACTAAATCCGTCTGATGTGCAGACCTCGAATCTCCTCGCGTGTGCCTTTCTCTTCAGCGAGAACCGTTCTCACTTCCCTCTGCTAAAGGCGATGATGTTAACAGCCTCCAGCTTATCTCCTGTGATGCTCCTGGCATCAGCCACGAAGAGCATTTACAGAGACAGCGAACAGTTGGGGTTACACCAGGGTAATTGAGGGCAAAATCTGTCCTAGCATATCCTAGTGCTTTTTCAAAACCAAGATATAATTCCACACGAAATTTCTCAGATCCCCAGAAGAACGTGTGACTGCCTTTACAGCCGTGTGATTTTTTTTGTTGTTTGTTTTTGTTTTTGCTGGCCCGTGTTCTACAGATGAAAGGTGAGGTTAACGTTAAATAACAAGTTCGCTCTATTTTCGGCACTGGTACCTTCCTGCTATTTTTTCTAAGGACGTGATAGCTCAGAGATGAAGCAGCTTAAAAATCTCCTAAGCGACCAAGTATTTTATTAATTGCTACTCAGTAATTTGGAATTCTGCTGTTGTCACAACTTCCTCACCGCACAGAGCGGTAAGAGGCAGCGTCAGCTTTTTATCTAGCTGCATGCTTACGCATAATCTTAACTTTCTGCGCAAGACCAGTAACAGCGGCTTAACGTGACAAAAAGCGGACCTAGAAGGGCTGATGGACCGGAGCCACAGCCATAGAACTTTGTACCTCGCCTCCCACCGCAGGTGCTTCCAACGCACTTACTGGTAGCGCTGACAGCTCTTTATTTATTCACGGGAACAAGAGGCCTCGGGAGGAACGC
>NW_009260796.1:40461-41692 GCF_000687185.1 Egretta garzetta
TGTGGTGGTTTTTTTGTTTTTTTTTTCTAGAGAGTGTTGTGTCTGCTTAATGCTCAATAGAGGAAGGGTTCCCGCAGAAAGGTTTTAACTTGTTAACCTTCTAAATAAACGGGGGATTGGGAAATATTTAACTGAAATTGGACGCACAGAGGAAATGGGCTCGGGTGTTTTAAAAGATGCACTTATTTTCATGTGTGGTAGGCGTGGAATTGTGAAATGAAGATTTTATGCAAATGAATTTAATCATAACATTTTCAGTAGCATAGGAAGGGGTGGGGTCTTTTCCTTCTTTTTTTTTTTTGTTTTTTTGTTTTCTTGTCCATTTCTCTTTCAAAAGTGTGAAAAGAAGATGACCAGAATCAGAAAAGTAGGAGGAGGTAGACAACACTAGAGGCTTCATTGCTGAAACGGGCTGTCCAAGAAATTGCTGGGAAGAAAACAATATGATTAATTGTTAGAGCATCTTTTCCCTTGGATTTATTTTTACACCCTGGTTGCAGTTACTTTGATTTACTGACTTCTTATGCTGAGTTTTTCCTCAAAGCTAATGTTCTTGGAGATTAGAAGCTCAGAGCATTTTTATGCAGTCAGCAGGCCACTGCCTGGTGTCTGTTTACTCCGGAGTTCCACTGACCGATCATCAAAATCAAAGATGCTATTTTGCTTGTGCACCAATGTAACTGGAACGAGGAGCCTCAGCTGCTGGTTCTTACTGTTACAATTTGGTAAAAATCCTTTCTCAGAACAAATCTGAAGTGGCATAATTCAAATAGTGAGCCCGTTCTTAAATACGGATTTTAACCAGATAAAAAGTGGACACTGTGTCAAAAGAAGGAGTTGTTGGTTGTAAAAGGCGTGCGTCAAATTTCCGATTAATGTGTGGTGTATAATATTCTTCTGTAGTTCCAGTATTGCCAGGCAAACATTTTGGTTTTTTTGTACGCTGCTTCCTTAGAATTGAGAAATTCATGGTGGTTAAGAGGGGTGGAAGCATTTCTGTAATAATAAAAGCACTTCTGGTAAATATATCTTATCTCGGTTTTACTCCTTGAGTTTGTACCATAAACTATAACCGGGGCTGATTTCAGCGGCCTGGTCTGGATGAATAGCGATTTCGGAGATTTGTCGCGTTGGTTGGCGAGGTCTGGAGGGAAGAGGAGGTAGAGATGCACACAATGCCCAGGCTTGGGAGCTCATTGTTCTTTGCCGTACGCTCTGCTGTGTTTGGGAG
>NW_009260796.1:41724-78799 GCF_000687185.1 Egretta garzetta
GGGAAAGAGAGAGAATGGGAAATGTTTCCTACCTCTTTCCTCCTTCCCCTGAATGGCTTTTTGGTAACTTTGCAAAAAAAGCAAAATAGTAAATTAGAAGCTAAAGGGCGCCAAAACATTCTGCCTGTGCTTTCCTCCTCCCCTCCCAGGGCTGGCTCTGCTGCTTTCTCTGTCTGTAACTGAATAGAGAGAGAGAGGGAGCACATGAGGTGAGACTCGGAAGTACACTCTTTTGAACCCCTCTCAACTTTCTTTCATGTTCTACCTTCTCTCCCCCCCCCCAAATGAAACCCCCAGCTGGCTTGAAATAAGAATTACTCCGCTTCACATTTGTGTGTTAGCTTTGGGGCGTTTGGTCTGGAGGCAGCGTGCGAGGAAAACTACTGCCAAGGGAGAACACTTCAGATAAATGCATTAGGATGACAAAAGTAAAAGGAAGTGTGCAGAGGTTAGATGTCATGTCAGTGTATACATGGTTTCCTCTTTTGGTGATTATTTAATGTTTCTGTTTTTACAGCAGCATCTGTTTAAAAAAAAAAAACCCAAAACACAAAAAAACCCCAAACAATTGTAGAATCGTATCTCGAGTTGGAAGGCACCCATAAGGATCATCCAGTCCAACTCCCTGCTCCTCGCAGGACTACCGTAGCCTGTGCTGAGGCTGTGAAGGAGCATCTGCTGCGCGAGGGCGTGAGCTGCTCCGTAGATTGGGTTATTGAGGTATGGTAAAATCTCCGTTAGCTCACTGATAACTTCAACTAGCTGATGATATTGAGGTATGCAGAAGGGGGTAAAAAATTAATGTGGGTGTTGAGGAAAAGGTGCCGGTGTACTAGATCATTTGGAAAATAGGCAGCACTAACTGTCATAGTTTAATCGTGAGGCCTCTAAGTTTTTGACTCTTCAGCTGACTTCAGTGTATTATTAGGGTAAATTACTTGAGTTTCCTTACCTCAATAAAATGTGGTGATTGCCTCTGGATCGAGGGCACTTTTCTTTTTTTGCTATTTTTTCTACCACCTGTATATCTTTGGTGTGACTAGTGCTAATTTTAACATTATTGCAGGCTATTGTCTGCATGAATGCTACGATTTGAGTTCACAGAGAGGTACAGTGGAATACTTACGCTGCCTCTCTGCGCCTTTAGGATTCCTATGGCATGTGAATTTGTACTATGGAGTGACTGAGAAAGGGATAAGTCTCCATCTGGACGTAGCTCTTGATATCCCTGTGCAAAATGGGAAGCATTTCTCGGCCAGAAAATGTAAGTGGAGCTAGGAGAGACGGACCTGCCTTAAACAGTAATTACCTGGCTGGATTAACAAATAGTGACTTATTTGCATCCAGGGGTTTGTTTTACCCTAGTGGGGGTTTTGTATGCATGTGGAAATCCATCCTGTGGAGTTGTGGGTATAGATTCAGTGCTGCCACAGCAAAAGGCTAATAATCAAGAGCAGTCATGAATGTGAAGAGGTATGGTGTGTGTAATCTTAATGCTGATTACAGCTTAGGTGGGAAAAACGGCATTCTGATGTTGCAGTTTAATAATTGACTTTTTTTAATAACACACTATTCATAAATTTACTGTCACAGCTACAAAATGCATCTCTGTTCTAGCCATACTGGGTAGTTGTTTTGTCTATAAAGAAGTTATTTCACTTTTGGGAGCGGGAGGAAAAAAGTGTGCTGTGAGCATATAGAATTTTGCAAGTGTGTGTTACTGGCTGTGTAATGGCACAGCAGAACCTGTGTTATCCTCTCAGCAGAGCTGTTCGTACATTAAGATTGCCTGAGGGTAGCTTTGATTTCATTATGTGCCATGTTTAAGGATACTGTAAGCTTCAGTAACATGTTACGCTCTGTGTTGTTGGCATATGAATACAGTACTCGAATTGTAGGTAATTTCTCGTTTAAAAATAATGACAGTTGGGAAACAGTTATTATGGGGTCCTGAAACGAGATGACTGAGCAACTACATAAATTGAGGGGTGGTCGGGGTTGGAGTTAACCATTAAAAAAATCCCAACCAACTCTAACTTTCTAACGTACAGTTGTTTCTTGGTTGTGGTGGTTTTTTTTAGGATGGTAACCTGGTTAGGCTAACTATTTTTAAGGTTCAGCTATTTTTTGCTCTGGTTTTGCTCTGGAAATATATTGCAGTTGTTTCAGTTGCATGAACTCATCCTGCTTTACTTAAAGGGATGCATAGTATCTGACTTTAGCTCAGAGCTTAAATTTAAATCAATAGGCTTAAAATATGGCATATTTTTAAAAACCACCTATCTTGGAACCAAAACACAACAAAACCCCTATTGATTGGAGACCTGTTTATTTACGGTGCTTTTTTTTTTTTAAAGCTGTTTGAAACGAAGCTTGTACTCTACTGGTGTTAAGTTGATTTATTGCAGTAGGGCAACTGGAAGATACGCGAGAATGGCATTGGTGGCATGGAGGGTATCAGGAGGAGGTGAGTGGGATTAGATGCAGTTTGGAAATGGTGTTCCCAGCAAGTTGCTAGGAAGAAAATCTAGCCGCTTCTCGGAGTGATAGGAGGTGTTAGGGAGCAGGGTCTACAACGCAGTATTGTGCTCTTTATGTTGGTTTGCCAGCAGCGTTTTACACAAGCTTTTATAATGTTGGTAGCTGTGCCCAACTGCTCTTTTCAGAGAGGCTGATGTATGAACAAAGGAGCAAACAAGATATGAATACTACACTGGCTCCTTTTGATTTATAAGTCTACTGGGGCAAGGAATTGCTGTAAGTGACTGAAAAAAATCCCAAACAGATCAAAATATTAGCTGACTCTTCCTGTCTCAACAGGTATTGTTTGGTTTGGGGTTTTTTTGTTTGGTTTTTTTTTTTTAATACAAATGTCTGTTTAGTTCACAGAGCTTCCAGAATAGTACACTGACCTAGAGAAAAGTGAAACTAGCTTGGATACAAACATCAGTTTTTCCCTCTATGCCTCATGGGGATAATGATGGCCTCTTTTTGTGAAATTCTTAGAAATGTGTGCATGGAATGCACTGTATCAGGGCTAATGGTGTTTCTCTGAATTCTAGGCATAAAGGATTGCATTTGTATTTGGCATCTTAATTCTGTTAGAAGTGCATCCCTGAAAATGTAGATCAGCTTAGGTGTTGCATAAATTTGATAGATTAAAAAGTAAATTTTTGATTGAGTTATCAAAAAATGGGTAGTTCTTTGAACGTGTAGGTTGTTTCTTTTGTTCTTCCTACAGAACGCGAATGAGAGGCTAGTTCACTGTTTTAAGATTCGAGGTAAGTGGAAGAAAATGAGTGCTCGTTAATTTTCAGGTCTCAGTTAATCTATGTATTTAATCTACTTGTCTATATTAAAAAAAATGTTATCATGGTATTATCAATCTCTGATACTGAGACTCAATTTTGGCCTGTTTCAAATACGTAACAGGTCTTTGGTTTGAGAATGATGGATGTTACGTGGGCTTCTCTGGCGCATGCAATGAAGGTTGTAGTGTAAATTTATTTTCATGACCAGCAGTACTAATGAAGCTTACGTTCTAGCAGTTCTTCTGAGGAGACAAGAGCTTATCAGTCCTGAAGTTTGCCCCCTCCATCCCTGTTGCCAGCTATTCCCTCTTTTTTTTTTCCCCTGTCCTTCATAACACTTGAATGGGCAAGTGGCATGGATGTGCCTACAAACTAGCTGGCTGCCAAGCAAAATGTAAAATGCTGGTTTCTGTCTGGCCAGGCCTTAGTTGGGATGTAATTAATTAGAGAGTTTTTTCTTTTCCATCTGCTGGCTTGTACAAAACTTTCAGGAATGTTGGTTATTGCCGAGATGACTGTCGTGCCAGGCTTGTATGAAATTCATTACGCGCCAGAAGTTACTGGCATGAAATGAGAGGATAAAGGAATTGGGGAGGGAGGGAGAGGGGGAAGCGAGGTGAATTAGGGAAGTTTATTTTCTCTGAGAAACCAGGTTAAAGGAAGAGAAAGGAAGTCCTGTCATCTAGTGCTAAAAAATATTTCTGTCTGCCTGATGAGCAGTTTCTCCTTCATGTTAGTCCTTTTGATATGGACAACTGTTTTGGGGGGGAAGCAGACACATTTTTGGGCACTTGATCCATCCTCCTGCAGCTCTTCCTTTTTTTTTTTGGAGCTGTTTGGAAGAGTTCTTAGTGATCAGCTGGTCTGGGAGCAGGCATCTCGTACAACTGTTGGTTAAAATACATAGGGGGAACGTTCTTGTTACGTGTTACGCTAAAAATGAATAAAAACATTGAGCAAAATTGCTTAGTAGTGAGAAATCACTGTTAAAATTTCGGAAAACCAAGCTTTGGTTTGGTTTGACATGGTTCTTGGGGTGTGTGTGTGTGTTTATACCAATTCTCCAACAAATGAATCCTTATCTAGAGTAAGCCTAATTTGTTCTAGGGGACTAAACGTGATAGATCTTATTGGATCTCAGATATCTTGCAAGTGGTATCTATTAAATTCTTAAGCAGATATTGTGTATTAAACTCTTGATCCTACAGTCAGATTTCTGTACGTGGAATCATGGTAGTCTGAATGTGGGTAGGGGAATGGATGGGGGAATTTAATTGGGGGGGGGATTGTTGATCATGCACATAACCTATCCATATATTTGTGCCTAACGTGAGGTAGGGGCACATTAATGAGGTGGTGTAGGATAAGTTACTGTGTAACTTACTGAAGGTTAGGTACACGGCGAGTGATCGCTCTCAGTGACAGCATATGTGAGATGCTGATTTTCTTTCCCTGAAGGACGGGTAACTTCAAGCAGCCCTGTTTACTTCTATCCTTTAGTAAATGGCGCTGGGCGCTTAACACAGAGCGGCTGTGACTCGTGGGACCTCATCTGTGCCTTTGTACCTTGAGTCAGCAGTCTCTGCGGTACTACTCATTCCATAACCACCCATGTATTGCATAAACTGACAAATTGTCTTGTTTTAGCTCATGTCTTTAAAAGATTTCACAAAAGATATTTGTAATGTTGGCAATAGAAGCTCTCGTGAAAAGAGGCTTTAAGTTTCCTTTAAGTGAGAAAGAGTTCAAAGCACATATAGACTGTGGGAGAGCTAAAATGTGTGGCGAACGGTAGACTTCCAGTGTTAGAGTTGCAGCTCAAGGCATTGAGTCAGACTCCTGATGCCATAGATAGGCCTTTTCTGTACTGCTCCTGAAACGGCTATGGTCTAGAGGCAGCTCATAAGACTGTACTTTGTTTTAAACCTGAACACTTATGATAATTACGTGGCTGCATTGCTGTGTAAAGCAGGATGATCCAGACTTGAGTGTATTGGTGTGGTGGAATAGAGAATTAGAATAGACTATGATGGTTTCTGTCAAAGCCTACTACTTTGGCAACCAGTTTAAAGAAAAATGGCAAGTTCAGTTAGTAATTAACTATATATTATAGGATGTTAGGGGATCAGAAGCTTTGTGCTAAATATCAAAGTTATTAAATATATTTGTTTAAGGATTATGAATCTTAAACGAGTGTGTATAACATTAGCCCGCTGATACTAACAACCACGAGGGACTAAATACAGGGTGTTGGTGCTAAAATGCCTCTGTCTTTTCCTTGATTTAGGAGTCTTCAGCCATTCATGCATGTTAACATGAAAAGTGTTATGAATATGAAAGAAGAAAGTGATGTTACATCATAGAATATTAAGCACTCTAAGGGTTGTATTTCTCCAAGAAACTATACCCAGTAAAAAACATGGTGCCTAGGCAATCCGGACTTTCAGATTTGCTTTAATTAAGAAAGAGCACTTGGCAGGTTGGAAGGTTCTTCATGGTGAAAGGGTGGACACACACATCACAAATGAATCCTTATCTAGAGTAAGCCTAATTTGTTCTAGGGGACTAAACGTGATAGATCTTATTGGATCTCAGATATCTTGCAAGTGGTATCTATTAAATTCTTAAGCAGATATTGTGTATTAAACTCTTGATCCTACAGTCAGATTTCTGTACGTGGAATCATGGTAGTCTGAATGTGGGTAGGGGAATGGATGGGGGAATTTAATTGGGGGGGGGATTGTTGATCATGCACATAACCTATCCATATATTTGTGCCTAACGTGAGGTAGGGGCACATTAATGAGGTGGTGTAGGATAAGTTACTGTGTAACTTACTGAAGGTTAGGTACACGGCGAGTGATCGCTCTCAGTGACAGCATATGTGAGATGCTGATTTTCTTTCCCTGAAGGACGGGTAACTTCAAGCAGCCCTGTTTACTTCTATCCTTTAGTAAATGGCGCTGGGCGCTTAACACAGAGCGGCTGTGACTCGTGGGACCTCATCTGTGCCTTTGTACCTTGAGTCAGCAGTCTCTGCGGTACTACTCATTCCATAACCACCCATGTATTGCATAAACTGACAAATTGTCTTGTTTTAGCTCATGTCTTTAAAAGATTTCACAAAAGATATTTGTAATGTTGGCAATAGAAGCTCTCGTGAAAAGAGGCTTTAAG
The DNA here is from genome assembly GCF_000687185.1 of Egretta garzetta. Classification (NCBI taxonomy): domain Eukaryota; kingdom Metazoa; phylum Chordata; class Aves; order Pelecaniformes; family Ardeidae; genus Egretta; species Egretta garzetta. Next base: position 48,213 of record NW_009260796.1, read on the forward strand.
TTTCCTTTAAGTGAGAAAGAGTTCAAAGCACATATAGACTGTGGGAGAGCTAAAATGTGTGGCGAACGGTAGACTTCCAGTGTTAGAGTTGCAGCTCAAGGCATTGAGTCAGACTCCTGATGCCATAGATAGGCCTTTTCTGTACTGCTCCTGAAACGGCTATGGTCTAGAGGCAGCTCATAAGACTGTACTTTGTTTTAAACCTGAACACTTATGATAATTACGTGGCTGCATTGCTGTGTAAAGCAGGATGATCCAGACTTGAGTGTATTGGTGTGGTGGAATAGAGAATTAGAATAGACTATGATGGTTTCTGTCAAAGCCTACTACTTTGGCAACCAGTTTAAAGAAAAATGGCAAGTTCAGTTAGTAATTAACTATATATTATAGGATGTTAGGGGATCAGAAGCTTTGTGCTAAATATCAAAGTTATTAAATATATTTGTTTAAGGATTATGAATCTTAAACGAGTGTGTATAACATTAGCCCGCTGATACTAACAACCACGAGGGACTAAATACAGGGTGTTGGTGCTAAAATGCCTCTGTCTTTTCCTTGATTTAGGAGTCTTCAGCCATTCATGCATGTTAACATGAAAAGTGTTATGAATATGAAAGAAGAAAGTGATGTTACATCATAGAATATTAAGCACTCTAAGGGTTGTATTTCTCCAAGAAACTATACCCAGTAAAAAACATGGTGCCTAGGCAATCCGGACTTTCAGATTTGCTTTAATTAAGAAAGAGCACTTGGCAGGTTGGAAGGTTCTTCATGGTGAAAGGGTGGACACACACATCAAATGCTTTTTCCTACACCTGTAATTGAAGAGTGGCTCTAAGCTTGGAAAACTTTGAGTTGAGTGGAGCTGCTTAAACTTCTGCCTTCCACTGTGTGTGTGTGTGGTTGGTTTGTTTGTTTTTTTTTTTTTTTTTTTTTTTGTAGTGGTGCTCATCTGCTGTTTGGAAGTTTTTCTTGCCCACAGAACAACTTAACCTGTCTCTTAGAATTCTACCTGTGTTCCTTTATATTTCTTCTTCAACTTGTTTTTCTGTCCCCTCTGTCTGCAGGAGCTTTAATGCAGGTAGTTCACCTCTTGTTCAGGTGCATCAGCTTCGCTGTGATCATACTGCAGTATGGTCTAGAACTGAAGCATGAACTTAGAAGTATGAAAGCAACTTCAAAGTATGGAACTAGAAGTATGAACTTAGGTTGGTGAAGTTGCTTAAAATTTGCCTGGTTAAGGCCCGGTATCTGACAAGATTCTGCAGAGAAAGCTTTGCCTTGCTCCTTGTTCTCAGTAAACTTAAAAATGGGAAAGACCCCAAGTTCTTTAGGTGAACAAAGTGCACACAATTTAACAACAGTTGGGTGTCTGGTACCTGATATCTCTGTGCCAGGATGGTACATCTTGCGTAAAAAGGAATCCAATGTCTCCATTTAGAGATCTTCTAATGAGGTCAGTGCAGGAGACTTAAACACTTAATCCTCATTTTTACAAACTGGGAGTGAGATGCAGGAAATCTAATTTATGTCTCCAAGGTCATTCATTTTCATGAAACTTAATAGACCTGCCTCTGACTGCTCCTTAAACCACTGAATTATGCCACTTGCCTTCTAACATGAACCCTTAAGATGAGAAACTTTACCCAAGGATAGAATGTACTTAAAATCTATACATTTAAAGACTTCTGTGAGTCAAGTGCCCAGCTAGTAAGAGCCATCAGGAAATACGGCTTACCTTAAGAGTGGTTTGAGCTGTGTGTTTAATTTCTGATACATTTTAGAAATGAGAATTATTTTATTCTAATGTAAGACTTAAACTATAGGTTTATTATTATCATCACATGCACAGAGTTTACTTGGTGTTACTGGGAACAAAATAGAAATGGGCATGTTTGTAGTGAAGTAAACCCATTTTATTTTATTTTTTGAGAACTTGCTGTGAGTTGCCTCTTGTATCTGTAGTTAATCAGGGAAATCTTCTCCCCCTTCCTTGTTCAGTGTTTTCTGTGACTCAGTTTCCATGATAAATTTTGTATTCCCTGTTGCTTAATTGAACTGAACTCAGGGCAGAAGCTCTGGAAGGCTTTCAGATGATGACAGTAGAAAAACTGAGGCTGCTCTTGTGTTGGCTGGCCATACCGTATGCTTTTGAAAGAAAACTTAGGGAGAATTCAAGTTCTCTTCTGACCTGCTGAAACAGTCCTGGTTGCTGTTTGAATGTCTTCATCAATGTTTTGAGATACTGCAGGAGTGCAGTAGGTGAAAGGTAGTGGTGCATGTAGTCTAGTAGTCTTAAGGTGGTTTTTTTTATTGTACTAATTCGTAGGGAGGTGCTAGAATTATCAGTGACGCTCCCCATGTGTCAAATGTCCTTTAGCAGGTCACTAGAAACATATGTGGCTTGTAACCTATTTATTTTGTACCTCTACTTATATTTTTTTTTTCCATAATTGTGCCAATTTCCCTACTGTAGACTTCAGGATTCTACCTGCTGTCAATATTTTTTGGTGATTAATGTGAGCGTTTGAGGTTATGTTTCTTTTCCCGTGAGCCTCCATCGCTGTTACAGCTTACCTTCCATGGCTGGCTTTGTCGAACACTGTTCTGTAAACAGCGTATCTGCTCATTCTTCTGGTTGGAAAAAAGTCATTTGATTCTTATTTCCTGCTTCTCTTCGTGTTGAATGGGCTTAGTCTTTTATTGTTGAATTTTATTGTCTAACTGCATGCTTCTCTTTCCATGTCTGTAATATATGAAAAATGAAACTGCCTCCACTTGTATTCTCATTGTATGTCACTTCTCTCCGTGAAGGCTTGCTTCAATTAACGAGAGCCCTGTTCTCTTTCCTACACTAATTACTCATCAAATAACTACTTCCATAGCTTTTGTCCCAAAGTACAAGTTTAGTAAGATGTGGAAAGTAATTACTTTTGTGTATGTTTAGCGAAGTCTTCTGAGTCCTGATAAGTTATATTCACATTTTTCCTTGCTGGGACTTTTCTGAGGCCCTAATGCACATGAGATGTTCTTGAATAGAAACAAAGGCTGGGAGGGATTATTAATGAATGAAGCCTCTTGTTTATAACATTCTGTTTGAAATTAAGCATGTTTCCTGTATTAAATCCCAAAGATATTTTAATTAGGTCATATATTTAATTCCTGGAGATGATAAAGGCTCATGCTACAAGTAGACAACAAGAGAGACTGGAAAGACGGCATGATGTTATTTCATAACAGGACTTTGGATGTCGTTGGTATCACAATATTTGGATTGTGCTCTGGGCACTTAAAAAAAAAAAAAACCACAAAAAAACCAAACCCAAACACAACTTGTTGCATGACCTCGAGCTGAACAACTCATTGCACTTGTGTTTTTCTGCTTATGAAATAGGTGTGATGGTACTTTGTCATTGTTATCAGGAAGTTTTATAAATGTTAAGCAATATAAAAATGGTAACTTTTTATATCACTTTGCTAATCTGAAAACGTATGAAATAGCCAGTTAATGCTTTAAAAACAACACAAAAAATCCTCTCAAACCTAGCAGCTTGGCCACCCCCCAGTACAGAGAGAGCTTGACTTGATAGCTCAGAACCATGAAAATCTCTGCTGTGGCAAACCTTTCGCTTTCTCTCTAGGATGTGTCATTGTTTGGAATAGTGGACAAGTGAGCTATAAAATAATGATGAAATATGTGGGGATTTTATTTTTTTTTAATGGTAGTTTGTGCTCAAGAGTGGGTTACATGAACAATAAGTAAACTCTGAGGAACCTGTTGTTCTACTGGTTAAGAAATGACTACATTTCAAAAATATAATTTGAGCAGCTCTCTCTTCAGTTTTTTGTGGTTATTTACACCTTTTTTACCCCAGTGAAGAATGAAGTTCTTTTGGTATCTTACCATGTTATTATTTTTTTTTCCTGTTGGAACAGAACAGGGAGGTAAGGTGTCCTTAAAAGTATGGATGGTGTTTTGGAGGTGGGTGTTTTCCTATATTGATGTCTGGAGATTGATATATATTAGGTGGTATATTTGCATCAAGGCACCAGTGAGCTCTCTTCTGTGTGGCTATAGATCATCACTTTCTCACTCTATCTTTCAATTTAAGACATGGTTGCTCTTCTTTTACGTCAAAGTCTAGCTGATGGCAACTTTCTGTTGTATCTTTGTGTTTGTTACTTTGTGTGTTGATGTATCATCAATATCTATTTGGTATTACTTGTCCATACCAAACTAGCTAAGGATCTTTTGACAACAGCAGCTGTAGAAAATATCTAGTTTTTCAGTATTAAATGGAAATGACTGTTTTTTAAATGCCTGTTCTGTTAACTGCCAAGTGTGAGTTACATTTTCTTCAAGTTTTAGAATAAATTTCTAGCTTGCTGTTTTCCATGGTTCTCAGAACTGTTTTATGCTACATTTCTTGTCCTGAAACAAGTTTGCCTTTGAAATAAGCTTTGTAGGAATTACTGTAACTTCTTACGACCTGGTTTACTGATTTGTGCTTTTAGCAGAAAATATGAGCCTTTAGGCTTTGTAATAGCAGGATGTCTCAAGGTATTACTAATGGAGAGCTCCTGTACTTAGTCTCCCTCTTGTTACTAATTGACTATTTGCTCATTCAGGGAACAGTTTGGAATCAATACTGGAAACACATTCTGAGTAACATTCTCTCTACCTCCTTAAAGTGAATAAAATTGGGGATTTTGCTTTCAGGTATATAAAGGTGAAGATATAAATGTTGAATGAGCCCTCCAAGATGGAAAGAGGTGGTGTCACCCATTAGTAAGCTAAGGAAAGGTTATTTCCTATGTACATGTTTGCTTTTAATAAAAAATGTGTTCCTTAGAATCTAGCTCAGTAGGAACATAATTTGAACCTCATTTAAATATTGTTCTTTAAAATCAGCCTGTGGTTCAGTGGGTGTATGAAGAATAATATTCATATTCTCTCTAGCTTGCTTCTCCCCCCAGCCCCCAGGTGAGAGGAAGGAAGGGCTCCAGGGAAGAAAATTAGGCAGAAGAGATTAATAATTGCAGTGCAGAAAACAGACTGATCCTCCTGTGATCTTAAGTTTCTGTTTGGAGTCCAACCAGGTCTATTCTCTGTGTGGCTGGATGTGGTGTTGAGCTTCTCTAGCTTTTCTGTCTAGTCTGTGATTAGAAGAGGTGGTGGCTGGAGTGAGTTGGTGTCATGAGTAAAACCAAAATATTGTTTAGATTTTAAAATAAAACTTGACATCATATAAGCAATATTGGGGAGCATGTCTGGGAGGATGAGGGTTTCCTTTTTCTGTTCTGAAAGTACATAGGCATGTGTATGAGTGTGTAGGAGCTGCTGAATGTGATTTTTTTTTTTTTTTTTTTCCCCTGCTAGCTTGGGGTTTTTTTGAGATAAAATTAAGACCATGTCCACTCTGTTGATTTTCCACTGGTAAAAATCCACTGCTTCCAAAATTTAAAATACTTTTTATGTGGGAAGAACCTATTTGGGTAGCATCACTTAAGCATCCCTTTGAGATTGTTGCCTGCTTAGTTCCTTGATGTTAACAGTTCTCAGGTCATCAGTTCCTACTTGCAGAAATGGGACTTTTGGGGCCAGTCATCCATAGCACAGCCCGACTTCTGTAGCTGTGGAAAAATGTCTAGTGTTTCAGAAGACTGCAGATGTTAAGTGTTTGTCAGAAGGAACTTGTGGAGCATGGTACGTGGCTGATATGCTTGCTCTAGTGACTTGATTAGCTGTGCGTTTGGACTGCAGATAAATTGGCTGTCAGAATGGGCTGTGTTGTCTCTATAGCACAGTACAACTTTTAATTTTTTATTTTTTTTATATCACTGTTATCAAAACAAACTGACTGTGGGGACTGAACGCTGCAGAAGCTTGAATTTGGAAGTTTTCCTATTAGTGAGAAACTGCTTAGAGATGTCCAGAACGGTGTACAGCAAGTCTGACACGTGGGGGTAGCCCTGCGTAATGGTCAGATCATTTAAGAGGAGGGAGCTGATATATGCTATTACAGTGCAACATCTAAAGGAGTTGGTTTCAAAATCTGAAAGAACTTCCTATGAGAAATAGTACCCCTCCCCGATCCCTTTAGGAGCTGGATATCCATCAGAATTACATCTGTCTGTTACGATTAGTTGAGTACATTCCTGAAAAGACAAAGGCTTTGTATAATTTGGTTTTTTGATGATCCTGAGCTTGAGGAAACCTGCCTTACTCTGTAGTGGTAACTCATTCAGCTGTGTCTAAAATGTGATGCTCTCTTGTAGGAGGCAAAAATATTTGCTATGCATTTACTTCTCAGTGAAGTGTCATAGCTGAAACGTGTTTAAAGAAATCTGCATTAGATACAAGGTTTAATTTTGCTTGCTTGTGCATATATTATTAATACTCTTTTCCAACATGGGATTTCTTGCTATTTTCTTAGTGTGAAAAGAGCCCATACAGTGCCTTTCATCATGGCGTAGTCTAATCCAAAAGGAGATTATATGAAAAACTTGCTGGTTTGAGGAACAAGCTTCTCAACAAGAGGAATGTCACAGCTCATGTACACATCACTTCATTCTGTATGTGTCAGGATACTTCAATATAGATATATTTACTTTTATATGTTAAAGAGAATTCCTTTTGTGACTTTAAATAACTGTAAAGCTCAGAATTACACAGCTGAAGTCTTTGAGGTGAGAAATGGGTTCAGGTTTGGCATGCAGTCAGATGTCACTTCTGTATTGGTGACAGGTTTGATTGTTAGCGCCACAGAAAATAGTAGAATAAAACTTTGGATTTCATGATTCTTGGTCAGAGTCGCGAAGAGATGGATGCGTGTATGGCCTATTGAGCGTCCCTCGTGTGGTCAGCGTTGGCCTGACTGGACTCAGTATTGCTTGCCACAGGTACGAGGCAGTGCCTGTAGTAAAGGTAAGCAGAAAAAGCTTTCTGGAGGCTTTCAGAGTGTTTGAAATATTTCTGACCAGGTTTAGAAGAAGGTGAAGGAGTGGTGGAGATGATTACTAGGGGAGCTTGGGAGTGCAAAATGTATTTATGGAAACAAGCCAACACTTAAACAGAACTGTAAAGACCTGTCTTCTGATCAGCTTTTTAATGTGAAAAGAGCTCCTCAGTTTGAATTACAGGGCTCTGGTTAAATGATTACATGAGGTATGTTTAAAAATAGCAAATATATTTTATGTCCAGTCAAATAAGCTTCTTGGCATTCAAAACTCAAATGAAATCTCTGTTGACTCACATCTGACAGCCAAGTGGCTCAAATTCTATGTTTCTTGAAGGAAAATTGCTTCTTTTTTTTTCATTTTAGATTAATTCCATTGTAGCCTGTAACAACAAATAATCTTGTAGTGGATTTTCTTTGAAAGTAGGATCCATAACTCTGCAAGCATGCTTCGGTTCAGCCATTTAAAATAATTTTTTTAATGCTTATGCTAAGGCAAGTTATAATTTATGAAAAGTATTTTTTCAGTGTGAAATGGTCTGTTTAATGCTTCTTTAGCTTGTTTCTGTGCACTTCAGTTTGCCAGATTAACAGAGCTATTAATAATAGCACTCTTGCTTTTTCAGCATGAAAGAGTTGGTAAGCATGGAGCTATATGTAGTTTGTATTTTTAATTAAACTTGTACTGGGATTATCTTGTATTACCAGTTGCCTTCTGGAAGATTATGTTCATAAAAGGTTCACGAGTTGTTAAGTGGAAGAGATTAAAGTGATTGTTGGCATGTAAGTAAAATTATTTGTTGCCTACGCAGCATTTGTTCGTAGCTTTAATTTGCCAGTAATGGCAGACAAGTAAAACGCAAGCATCTGAATTTTAAAATCTACACTAGCTGACATAAACCAAGCTGTATTTTGGAGTGATTGTCTCTTTTATTATTCTTTTTTAAATGCGTTGTTTAGGTGTTTAGAAATACCGAGTGGAAGAAAAGGGTTGGTTTTTTTTCAGTGTGTCTCTACTGTTACTGTCTGATGAAGCTCCTCATGGTGTGACCAAACAAGTATTTTATCAAAGGATGGAAAACCACTGCAAGCGTGGAGGGCAGGAATGAGCGTAAAGAACTGATGAGCAGGCTCTGGTGAAGATATAGTGCGCTTGTAAATCCTTGCTGTATTGGTCAGTCAGTGTAGGCAAGGCATTGAAGGAATCCTGCGCTTAGATAAATAATACGTTGAAATACAGTGCTTAGTATGATTGTATGCATCTAGATCTCGTTAGAATTAACTGTGAAATGCGTTGCGGCAGTAATGAAGAATACAGTGGGTGTCTCTGCTGTTATCAAAACCCATTAGCAAGTTCTGCTGTGCTTGAATGCCTTTCATTGTTCTGCTCTCTGATTCATCCTACGGCAGTGGCAGTAAATGGCATCCATTCTGTGCTGATATAAACAGTTCCTATATGCTTTACAAACAATGATGTTATAGTTTGAGTAAACATCTGCTTAGCTTTTAATAATGGATACCAGGCAGGTTGTAGAACTTTTAGCTACAGTTGCGTGTATTTTAGCTACGACAAGGAATAACAAACGCGGGAGATGTTAGAGCAAACTTTTACATTGTCTGATTATGCACAGATATAGGGTGGAAACGGGACCTGTTATTTTGAAAGGTAGTCTATGGAATGAATTTTTGTGTCTCGAGTAACTTGATGGTAGACATAGTAAACCCAGTTTCCAGTGCATTCTGGGATGCTGCAGAAATGTGTTGCACTATTCTGCTTTGTATGTCTTCCAAAAAATATTTTCCCCTCCCATTTTTAATGAGAACTACCCTTGTAGTTCTTTGAATTTGTGTGGGCTGGGGGAAAAGGAGATCTATCTGTACGTGAATAGATTTGAGTCAGTGCATCAGAGCAGACCTGTGCCAACGTTGTGCAATACCCTTTCGAACTGATGATGACTGTGAAACTTGACATTACCGCTAACTCTTCCACATGCTCCTACACTTATCTCAAATTTGGAGATGTTTGAGATGATTAAGAATTCTAATCTTAATTGCTCTTTGGCTGCCAAAAGTGTATTCTGTTAACAATATGTCCAATTTATCTTCATCCAGCTTTCATTCTGCCCCGTAATGATGGTTGCGTTATGTTGTCAGTGTAAACATGTGCCTAGCTTACTGAATTTACAGAGAGACCTTTTGTGTTGCGTGACTGTATTTAGAGGTCATGTATTGAGCAAGATGTGTGTGAGTTTTTAATTAAAAAATTTATAAAGCAGTGACCATTCCTAGTGTTCTGCTTTGAACTGTGAAAACGCAATTCCCCTCTGTGCAGAATCAGATTTTCATTGCAGAACTTCAGCTGAATGCATCGCTATGTTTTGAAACGTAACTTCTTGGGTTTTTTAATGTTCTTACAGGTAGGCAATTTATACGTGATAGCTTGTCACCATGTGGTGGCAATTTTCTCAGTAAAGGAGTTTGTGTGGCTAGAAAGTCTGAACTTTCTTTCCTCAAACATGAGGAATGCAAACATGCTTGAAGTTAGCCATATTCGTTACATTAATCACTGTTTTCCAGATGTAGCGAGTTTGAGAAGGGGTACGTATCAGAAGGGGCTATCGAGAAATTAGCATTAGCTCTGTCTTTGAATTTAGTATTTCATGCATGTCTAGCCTGTAAAATGCTAAATGCATTTTTTTCAATTATAAAGGCTTAGCAAGGCTTGGAGATTATTTTCTGAGATTCTAAAATATGTACTATTTAATACATAATGCAAAAGGAAAATCTGGTTTCTTAATGTAAGAACATGAAAACGGAACCAGCTGCAACATTATGCCACCCTGATGCAGCTTTGATGCTGCATTTTTAGCAGTAGATTAAATATTGATACCTCGTTCTCCCCCCTCACCTTCCAGGATGCTCTTAAAGCTTTTGCAGTTGTTTTTAATTTTTTATAGAAGAACTGGTCAAGCTTCTATAATTTTTTCCTCTAGATTTTTATGAAGTATTGAGAGTTTATGTTTGTAGTTTAGGGGAAAAAACTGTATGAGCGATTTTCTTCTATACATAAGTGAATCTGTGAACAAGAAAACTGCAGAATTTTGTAAGCTCAAATGAAACATGTTCTTATTGATAAGAAGGAGCATGATGTCCCTTGGCTGCAGCAAAATCGTACCCAAGATCAAGTAAACAGTATATGAAATTAAACTAGTAAAATGGAAAATAAATGTGTAATTATACCACAAATGAAAGACAGATGTTAGGAACCCAGGGATTATGAGGGTTGGTATGAAAACCATGCAACAATCTGATGCTTGTTTGAACCATATGTTAGCTCTCAAGTGGGAGTTATATACCACTGAAACTGTTCAGGATACTGGAAAAAGTTCTTGTACTTCTGGGGATTAGGAAAGCAGAGAGGTTAAGAGGAGATTTATAAGGCTGTCAGAATATTCTGCTAGGACTGGAAACATTTGAATTCAGTAGGACATTGAGCTGCCTAGTACAGAAAATCACTTGGCTCTGGCAGGGTGTACAGGTAGTCTGCGTCGCGGTAGTAGCACGGTAATGAAGAGTTCTTATTTTGTCACTGCTGGCTTCTGAGGCCAAGCAGCTTCATGTAGCTCTTGGAATTAGCTTAGCCCATCCCCGGATATCTCACATCTAGAAGTCAACTTGCATTTTTGAAATGGATTCACAAAATGCTCTTTCCTTACTATCAAAGCTGAAATTTCGCAATACTTAACAGAATCTCTTTTTAGTGAGCTAAAGGTGGCACTGTGCAGCGTTGTAAAAAGTGGAGTTGGAAGATGACTGAAAATGTTTTTAGGTCCAACGCTAAGCTCTAGGAAATATTTAGTCTGCTAAACTATGATGTCTCTATTTAGTCCTTATTGCGGTGGAAATTAAATCAGTGGGAAGTGTTTCAGGACTGGTCCATACTGACCCAAATATTAGCAAACTGATTTTTTTTTTTTAAATTTCCGTAACTTGTATTGCCTTGGTGGTTTGGGGTTTTTTTGTTTGTTTGTTTTGAAAATACTGCAGCAAGCTGACTACTCAGGTTGTCAACCACAGACTGAACAAAGACATGCTAAGATAACACGACGGAAAGCTTTCTCTTCTGATGTATTGGTTGGCTCTCTTGTATGTATGCATATGTGTGTTTTTGCAGCTTTATCTCTAAGTGAATAGTCAAAGGGTCAAGGTTTCTAAGATGTACAGAAGATCACTCATTCTGTGTGTGTTTTAGCTTACTGTAACTTGATGACAGCGTTGAATTGAGTGCTATGAGAAATTGGTTCTGTTGTGAAAACTTTTTCCCTTTGTACTTCTTGCGGTGGTCTGCTCACTGCATATCTTGCAATGGGGAAAGTTGATAGCAGGGAGAACCTAAAACTTAACTAAACTTAGGGTTCACTCAAGTTGCCTTTAAGCCTCATTGGATAGTTAGTCTTTAGAGGCCACGTTAAGACTGATACTGAAAACACTTCTTTGGTTTTATAGTGGTTTATTTAGCTGGCCAACGAGGTGGGATGCAGATGTAAAAGTCTGTAGTGATACCCTATGTTTCCCTATAAACCCGTAGTTCTAAAACTTGCTTGATTTTTGTAGAAAATAGTAATAATTTTTTGCTCTTCAGTGTCAAGCTCTGAAAAGCCCACTCAGCAGGGACATCTCTTCCAATTTGTGGCTGTTGATCTTTCTGCTTAGTTTGCTCTTCTGCGAGCAGTTTGTACAAAAAGTACCTATCCTGTAGCTTTCTTTCGGTTTTAATTTGATTCAGGCTTCCCCATCTGTCTTACTGCAATTTCCCTTTCCTAGTTCTTTGTTAGTTTGTGATGTAGAAAGATGAGTAAATACTTCTGGGTGGTAAACCATCGAGAGCAGAAACCGAGTGTCTAATGTAATGTTTCACATTAAAAAAAAAAAAAAAATCTCTTCTTGATAAGGAAGAATGCAAAGTACTTTAAATATTGGCAAAAATCAAAGGGAGAAAGCAATCAATTTGGAAATTAAGCATCTGTGGTGAACTTGAGTTCATCAAGAAATGATAGAGCAATAAATTTTAAACCAGTGGTGGTGTTTGAGGTATTTGGAGAGATATGGAACCCAAAACCATAAATCCTCTTGTTCTTGGAGAATAATCAATTTTTCTTTTTAATTCTGGATGGTGAGAAAATTAACTGCTGAGTGCAGTTTTTAATCTTGTTAGTAGGTTTTCTGCATTAGCAGGTGTATCTGATTGTTTAGCTTGTCTTCATGTGTCTTGATAACCTGGCGAAGCTAGTTATGTTTGAGAGGTATGAAGGAGAGAGCATAACATTTGGATCATGGTGAGCTTGTGTCTAGAAACTCAACATCTCATCTGTGTTTGGGTTTTTTTTTTCTGTTGAGCATAGCTTGTTTGTTTTAGAGGATTTTAGGAAAAAAAAAATGTGTGGGGCACCTCACAGGTATCTGCAGAGGTGAAAGGAAAGACTTGGTTGTGCCTAAAAAGAACCTCTCTTCCCCTCTAATAAGAGTCAAAAATCTATCGGAAGGTGCTTGGGTTTGTTGCTCTCAGAACTACTTTTGGGTGTTTTGGTTTTGTTTTTTTTTATGTTGTAGCTTGCTTCCTGGGGAAAGAACATGCCTGAATGATTTGTAGGGACTAGACAGTCCCAATCCTTGATGTGTACTGGAGGTTGAGTAAAGGACGCCTTTAGTTACATCCAGTTGTGATAAGTAGTACTGGCTTTCCTAAACAGCTGTTTGTAAGCTTCTGTAACCATGACATGAATTCATCAGCTGACTGCATCATTGGAAATGGAAATTGCGCTTGACTTGACTTGAAGGATCAGATCATTGACATTCAAGGGACAGAATGCAGTCGATATTCCCCAATTCTAATAAAACTTGGCAGCTTCACAGTGTCAGCCAAGCATCATGCCTGGAGACTTTCACGTTTACAGAATTGCCAGCATTAAGTCTTTTGACCTTGTTTTTCTAAGGAAGCATAAGCATTTGTGTGATGCGGTGGGTGGCTTCTGCAAGACTGGTAGTTCGTCTCCAACTGGTTTCTAGACTCGGGGATGTTCTTACTGGAGAGAGTGAAACAGTGTGTATGGTAGTGAAGAGAGTTTCGGTATTCCCCCCAATTTGGATGTGGTTGCCTGCAGGTTAAAGCCTACCCACTATTGCTTTTTTGGATTAGCTTTCCTGCCTATTAGTGTGTGCGGAGTGGACTTCTCTGCATCTTGACTGCTGAAAGCTGTGTGGTGTGAGAAACCACTGCTACGAAGCTCCTGTAAACAAACAGGAAAAGAAATAAATGTATAGCTCCATGACAGCAGGCTCTGTTCTGAAGCAGCATGAAGAGAAAATAGTCCTATTCTGTGACAGCGGAATCAATAGGCCTCTGTTGAAATGAATGAGAATTTTTATCTCTTGAGGCTATTGTTGAGGGCAGGCTGAGGAAAATGTTTAATGGGTTCATGCTTTTGAAATAATTCTATAACTGTAAGGGAGAGGAACATGCTTATAAAAATTGAGTGAGCAATTATGAAAAGGAGGTTAGTTTCCACTTCTGTAAATGGTTCCTTTTGTCAGAGTGGAGTATTCGGTATTTGAACAAGCATCAGGGAGTCAGCAGTCCTAGCAATCACAGAATGTAGGTATTTATTTTGTGACTTTAGATGTGGTGTGTGCTGATTTGCATGTCTGTAAAACGTGGCTGTCCTGAAGAAAGCTTAACATACCCCATAGAAGTAGAACTTCTGGTTTCAAAGGGATTACCTTTGCAAAATGTAACTGCAGACAAGTATGATACATACCAGCATCTTTCTCATTCTTGAATTTTGGTGTTTAGGTTGTTCACTGGGATGACTGAAAAGTACGCAATTCTCAAAAGTGCTGATCAACACTTGTGGATGCTATACTAGAACTGCAATCTACAGCCTGTTATTGACTGCAAAGGTGTTCATAAATATTTAGGAACAGTAATAGTGACATGGATTACTCAGTAAGAAAACAGCGGTACATGGGAGCAGCGAGAAACGGGCGATTCCAAGTCGTTCAAATGCAGTACCTGTTTTTCCTGGTGCAAAGCAAACAAGATAACAAATGATTAAAGACTGTCACATTCACACGCATGAAGTGTCACCATAAACTGTACTTGAACGCGGGAAAACTGTGATACTTCTGGTAACTCATGAAATCCTTGAATTTTTTTTTTTTTTGTACAAAAACTTGAAATGTATGGATGCTCTGTTTTCACTTTTGACAGAATAGTTCTGGATAATATGGTGTTTTGGCTAGGCATGCAGCTCGCTTAAACTTCAGAAGGTAGAGTGAGAAATTCCAGCTTGAATTTCCTGTTTATAAAACACATGTGTGCTCAAGCTCCTTGCCTCCTTCCTATATGTGTGGATAAGCGCATATATATATATATATCTGTGGTATTTATTATGCAAACAAGGAATAATGAGTACTCACCGGATTGCTTGGGATGTTCATGCTTAGTAATTTATTCTAACCTACTAATTTTGCTGAAGATGGAAAGTGTTTACTTAAGTCACTTGCCAGGTTCGATACTTTCTTGGTTTGTTTTTAAAATGCGTGGAGTACCAAAAGCCTTTGTTACATCCTCACTTTAATTACAGTAGTGGGAACCAAGAAGGAAGAATGCACTTTTCTTAAAAAAAAAAATAAATGAAAGAATAGCTTGAGTTTCAGAAATACTAAGTTGAAGTGATTTTTTTTTTTTCCTTTTACCTTGTCAAATTAACATGATTGCATGTTTCACTTTTTATGCTAAAGAGTTTCTGATCTTCAAAGGCAACTTTCAAAAAGACATGCTGGTTCAGCCAAGGAGACTAATATTTTAGAGGGAATATTACCAGTAATAAAAAAGACAGAGTTATGATAGTTTGCATTAATTTTAATAACTTTTTGTACAGCTCTTGAATCAAGATGTGAGAAATTAAAGGGAAACAGGGTTCTGAGTTCGACTGCGGTGTGTTTATACCCGATGGATAGCATTATCTCGCACAGGCATGTAGAAAGGCTGCGTGAGCCTTGTTGCGTGCCTTGCTATGGCAGTGCTGTTAACAAGAGGTGTGAGTTTGTTTTCTGAGCTCGGTTTAGGCGTCACATTACCCTGTATCCCTACTGCCCCCACTTGTGATCTCTGCCCTTCAAATGGGGCAGAATGCTATGGAAATTATCTTGAATTTAAGTAGCATAGGGTTTTGTAGAGGGTACAAAAAGTAATGTGGTCTGTGGTGCTTAAATTCTTATCCCTTCCATCAGAGGTTGGGAAAGAAAATAAGATAACCCTTGTTTTTTCAGACTTTTTCACGGTCAAATTAATATTAATTTGCCAGTTCTGGTATATCTGTTTCACAGGGCAATGTAACGTGGCTGATGTAAAATGCTTTCCATTTAATTTTCTGAGGTTGTACCAGCAGCTCAGTACTAGTAATCCACTGTGCAAGTTGATTCATTTGCGGTGTGGGGGCTAGGAGTATCAGCTCAAGTTCGTCTGGTAGTCCAGTGCAGTAGTGGATTGTATTTTGCTTATGTTAAGATCAAGTGGAGATGGATATGAAAACTTGTGAGCCTTGATTCTTTCCCCCCTCCCGCCCCCCTTTCAGCCTAAGACAATAACAGGCAAACATGCTGGGCTCCGAGTGCTTCTGGGACTCCGGTTTGTCTCAGAATAATTTAAAACATAGTGACTGTAACGGACCTAATCAAATGCATGCAAATAGCACAGTGAATATTCATGTAAAAATAACAAAAAAATTAAACTTAACTGCGTTGTTAGAAACAACGTTATACGCCTGACTGAGAAATTTATCTAGCGATAGTGGCAAACAGTATTCTTAAATTCAACTTCAGTAAAAGCTTGTTCTTTGTTTCTGTCTTGGTAACTTAACGTACAGGTTTTCCGTAATACTGCAAATGGAAAGTAAGGAAAAAAGGTGAGTACTTAAGTAATGGGCAGGGTGGGGACAATGACTAGAATTTTTTTCCCTGAAAAGCCTGTTGCCTGGTGGGATGAGTGAGAAACAAAATTGTGAAATGGGATGAGAGAAAATAAGAAAGAAATGGGTCTGTCTTGTCAGTAGGTCACAACTCTATGGAGAAGAGTAGGTGATTTGGTGCGAGGGTACCTTCCTCTGCCTTCCAGTCCTATGAGTGCAATGGCTTGTAGCTGGTGTGTAAGCAAGAGAAAAAAACCTAAGAGCTGCCTTCCCCGCTCCACCCCATAAAAGATGCAAGTATTCCTTTTATGTGCTCTAAATATCGTTCAGGAATAAGAGTTCCTAATACAGGCATCTGCCTTTTCATGAAGTCTGTTACCCACACAATGCATGCTTTCCAAAAAGATGTAACATCAGAAACAAATGTAGGTCTTCCACTTTGTAAGTATGGGGTATAAGCAGGATATCTAATGAGTTCCTGTGAAATGTCAAATTTCATTTATTGTGAGAACCATCAATAATGCACCAGATGTTTTGACTGCATTTAGTTTTGTATTAAATTAAACACAGGCAGGGGTGCATGAAGTTCATCTTTAATGCTGCCAAAGCTGGTGCTGTTGACAACTACTTTTTGTGTTCAGTGGTTTTGGGGTTGGGGGTTTTTTTTCTGTGTTGCTTGTAACTCTGTATATGGCTTGTGTGTTTGTAGGTGTCTTGCTTATAGTAGAGATTTGGTCTAAAATGAGTTGGCTTCATTCAGATAAGCTTGCACACTATTAATACTGCTTTGAACAAATTTTATTCTTCCATCCTGTCAATCAATTCTTACGTTATTAGTTTAATAAGTAATTACATTCCCTATCTGCATTTTACTGGCTGAAACGGAGGCAAGGTTACAAACTGTAATAATTACATACAATACCTCTGTTGTAAGGTAAGCAGAAAACTTCAGATGGGTTGTATCTTGTACTTAATAATACCTTTGTCTAAAATGCAATCCCCGGTGATTTGTTAGTGTGTAATACACAGCCTCTGTAAACGCTAACTAATGCATTTAGAATTTTTACTGCGAAGAGTTGATACCAACTACGCGCTGGCTGTTGAGTAGAGAAGTGTATCTGCAGTGTGACTCTTAGCAACGTCTGGAAGCGGGAGGGTAATTAAGATGGCAAACCTTGGAGATCTAACATCCCCTCCCTCTTCCCTTAGAAAATCAGCTACATCATTGAAACAAGACTTGAAAGCACGCTCTGAAGCCAGAACAAACACCCTGAAATTTTTATCATAATGTTGCTTTTAAAAGTCCTAAATGTCCTCTATTTAAAATGAAATTCTTTTGTATTAACCTGCTTTCATATGCTAGCTTTCACCAGACTGCAGAATTGCCTGATTTGACTTTCTAATGTAACTGTAATGAATCTTCTGGGAAATGGAGCGATTGAATGCATATACTGTGCAACTCCATTGTAAAATATTCTGTCAGATCTGCTATATTTCTGATTTTTTTCTTTTTTTTTTTTTTTTTTTTTCCCCTTTTTTAGGGGAGGGGTGTCCCTGCCAGGTATTAAAGCCTAAACCAAATGTATTCTCTAGGGAACTTCAGGAGCTCAGACACTACAGTGTGTAATATTGCCTTGATTAAATATATTTTCAGCATCACATACATAAATATGCTGGGTGATGGTAGTACAGTCCTATTAAATTCAAAGGCATGTATTTGGAGAGAAAAGAATAAAGATGAAAATTATTGGCAGATAGTCTTGTAATGGGCACAAACAGAACTGCTGTGTGTTATGCGTGCGTGTAGATAGCAAGGTGAAATATTTGGTAGCCGGATAAAGGCTGTATACATCTGTGTATAATAGCTCATAAGGACGTGTCTTCTATAGTAATTGTTATACTGTAAGCATTGTATTCTGCGCTTTAATGTAGCAGCTGGTGAGCTTTTGAAAAGGGATTTCTGCGGTACAAGTTTTCTGTAACTGGCGTATCTACAGTGTTTGTAATTGCTATAGTATAATGCTGCTTTATTTGTGTGAAGGAAATTGAACAC
Organism: Egretta garzetta; assembly: GCF_000687185.1. NCBI lineage: Eukaryota > Metazoa > Chordata > Aves > Pelecaniformes > Ardeidae > Egretta > Egretta garzetta. The sequence goes on from NW_009260796.1 coordinate 66,194, forward strand.
TGGAGTTTAATAATTAAGAATTTATTAGTTAAAACCTCATGTTATAATTAGACAGATGCTGCTATTTTGAAACAGTTAGCTGCAATTAGTGTTTTTAAATAGAAGGGTCTTGCATTTAATGTTGTGTATAGGCTTGACTTTGAAGATTTCAATCTTCTGAACCTATTGAAGTCCAATGTTGAAGGTAAATTTTCTTTTTATTCTAATGAAAAGCAGTAATTGCATTGAAATTTCAGGCTAGGTAAGTGAATTCAAACGTTTTAGGTTGGGTTTTTTTTTTTTTTCCCCTCTTAACATGACACTGAGGGTGGGATGTGTGGTGGTAGTTTGTTTTCTGTTTGTTGTTTTTTTTTTTCCTTTCAAGCAAAAGATTGTTTCTCCAGCGCAGTGTGTGTGTGGACTTTTTTTATTGTGGTAGGTTTTTCCTGTTTGTTTGGGCTTTTTCAAAGATAGTAAAAGGAAAACTGTGGCTGGATTGACTGTTCCATTTTAGGCACAGATAATCCAACCAAATAGGCAACATAATACATCTGCAGGAGATCTATAGGTGTCCGGGATGAAGAATGTGTGGGACAGGATTTTTTTAAAAAATGTGCTAGGTTTTTGTCATGGGCGAGTATTTTTTTAATAATACCAGCGTGAGTGGTGTGATGAAGCATCCGATGGGCCCTCCTGAGAGAGGATGATTATACTGGAGAGATATCAAACTATGAATCATTTACACTAACCTCTTGTGAAGCACAGCTTGCATTTTTAATGAAGGATGATTGCATTTCATAAACAGACCTTTAAAAATTAAAATAATATTGATCCTCTTTCATTTAGCTCTATTAAAACAGTAAGCTATATATCTCCTTCTAATAGCTACAGGACGGATTATTTATAAAAAAAGATACCAAAGCGTGCACAAAACTCTAAATAGTGGGGTATATTTTTGTGCTAAAATGCTGCCTTACTCTGCAGCTGTACTTTCACAGTGTCTGACTTGTGAACAAAAAGACCATTTGTAAAATATTGCATATACCATATGTGAAAGGGAGGGGGGAATCCAGGTATCTAATACTCAGCTTGGCACCTAACAGCCATTCCTTTCATACTTTTATTTCGGGTCTGAAACGCCTATTATTTGCAGTCCTGACAGTCGGCTCCCAGGGAAGGCCATACCCGAATACTCTTGTGTATTGTCTGTGTTGATACGTTTTAAGGGTGGTACATGTAGTCTTGCTTTTTTTTTTTGGTTCCTACATCTTTGGGCTTCCTATGTCTAGGAGTTGGCTGTTGCACAGGTAGCGATGGCCAGTGTGGTTCTTGAGCCATGTTCAACTTGTGAATGCTGCAGCGTGCAACCGTCCCTTGAAGCTGTCGTGTATCCTCATCTTGGCCATCTGTACCTTCTGGGTAGCCAAATGCCCCAGTGGCAGGAGGAAGCAAGCCAGGAGGTGGAGTGAGAAAGATGATACCGGGCTATCCTTAAATTCTGTTGCTTGCTTAGCCTCATGTTGCAGGGGAGCTGTAGGATACCTTGGGTGCCGTTATAGTCTGGGTGAGGAGTGCTTGTACCCCTCCGCTTTCTGTGTGCTGTGCCTTTTGATTCATCAAGGAGTATGGGTTAGTCAGCTTTTTACTGAACTCTTCCTTGTAAATTAAGTTGAAAATAATACTTGCATAATGTTGGCAGTATTGTGAAACAAGCTAAGTCGGGAAAGTTCAGGTTCTCTCTGTTTCTAGGGAGTAAGTGCTGTTGGATCCTGGTGATACGCAGGTTTAATATATTTGCAGTGTTTGTTGAGATGGGAGCCTTTTGTATGATAAACAGTCTCTTGAATTTCCTTTAATTGTGTACATGTGTGGGCCAAAGTTATTTTAAGGCCCTGGGTTGAGTTGTTGTACTTAAAACTGAAGAGTAAACAGAAGCAGCAGCCAGTATTGTGGTAGCTCTTCAGAGTAGTGGATTAGATTATTAGATTATTCTAAGCTATTTTCAACATTGAAACATAAGAAAGAGCCATTTCCCCCACTGTTAGGAATATTGCGTTGTTGGTGGTGGTGTTGTTATTTAAATCTTACATTATGTATATTGCTGTTTCTCCATAGATTTCAAAGTACTTTAGAAAACAGCGGAGTATTGCTCCGTTTAGATCTGGTACTTGAAAAGGCCACACTTCAGAAAAAAATTGTATAGACCACGAGCTTGTTGTTTCAAAGGTGACAACAGAAATTGTATTTTCAGAGCAGTGGTTGAGTCACTAAATCTTCGCATCCGCACGTGTGTGTGTGGTGTCTTGGGGGAGGGGGGGTCACGATGCATCCTTTAGCAGAGAGGCTAGAAAATGTTGGCGGTCAGAACTTAAGGCAGCAAAATAATTTAAGAGAATTATCTAGGAGTGCCAGCTTCCATCTTGGTGGCCGATACAACTTCTCCTGGGAGGTCAATTCTGCTTAAGGGATTTCCCCAGCAGCGTTTTCACCTGACAAGGCTCCAGCTGATCTGTTCATTCAGAACATTTTTGTACAATGCTCTCTTCTTGAAAGGAGTGAGTTGAAAATTGCCATGAATAAAAACAGGTATAGTTTATATATCTGTGGGAAAAATTGCTATTTTATTTGGGATCTGGCATTGAGTCCCATGAACAAAGGCCAGATTTAAATTTAAATCTGTTTAACTTGAAAATGCAGGTGGTATGTGGTAAGTTGAAGACAGGTAAGTACGAAGCAGGTTCTCAAGCTTGGAGGATGTTATAATTTCTATATTTTTCTTGTGGATAACCTTTTTCTTTTGTCAGTTGAGTTGGCCAATTGAAATAAAGGCTGGTGTGGAACAGAAGAGATGTTCTGTGGACTTATCTCCATATCGTGTCAGTGTTTTCTGCTCTCCTCTTTTCCCTCTCTGGTTTCCTTCCATATAAAATGTAATTCCTCAAATCCATTGTAGTGGATTGACTTGCATCTTCCTGTCTCTAACACGGGTTATATACAAATCAGCCTTTTGTTGGGGCGTTTGAAAAAAGCAGTCTACTTTTGGAGTCAAAGGCTTTAAAGCCTGTGTGTGTCACTGCTTCAGCAATCGAGAATTTATTTTCCGTGTTCCTATGTGGCAAGCGTACGTGCCGTGTTTATCTAGAAATGAAATTTTTCTACCAGTTGTTGCCATTTTGCATTCTGTTTTTGTAATCATCTTTTATAAAATGGCTTTATTGTTCACTGATCAGGTGTATCCTGACATAAATAAAACATTGGCAGTAATTGGCTGTGACAGATTTTCAGCACTCCCTCCTCTCTCCAGTGTGTACAGCCTCTGACAGTTACAGAAGGCATCTATAGAACCCAGTCCTCACGCAGGAAAGTCCCTGGGGTAATTGGCTTTGACGGCTACTGGTTGCTGCAATAATACTGATCCATGAGCTTGTGTGAGCTGCATAATGCCTCAAGGATTTTGTACCCATCAATATGTCCTCAGCCTGAATCATTTTTTTTCATACTTTTTCTGTGGTGGTTTATTAAAAGAAACGCTTGCTCCGCTTACTGTGTATTTGGTATCTACACAACCTCAGCTGTCACGGTAGATGAAAACGCCATCCTGTAATTCTGTGCAAAACACTACGGTGTGTCTGCGGCTGATACGCAGGAAATTTCTCCTGCAGTTGGTGGAAGACACTTGTAGTTCAAATCTCTTATTTATGTAGGTACACTGATGTTTTAAAATTACCTGTGATAATAAAACGTTGGCAAGAGCACAACTGCCTTTGCTTGCAAAACTTAATAAGCTGTGAGGCGAACCTAAAAATATGAAAAGGCAGAGGTGTACGTGCGAAGTGAGGACCAGCAGTTTGTCAGCTATGACCACAGCTGAAGGCATGTTAAATTATTTGCTACCTTAATAATAACTCGGATTTCTTTTATGTTGTCTGGTGGGGAAAAAAAAAAATCTCATAGTGGGTGGCATCGATCACACTTGATCTTGTTAGGCCACTCTGAGAAATGTAAATCACAGCAAATCCACCTTGGTTGGATACTAATCAACTGAAAGACCCAAGTTACTGGGTTCTTAACCAAAATTGGCACATACCGCTGAAATGCATGAAAAGTGGTTCTTAAAACAGGATTACTTTTTCTCAGCTAGAATTACTGCTTGCTTGTCACGTAAAGCAGAATTTTTGTGGATGAAGCGCTGGCCAGAGTAATTTACTGTCTCAACAATAATAGCGATTGTTTTGGGGAAGGAAGTTTGTATAAATATCCCTGTATAACTTTGTCCTCTGCCAATTTTAAGGCTCTCTGTTTAGGGAAATGGTTCTAAAGGATTCCAGTAGTAGTTCAGGAAATGCTATACAGTAGAGCAGGGCTGCAATGGCTGAGAAGTACCTGCTCTTGAAATGGATACTACTGCTCGTTTAAAACAAAACTCTTTTGGCGTACATCAAATCAGCTTGCCCCTGTAGTGGAACCTGGATGTGTAACACATCTTCAAGAACGGCAGTGACTCAGGGAAAGGTCAGGGATTTCTTTTGGTTATGTTTCAGTGCCAGACTCTGCTAACTCACCAGAATTATTTTTTTAACTTAACTGTGACAATTCTAATGTGGTTTATGGGTTGTAGTCATGCAATACCAGTGTGTTCATGACTCTTCTGGGGAAATATCAGATAACTCATAGTGGAATATTCTGCATCTTTATTCTTAGGCACAAAACACTTCCCAGGGAAACAAACCCTCTGGTTTAGTTGTCATTATGGGGAGATCTGGCAAAATTTTAAGTTCCTTGTTTCATGGACTCAGCTCTGTCTTGATACTGAAAATAAGTTATCTGTTTAATTACATACTACAGAGAGGAAGTTTACGATCAACGCCTGGCTGGCTGCGTGCTTTTGGGTTGCAGTTTTCCGTGACAACAAAAAGTTTCCTACTTAGCTCATATTTTATTAGTTTGGTTTTATAACTGTTGATGTGATTTGAATCTTGAGGCAAAATCCTGAAGCAAGATATTCCTCATTGTGTGGTTTTTCTATTGGTGTTTTGAAGGAGAAGGTACTGAAATGTCATTCTTTCCACTAGATGAGACCAAAGGGCAAATAAAATTTAAAATACGGGGTTTCCTTTGGTTTTGGTAGGTTATCTCCCCTGGAAATTACAGTAATAATTTGGGATTCAGGGGCAGAAAGAACAGTTTAAGCATCTCACTTCTGCCTTCAGAAGTACTTGTAAATCAGAATGTTGCAGTGTAGTGTATTTATCCTTTTTCAAGGTGTTTGCACTGTGACCACTCATACACGGATTCTGTCCCGTTATGGCAGATAGAACATTGTACGCTGAAGATCACGTTCGGTTTTCCAGGTAAAGCTTCATTTGAAAACATAATGATCCATTCAGCCTCTTTTGTAGGGTGGTATTGCTATCTCCCCCACCCCAAGAACCAAACCAGGGAATATCAGTTTGTCAAATATGCCCAGCAGTGTCTTAAGAATCAAAAATAGCAAAATGCAATTACAGGCTAATTGATTTATGTAATTACACGTATATTTGACTAAAACTGGGTTCTGCAACATTAGCAATTTAATTACAAGATGCATTGTGATTGTGAACCTAGCAAAAAATACTTTGCTGATAGATGTAGCTGCTATTTGACATCCCGTTTTCTACATAAACGCGTTTTAGTAGCCAGTGTGTGAACATGTGAAATATCCTCATTTGCATCAGGATGAAACTTGCTCTGGAAACTTAAGCACATTGCAAAATTGCTTACAAAACTTAAACTCAAGAAAACTAACTTGAATTCTTTCTGCTTTAGACTCTTGCATGCAAATTGGATTTTGAACATCTTGTCATGTGCCAGCCAGTGAGTTCTCTCTTTCTTGGATGTAATTCTGGAATGTTGAATCTATTTAGGAGGAATCATGTGTGCATCATGTGTGTCTTCTCCTGCTTTGTCCTTCCACTTCTGGTTTAGGACTCTCTTGCACCGACGTAGTAGTATGCCTTTCAGTGCATGTTAGTTCAGCAGCTGACCCTGCCTAGGTAATTTTTTTAAAGCTATTTCTAAGCTCATCTTTATTGGCTTAACCAAAACCCTTGACTTGCAACTTAATTTTCAACAAGAGTAGCAACAGCATATTGGCAAGGCCGAAGACTTTTGTATATGAGGAGAAAAGGACTGTGCACAGTGGATATGGACGAATAGTTACCGGGCTGTACTGGTTCTGTCTTGTGGTGTGGTGGTGTTGGGGTTTTTTCTGGGGGGGAGGCAGCAGGGAGTGGGTAGTGGACTTCAAAAGTGCAAATGCTTCACAACAGTTGCCTAAAGATATCTGTTTGAGAAAGGGGTTGGTTTGTTTGGCTTTTAGATTTTGGGAAGAGTCTCGGATGCAGTGAAGTCGCTGTTCCACGGGCAAAGGCTGGCAGTGGTCAAGGCACACTGCTTCTGTCCTCTGGTCTGCTGAGTGGTCAGCCTGGTACGGGGGCTTCCCTCTTTCTTTTTTGTCTTTTCCCCTTCATGTGGTTAAGAATTGCTTCCTGAGAAAAGAATTCTAGTGAAATCAACTGAAGTGTGGATTTAGACTGCAATATTATCCTGTGTAGGTGTGTGTTTTTCATGAAGGGTGCTTCCTGTACTGTTAAACTAATCCTTTCAGGAATAGATTAAGGTCATTGATACTCTTAGTTCCATTTTTTAAAAAAACAACAACATGCTATTCCAGTGTTACTCCAAACAATTTGTCCACATGGATAAGCTGAATGTTTAATCTGTTTCAGCTCCATTCCATTCCATGCCACATCCGCTAGTTGAGATTCCATCCAGGTGTGTCTTGAACTTTAAAAAGCTCTTTCAAGTTATTGTAATAGCTTGTCTCCTGTGTCTTTTCCCTGGGAAGGCTGACAAGACCAAGCCGTATTTCCTAATGCCTATGTTCTTTCAGATTTGTATGTCCAGTTTACTTTGCTCTCTGTATGTCAGTACAGGTTTTCTTATGCTTGTTTTATTTTTGCATATGCATATGTTTGGATTTTTTTAGCTTTGAGCTGAAGGAAGGTAATGCATTCCTTCTAATGCTGGTACCAGCCACCCAGTGTTGATTTGGTTTTGCTAAAAGGAGTTCCCTGCACTAACTGTTCCCGTGTGTTTGAAGTCATATCATCAGAAATGATTATGCTAAGCACGGCAGAAGTCCCTATCAATAATTCGGAAAGGCCTAGTGAAGACCTTCTTTGTTCTGCCTTCTAAATGAGGTGTGACACAAAGACCGCTGAAGTAAGGGTCTCTCTGGTGAAGCCTGGTTTTGGGTAGTTTGCTGCTGTTGCCCAGGCACTGTCGGTAACTGCTGGGCCTGATCCATCTCCTTTTTGATGCAAGCAAAGAAACAAGTGGTGACGGGCAGTGGAAGCTAATCCATGCGGTAACTGTACAGGAAAGCATACATGTGGAAGATTGTTGCGCTGGCCCATCTCTAGCAATAATATTAGTTAGAATAACTGTCAGTAAAGGTCACAGTCTTGCTGATCCAATGTGAAAGCCATGCAATCTTGTTAGCAGATACTGTACCACACGAAAGAGGATTACGTAGCAATAATAGTTTATAGTGTATCTCTTTATTGCTCTCCAAAGGTGACCGATTTATTTTCAGGTGTACGAATGACGAAATACGAAACTTGAGTTAACTTATTTTATTAATAAGATGTGCAGTTCATGTCATACTTCAAATGTGCTCTTCTAAATAACCTCGTAATGATCCGCAAGCTTGCCCTGACTTAAGGAGATTAAAGAATTAATGTCAGGTTAAAGACATAACTACAAATAGTATTTAGTCTGTTCAGCATGCAGGAGAGGTAGACAGTTGACAAACATTAAATGTATTTTTAGGATGATTTTTTTTCTTCTTAAAGGAAGAATCAGAGCTGTAAACGATAATTTAACGTTAGTACACCGTGGGTGTCTATGAGGAAAAGATGGCATTGACCAGCGATGCTGCGGCTGGGTTTTGTGAGAGTTTGGCTAAGGATACGGGCAGATGTGCTCAGTAGTTAAAGGTGCCAGTTTAGTTCTGCATCCTACAGTTTCTTGTACACCAGCAAAGTCTAAAAAGAGAACGGTTCCGCAGTCGAAGTGTATGTGTGCAGTGAGTTAGTTTTGGTGTGAGATAATGATAAAATGCCTAAGAAGATTGGCTGTGTTACATAATACTGATGGAATTACGGTTGGATAAACACATTAATATAAGGGAGGGAGAAAATGCGCAGACTTTAGCTGTGGGAGGCATAAATGTGTCTGCTGAAAGCCGTGGCATAATTTCTGAATAGGTTTTTAAATTAAGTGTAGCTAGTTAAAAATAACATGTAATAAGTTTTAGTTTTCCTAGCTGTAAATGGCTTACCTTAATCTTTCTATTTTGGTCAAGTGAAAGGGAAATGAGGTCTGAGGAAACGCTCTTTAGCAAAAGATGGGAAAGCTACCAGGAGTACTTATCTGTCAGTTGAATCGCAGGTAATATTTTTTTATGTGCACAGCAGGTTGCTCGTTTTTCAGAATCGGAGCAGTAGCGGCTCTACAGAAAGAATGGGTTATGCTAAAACAGTGGCCAGACTATTGATCCTTTTTGAAAAAGGAATCTGTGTTGAAAGATGTAGTAAAGATTTGTAGCTCTCAAAGGCTCTAGATTTGTCTTACAATAGGTGCTATTTTTAGCTCCTACTCTTAATTATTTGTTGATTTTGATGTTCAAAGGTAAATAAACATGTACCAAGGCATGAGCCTAAAACTCCAAATTGCTTCTTGCACTGACAACTGTTAAAAAACTGCAGACTTTGTATGTGTAAATGTATAGAGCTGTGAACGGGAAGTCTAGTAGACACGTTAACTGTATATGACACTTAACTTGGACCTTAAAATCTGTGATTTTACAGCTTTTGTGGCTCAAAACCCAGTATCTTGCAAACTATATTCAGCAATGTTTTAGATAGTTTGGCACTTATTTCCATCAGGATATTGCTGAAGATTGCATTCAGAGTGATTATATTTAAGACTTGGGAACCTGATGTTAACCAGTGTACGGTAACTGCTGTTGTGTGTGGTGGTCACCCACACAGGTGAACGTTTCTGTTTGTAAAAAGGCATAGAGGTAGTCGCTCTTTTGATGTCTTGATCAAAACCAAGAAAAAACCAATCCCATGTAGAATTTTCAAGGAAGACACACCTTAATCCTTTAATTACTCTAAACATGCTAGGATTTCTGAGTGATGGTTTTTGCAGGCGAAGTAGCCTAGCCTGATTTTGTTAGCTGGGAAATAGCTGTTGTGGCTGTGATGTTGAGTTTCTGACTTGTATTTGGTAGGCAATTGCAAGAGCAGCTGTTACTTTGAATGGTTCTCTTGCAACAAATATCCCTGCGGAAGATAATTTGTGATGAAAGCTCATTTAACTCATTTCTCCTATGATTTACTTTAAAGGAAAGGGTTGTTTGAAGATAGCCCTGAATTCTTATGGCAGTTACTGCCTGTGTCCAAAAGCAGGGTCCTCGAGAGATCTTTTTGAATCCCCTTAGATGAAGGATGAATATCCTCTTCAAGAAAGATTAGAAGGATAATCATAGATTTTCTGAAACGGAAGATAGGTCTCCAGTATGAGATGTGTGAGTAAGACTCAAGAGCATGACCTTGTATATTTACTTGCTTTTCTGTACTAGAAAATGTGGCCCTCGGGCTGGAGAATGGAGGTGGGGGGGTGAAGGAAACACTGTCCTCCTCCTTGGTTAGGAGCTTAGATTGCCTTCACAGCTCACTGGAAACTGCTTGCAACTTGTTCACTCTTCTCAGTCATCGGTTGTGAGTCTGTTTAATTTGGAGGATTAAAGCAAAAAGACATTAAATTCTGCAGTCTGGTTTTTCCGTTGTGGTTGTTTTTTCTTTCTTTCTTTCCTCCCAAGGGCTCGCATTTGGATGAAATGAATCACCAATAATTGAATTGATTAATAAGTTACTTATTAGATGCTCTCTGCAGAGCTCCTCTCTTCTGTCAGTGTTACCTTTTGCATGTACCTGCTTTAAGCAAAAAGTTTCTAATCAATGAGCAAGAATTTAATGATGTATTTCAACATGGCAGTAACCCTCATCTAAGGTTGAAATAGGTCTTTTAATAGTAGTTTGATAACTAAGTGGATTTTTAATTAACTGAAATCCTACGCCGTAAAATCTTTCCCTTACAAATAATAATGAAAACCTCCCGTTCTTATGACTGTGAAGTAATCTTACAGACATGGCTGATGTTAAAACAGATCCAGAACGGCTTCTTCAATCCTTACTCAGCCTGATACAAAAAAAATCTGAGAAATAGCGGCTTCCTTATTTGCTTCAGTAGAAAGCTGCACATGAAGTCTTTGAAAACAAAACTTAGTCTTTACTCAGCATGAGCTGGTTAATTCTCCTTCAAAGTGATAGAGAAGTAATTTTTTTTTTTAATAGCTTCGTACTTTCATCAGAGGTAGTGTCTTATTTTGCTATCATCACATTGATAGGACAGATTTCAGGGAGATTATTTTTTTTTCTACTGATATTTTAATGTTCGCGCGAGTACTTTCATAGCTTTATTCATGTTGTGACGAGGGAGGCAGCTGGAGTGGCCAACAGTGTGGGGCCAGTAATGAGAGGTTCTATTTCTTGCTATTAATATATCCTGTCTTAGGAATGGTGGCATTCCTAGAAGCTTTCATGTCTGAAGGAAGAACCGTTTTGACACGGACACGTGCATTACTTGATAAAATCAAAGGATTTAATGCTGCTTAGGTCTTCTAAGAGTATGCAGGAGTCACCTGATATCCAGAGGAAAAAACATTTAGGAGTTTACGCAAAGACTGTTCATGCATACCATCTTTCAAAAGAGTTTATGGGAAAGAGAGATCAAGATGCTCATGTCCTTGAGGTTTCAGATAAGAAGCTCATCTTGTGTTAGATGGTAGTGTCTTCTATGAATTCTTTAGTGCTTTTGGAGATCAAAATTAGTAGCTTCTGACTCCCTTTAAGGCTGATAAAGATGGAAGGACCTGCATCTTTAAGTGATGAAAAATAAGTCCTAAAACCAGTTGCATCATCTAGGATTGGCTTAATATAATTCCAAGAGTTAAACCACTTCCAATTGCTAACTTACTAAATTTGTACAGGAAGGGGCATGTGTTAGGCTGTGTTCCTTTGTAAAACACTGATTATTTTTTTTTATTTTTTGTTTTTTTTAAATTTCTTCTGTGCTTGTCAGTAGAAAAGATGATGGGTCTCTGCCCAACATGAACAACTTTTTTAGTTAATTATCTGCATTTCTACAGCTTAACAGGTGTATCATAAAAAAACTCAAGATCTTTTTAGCTAAGCATGTTGGTATTTTTTATTAGCTGACTACATAACTTAGTCTGGACTGTGGATATGGGAGACATCTCTGTTGTGAAAACCTTCAGTGTTCCCACAAAACTGGGACAGAAAATAAAAAGGAGAGGTGAGAGGTGCTAACTCCAACATAAGAAAAATTAAGTTCTTCCTGCTCTGTGACAGGTTCTTAATGACAAAATGGGCTTGGTGACTACAATGCAGTTCTATTCTTAGCTTCGCCATTATTTCCCACCCTCCATTAAATTTTCATGGGTAGGAAAATTCATCAGGAGTGAAACTAGTTGCAAGCCTTCTCATCTGTGAAGGGCGGTATCTTTAGGAGATAAACTGGGAAGAATGTTACAACATTGTGGTCTCACTTAAGCCAAGCAGTTCAGAATGGAGGTTTTTTGAGAGGATTGGAAAACGAGACTTTTCAGCCTGGGTGATTTTGAAGTTTGGTTACTACCAAAGTGCTTTTTTACACTGTTTTATCTCTTTTTTTATTCTTTTCCCTCTCCCTTAATGCAGCCCAATACAGTAACTTCCTCTGGGTGGTGGTATTTCAGAGAAAAAACCCCCAAACTCTTCTTTTTCTTTGGGGAGGCAGAGGGAAACTTATCCAAACCCTATTGTTTTAAGCTAAACCAGGGTAGGTTTAGACTGGATATAAGGAAGAAATTCTTTCCAGTGAGGGTGGTGAAACCCTGGCAGGGGTTGCCCAGAGAGGTGGTGGAGGCCCCATCCCTGGGAACGTTCAAGACCAGGTTGGACGGGGCTGTGAGCAACCTGATGTGGTTAAAGGTGTCCCTGCTCCTGCAGGGGGGTTGGGCTGGGTGACCTCTAGGGTCCCTTCCAACCCAAAACATTCTATGATTCTATTAATAGGTGGAAGAAAAGGTGCAAGTGCACATGCATACTGAATTACTGAGTAAGAAGCTTTGCTGCATGGTGCCTGTTGTTCTTCAGCAATATTTAAAAGACGAGAAACTTTTTTTTCAATGCTCGTTATTTGGAAAACTGTAAAATTTTCGGGTGTAATGTGGCTCCTGTGGGCGTTGTACACTTCGAAAAGCTGCCCTGTGTGTAGTAAAAGCAACAGCCCTTCATAAATTAAACTTGGTGATTGTGTACCATCGCACAGTTGGCAACAGCCTGCTTAAATATGGTGTTCAGAATGGCAGAAATGGCTGTGTGCAATGAGACACCCCCTCCACCTGTGCCGTTTCACTCGCCCACCCCTCTTCCCACCTGGGAGGAGGGAGGA
>NW_009260796.1:78821-91733 GCF_000687185.1 Egretta garzetta
AAATTTAGAAAAGGATCCATTTATCCCTTGATGGCTGCAAAATGCTATTGTGCTTACCGCTATATAAGGGGCTTGTTACCAGCTTTTGCACAGAACACCACTGGTTTTTAGAAGCCTGCAGGTAGCTGGGGGGGGACAGGAATTCTTAAAGCGAATGAGGGCATCCGTGTTTGATGTCATTAATAAGGAGCTGACTCCAGAGGGCGTGCTAGATCAAGAGAGTGTTCTCCTTCCCGTGCGATGATGATGTTTCGCTGAAGAAATGGCATTTGCTGTGTGTTGCTTCTGGCTTCCTGACCAACCCCACGGCCCTGCGGTATCTTGGAAGCGTGAATATTGGCTTCGCCTGGAGGTGGAAGATGCGTCTCAATCATTTAGAGGGGGGGAATTCCTTCGCAAGGCTTCCAAAAACCCTGGGAGCTCTAACATCCTACCTTCTAACAGCCTCCCTATCGTTTTCATGCTGATGTAAATAATTTGGATGGTTGAAGTATCTTTTCAGGCCTTTGTAGAGCATAAATGAAAGGGTGAATGGTTCAAACTTGATGGCTTTTTCTTCCTTTCTTGGACAAGAGGTGAAATACTGCATTTTTGCCTCAGCATATTCAAAAAGAAGCAGTGTCCTGACCTGCTGTGATTTTTAATGTTCCTTTCTAGCAGCGAGTAATAACTGGTAGTAAAACATGTAATAATGTACAAATTCCACACTGAGATTTCATGCAGGGATTTTTGTTTTCCTGTTGTTTAGAACTGTCCCTGTAACACTTTCTTCTTTTTCTTACATTTACACACAGTCTTGCGATCCTTTCCCAGACAGCTACGTAACTGTCCTTGGGAGGGCATTTTCCAGTCGGAGATTTTAAAGCCTCTGAGTGCTAATGGTTCCTAGCTGCTTAGTGTCGGACTGCAGCTCGGGGCAGTAGTTCCCATATCAAATTCCTTTCAGACTTGGCAGTTGTGGTAGGATGTGTATCCACGCTGTATGTGAGCAAGGCAGAGTATTAGAATTGCATTTTAGAGACGGTCTAGGCGTTGCTATTCTCAGTCACGGCTCTTGCTGTTAGAATAACTTCCTAAATTAAAAGTTGAACTCTCGTAGCAAGTATTTTAAAACCTGAAAACGCAGCATTGGCAATAATTGCATGGATCCAAGGCAGGCTTCCAGGTCACTTAATTAAGGTAGGTTTTCCTCTAAGCATGAGAACTGTTTCCCTAATGACTAAAAAAGTCCCCCAGTTGTTTAAGGTCTTATCTAAAGCTGCAGCTCAAGTGCTTGGTTGGAGAATATTTATGTCTGCAAATGGAGTGTCTGTTCAGATTCGTCTTCTCTTTGCTGCTCTGTGGCAAGAACGATGCATTTCTTTTACAGCTTAAGAGGAAGCCTTGCCTTGACTGCTTGGAGTGCACGGCTATTCTGGCACATGCAGAATTAGGGAGTATGACTGTTTGGGCTCCCTTCTTTTCTACTGAATATGCTTTGCCTTTTTCCTCTGGGAAAATATAACTGTTTCCCTCTGAATATACAATCAGGTAATACAAAACTCATAATTTTTAGCTCTGACTTGAGTGGTTATGAGGATAGTAATTGTTTCAGCCTGATGGAGATTAAAACTTGTCTCCCATGTCAGTTATTAAGTGTGGGAATAGCTGCAGGCTGTGGAATAAAATATTTGATTTACAGTGCACCTCTGAACGGCTATAATGCAAGAACTGTATAGATTTGTTTGGGATAAAAGCTTCATTTAAGAGCAGATGCAGCAGCAGCAGCCTACTAGACTATTTCTGGTTGTGATTCCTATTTTAGTAGGCTGAAGCCCAATGTGGTGATTTGTGTGGTATAATGATGGTAATTCAGAGCTGGAAGATGAGTTGTCTGTAATTTTGAGCCTTTCTCAGCGTTACAGCTTCTTATCAGCAGAGTTAACAGGAGCTGAACTGTCTGTAATACGTGGAGTTTTCCTCCTTTCTCAAGTTAAAGGTTAGAGTTATTATAAGCATGTCTGTTAGCTTTTGTTGGCATTGAAGAGTGCTTTGGACACTTGCACATTATTGCTGTGGACATTTTTGTACTTAACGTGGTGAGCGGTTGTTTAATTGGAAAAGCTGTTACTTCTCTTGATCCTGACTATAGTAAAAAATCAATGTCTTCTCTGCAGTCTGAACTAATAGGAATCAAACTCATTGAAGGATGAAAATGGATTAATCAACAGAGAGCCATCTAAAAGGTTATTTAAAAAAAACCCAAACCCACAAACCAAACACCCCCACCCACGCTCTGAAACTGAGCAAAACATGGTGCTTCCTACCTGAAGTTGGATTAGCGGAGGGAAGGTAGGAGAAGTTTTAATCTGAAATGGATATAGTGATATTCTCAGGAGCTATTTGATTTCAGAGTTTTTCTTTTTAAACATCACCTTCCGTATGTAGCTTCAGTCTTCGGATGAACCGACAAAAATGAAACCTAATTATGGGTTTCTTTGTAGTGGAAGCCATGAAAGGCACTGTCTGTTCGCTCCGAGAACGGAATCAAACAGGATTGTCAGCCTTGTTCTTGACCTCATTTGTCCAGTGAGGTCCACTTATTTAACATAATCTATTGCATGTCTGGTTATTGGTGTCCCGAAGCGTAGATCTCATTGAGAAAGAAGCAGCAAGGGGAATGACAGCAGCGTATTTAGTTGCCCATTCCTTTGGAAAAATGTAGGTGGTGGTGGGGTTGGAATTGATGTCTTGTAGCCCTATAAATTGTGTAACAGACTTGGCAATCCTTGCTTACGCGCCTGTATAGGGAGGCTACGGAGTGTACTTCATGTTGCTTTCTTGAAACTGCATTTACTGTTAATATTTAACCACTGTTAACAACTGTGCTTTACAAATGAGCCTGAAAATACAGGCTTTGATTCTAGTTAGCTTCACGGTTCCCCCGCTTCTCTAAATGTTACTTAGTTGATTTTTTTTTTTTTCCTCTCCTGTTCATTCCCTCCTGACAATTCCCTGCTTAATGTATTTTACAGCCGTGACTTGTGCTACACACTGGCATCTGCATGGAGGTTAGACGTGTGCAGCGTGACCTTTTTGTCTCTCTTTATGGGGAGGGCATTAGTTGTTCTTGCTGTCTGTGTATGGTTACGTGAGTGTGAAGCTGCATGTGCTATGGTAGACACGTGATCTGAAAATTTTCATTCTGAAACTTAATGACTGGAGGTTATAAGGAGGAGAGAAATGGATAGTGTGTTCTGTGATTGCTTAATGATGACTACGTTAGGGAAATTGAAACAAAGTGTAACCTTTGAATTATGTGTTCACCTCTTGCTATGCTGCCCTTGGCACGTTCAGATCTTAAAAAGCAAAGAAACAGATTTTATTTGAAGAGGAAGCTGCCTGCCAAGCTTTAATACAAGTCTTCTTAATGGGTTATTAATAAACTCGTAGGGTGTACACATATACTTATTTCTGATAAAACACTAGCATGAAAATTCAGTTCCTGTCAGTCACCTCATCAAAGCCTAGACATTGTGTTCAGAAGAGAATGAAATAACAGCTCATAGACCAGAGACACCTTTGTAAGGTTCTGCGTGTCCACGTCAGAAGACCAGCCTCTGCGCCCCTGGATTTTTGTGTGCTTTGCACGCTGTCCGTTTTTGTTCTTTAGTTCACGTCTTGATTAGTGAACGGGATTGTTGGCTGGAGTGGGAACCAAACACGTTAATGAACTTCCTGTGATGTTGCTTAACTTGGTGCATTAGGGTTTTTTCCCTCATGCTTTCGGTTGGGCTTTTGTCAGCCCTTAAGGGGAAAACTGAGGACTTCAGATTTGCAATTGCAAAGTCAAGCCTCTACGTGGTCTTTGTGGCTTACTTGAATTTACAGTGTTTTGGTGGGTTTTATAACATTTCTTTCAGGAGTCTGGCACTAGGTGGCATACTGCAGCTTGCCTATATCACCTAATTTAAAAATGGTCCCTAATTGCTCTGAGGCCTTTTTGTTGAAAGAGGTTTCCTATGTTTCTATGCAGTGGCTTTAAGGCTGTTTGTTTATTGGAAATTCCTTATTATAAGGAAACTTGCCTCCCATCATCTGAAACTCATGCATTCCTTTTGTCCAGAAGTGTTTGCTTTTCATGTAAATTTAATGTAGGACATGTAAATGTTTTCTTAAATGAATGCTTCTTTATGGAACTGTCCCTTTGTGCGTGTATTTCAGTTAGGTCTTGATTTGCAATCTGCAGGCAGTTGATTCCGAAGATGTAGTGCCTGGAACACAGTTTAGAATGGGAGGGAATGGTACTCTGATGTGTTACAGTTTTCTGCAAGTACTTCGAAGAAATTACACAGATAGCTCTCACATATCCTCATTACTATGTTGCCTTGAAACTATTTGGCTGCTCAGTTCTGATGGGGATTATATATTTTAAGTTTTTCTGTCTTAGTTTGTATGGATTGCTGTGTTTTCTCCCCATGTCACAGGAAGACACAACTGAATAGGAGACCTGGGATGCCTTCTACATTAAATTCCCTTTCTGACAGGCCACTCAAGGAAATGTCAGGGAAAAACCGGCATGTTACCAGTAATAGCCTTCCTAAAAATACTAAGTTAATTTGTGCTGCATTACGTATGAAAACAAGGTGAACATAGTTAAGACTAGTGTGGTTTTACTTGAGAGTTTAGAGACAGAATTACAGTCACGTGAATGGGATTTTGAAGCCCTTAGTGTGATTTTATGTTAAATGCTGATAGGAAAATGTGCATTGTTTTGACAAGTAGCACAGAACTGATTTATGTTAAAATATACAGCAGGATCCATTTCTTTGAGAGAGTGCTTGATAAGGTAGTGTAAACCACGCTTAACTATTGCCACCTCTTCATTTACAGTGTGAGAAATATTGTGAAACGGATTTTGAAAGGCCTTGTCGACTGTTAATTGGTTGATATTAGCTATCAAGTCTGCCGCTTCCTTTTAGTTCACTTAAAGCTTCTGTGTAGGTGGGTGAAGACCGCTGTGTGAAAGATGTTCCTACATCAGCCCCTATCTGTTTGAAAAACAAATCAAAGTAAGTTGAGTCCAGCAAACTGCTTGCCTAATTTGCGTGATTTAAGGAAGGTCATGTTGCACTCTGAGCAGTACAGTCTTCAATTTATCCTTTATCAAGTCTTCTAAAGTATAAAGAAACCTTTTTCAGAAGGATAAAAGGTCTGGTTTCTTCAGGATAGTAGGCTGTAGTATGGCCAAGACAGATACATGCCTAACACTTGGTTGCAATTCTTACCCAAGTATATATATATTTTTTTAAGGCTCTTAAGTAATGGATGCATGTGCATGTAGAAAAGTATAATTTTTTTGACATAAACCATTATTTCTTCCTATGAGGTGAAAGCTGTCTTGTTTGCTTGCTTTAAGGAATTTGAAGAACCTTGGCATTATACCATGTTTTGGGGGATTCTGGAGGGGGGTGGTGGAGTAATGCCTGAATTAGTTTTCATACCCTAGGTATTTTTCTCCCCTAGTTTGGGGAAATCAAGGGTTTCTTCCCCATGTAACTGAATTGGAGTCATGTTGTTGAAGACTGTTAACATTTTTTCAAGATTGTAGTAGAAAGTTCCTGGTTTTAGAGCTCATCTCTGCGTCTGGAGGGAAAGATTATGATAGGAATGGTCACATCCTGTGGTTATTGTCACTTAAAAAAAAAGTCTCTTGAATTTTCTGAAGCCTTTGAATGTGAAAGTGATGACTATACTAAAAACCTGTGAGCTGTAGTCACATTTCCTATCTCCGCTGTGATTTCAATGAAAGACCGTAAATCCATTGCAAATTTTACGTATCTGTTAGTTCAATTTCTGCTACACTTGGTGCGTTCAGAAAATCTCTTGGTAAAGAATCCGTCTTATTCTGGAAGGAAGATTGTAAAAGAAGCATTTGGCAGTCATTTCCTTTAGCTTGTGAGTACGAGCATGCTTTATATTATAATAGTTTAAACATACCACAAGCTGTAGATAGAGGTATCACATTTTCCATTCCCAAAGTTACTTTTATTTGAAACTGGAGGGAAGTACAGGCCAACTTCCATGGTTTTACACTTGCTTTGATAGAGTTGAAAAAGATGCATTTGCTTACTTCTTCCTTCCCTCCTTTTATTTAGCTGTGCCTTCCCCTCCTCCCCGTGCACATCTGACTATAGAGATTTTAAGTTTGCTTGCTTTTTTTATATACAACTGACAACAAATGGTTTCTTGTATATGTGGTTTTTCTAAAAACCATTTATTAAATTTTCAAGTATGTAACATTTTCTTTTTAAATATGACTTTTTTTCTTGACAAATACCTGGATTTTTTCCTGTTTTGTTTAAGATAATACCTTCTAATGTAAACTGTGTGTGTGCCTTTGTAGTTAAATTCAAGAAGCTGCTGAACAGGTTGATGTCTTGCTATAAGTACCACAAAATCTGGCAGACACGACTGGATTTTATTTTAATGTTCTTGGCTTACATGTACCCTTCTGTAATTTGGAGTTTCCCAGGGCAAGGATTTTCTACAAAAATGTTTTTGAATTTGTGTATTGGTCCCTATAGAGAAGAGGAAACGAACCAGAGGAGAAATACTGAAAAAAGTGATTTCTGTGATTAGCCGACATGAACTTTTTTGCTTAAATTTGCCTTGCCTGTTCTGATTTCTGGATGTGAAAGCTGTAGCTGGGTTTCATGTTACTTGTCTCACTGCTAGTTCCCTCGTAGCTTGGTCACCATATCCCAACTGTGTTTATTGCATGTCTTATTTATGTACTTACCTATGCACATAAAAGCTTTTATTTTAAACATCTTGCCAAGTTGCCGCATTCTTCAGCTCATTCATTTTTTTCTGTTTTGTTTTGTTTCTCCACCCACCCCCCCGTCTTCCCAAAGAAAGCATACAGTCTGTCTGTCTGAATTTTTTCCTTTTTGAGGTGGGGCTATTTTAGAGCATTGTCCTTGAATTTTTAACTGTAAATAGAAAATACTGTCTCCCCTTCTCTCTTGTGTTTGTTTTTTCTTGGGCTGTTAGTTAGGCGCTCTGAAGTCTGGTTTCCAGGGTTTATATAGCTGGCAGAATGGAGTCTTCAACATTTGGAGGGGGGAGAATAAGGAGAAGGGTACGGGTCGACACTGCTGTGAACATTCACGTATTTGCATGGGGATTGAGACTGAACTCCTCGTGGGCTGAGCCATATCTCTTTGGTTTTGCGTGGGGTTGGGTTTTTTTTTTTGTTGGTGCTTTGGTTTGATTTTTTTTTTCTTTTTCTTCCAACACTGCCTAAGCTAGACCTTCCTGTAAAATCCTGAGATCTCTCACATGCTAGCATGTGAATTGCCTTAGTCTTCACAGCTCCCTGGGGGAGCAACTTTTGTTTTTTCTTTCCTACTGTGACAGAAAAGCTGCGTACATCCAAGATGCCGTATAAAAATAACCTACCAGATTTCTTCCAAAGACATGTAGTAGAATGGAGTTACGCAGGACTCCATGTCCTTGAAGTCTCTATCCCCATTCTTCAGCAGAGTGATGCACCGACTGTACCAACAGTAATTTTTTAGCTGTATCACAGGTTCTGGATGGGCTGAGAAGGAATTGGAGGCAACTGTGGTTTTACCTAGTAAGAAGCAGTAAGTAGCATCAGTACACAGGTCTTGGCATTTATTTAATTTTTTTTTTTCTTGGGAGGATTTTTTTTTTGTTTGCGCTTGTGCATCGCTCTTGAGACTTGTGCTTCTCTTGTCAGGTGGAGTTTGGTCCAAAGGTGTTACCTTACAGGGGTGGCGAAGGAGTTGGTGGTGGCAGTTGTTGGTGACAGTTACGGCGAGGGCGGTGCCTGGAACTCTTGGGCCTAAGGGTGGTTAAAATGAGGTTGAGGTTCCCTCAACTTTTCTGTACTTGATAGGGTCCTCCTTTCCCGGAATATTGATGTGGTGTCAGATTTAATAGTGACCTGTAAGGACGTACAGCTTGACTGGAGGTCTTTTGAAAAATAAACCTGAACACCACGTAAGTACAGAAAAGGAGCCACAGTTCTTGAACTGTAAAATGAGTAATAGTAGGTTTAGCAGGTTCTAGGTTAGATACTGTGTACCTAGAGGTTTGGGGGGAAAGAACCCCTTACCCCGAACAAAAACAAGTGACCAAAAAAACCCCTCAACCAAACTACCAAAACCAAAGAAGAATCCAACCCAACAAAAAAAGCCGAACTTGTGAAGGTTCATGGTCTGTAAAGGGTACAGGTTCCATTTGGGGATTTGAGAGAGGCAAGGAAATGGTTCATCCAAATTGCAGCAGTTATACGCTAAATTAAAATAACTCCTCACGTGCTGATTTTTAAGAACTGCTGCCTGCTGTATATGTAAACGTGGAGCAGAAGTGGACAAGAGACTGATGGTGTTTAACTGCGCGCAGAGTTTGCAGCCTCCTTAGGCAGGCTTGGATTACAGAGTGAAATGGCCTTTTGATTATGTTGAAGCAATAATAATATTGCACTGAATTTCCTCTTCGAGATTACATTTTAGTAGTGTGGAAAAGCACCCTCATACAGTCGTGGAGCAAGCTGTAGCTGAGTTAGTGCTGTGGCAAGAAGCTGCTTAGAACTCAGTGCATGTTTCCTGTTGTGCATTCGTGTGTGCTCGCAGATCTACAAGTGCAGACAAGACTTTTCCTGCTTCAAGCAGATCTGAAGGAGTTTGTGCGTAGACTACCAAGCATCTTGTCAAGAGCTGAGTGTCGTTTATTTTCAGCTGTGTTTATACTAACAAAAAAAAAGTACATTATTTGCAAATGAAGAGAACATCACCTCTAACCTGACCAGAGGTTTTGTATTTAGAATAGATAGAGCCTGGACGCTTCGATGGTGAGTTGAAAACAAGCAGAAATGGGTAACAAATACTCTATTTTCCTGTTCCGAGCAGTTGAGAGGTGACCTTTCATGCTAGTACCCAGCCTGCTTTTCTCCTCTGCTAAGGAATCTTTGGTTGACCGCTTGCCTCAGGAATTCTTTAGCAAACTTTCAGCTTAAACTGCCTCTACTTGAGGCTTCTTGTTTTCCTGGAGGTATCACTGTTGTTTCGGCTGGGAATAAGCACTGACAGTGAAAGGAAAACTTTTGATGAGGACTGGAATTAAGCGGCACACCAGCAAACCAGAATGACAGTGCTGTGACAATAATATTACGCTGTTAGCTTGTTCTCCTTGCACCTACCCAATGCCATATCCAAAGGGAGAGCTTGATTTACGTGGAGCTCTGAAGTCAGTGTTAAATCCCCGTTTAAAAATAGGTTTGGCTTAGCAGGGGTTTAATGTGTTGCATTTGCTGCTTGCCTAAGCTGGGGAGTAGTGTTATATTATATATGTTTATATTATAAAAAAATATATATAAATATAAAAATATATATATAAAAATATATATATAAAGCGCCTATCACCATATTGATAAACATTATTTGGAACCACACTGATTATTAGCCTTTAGAAAACGCTTGTCATGATCACGTCTCCATGTGTTCTTAACAGTAAAGTTTAAGGCTTCTTTTTGTACAACTAGTGCAAGCCAGGCAGAGTACTCGAACCTGCTTTTAAAAAAGTTAACTGGCTGAGCGAGCTGCTTTTAGGTGTTTGTGGGACCTCTTTGTCTTGGGTGTCTCTTTAAAAAAAAAAAAGTTAATTTACCCATTTAATCTCTGTGATCTCATTAAGCGTGTTTATGATTACTTTGTGTTTCAAGTGTATACATATCTGTTAGACCTGAAATTGCCCCTTTGGAGCAGTTTTTGTAGTGGGTGAGATGTTTCCGTGTACTCAGTGGCTCATTCTGTTGGAGGAAGCGGAGGCTGCTGCTTGGTGGATACATCTTGTGGCTTGGAGGGAGTACAGCTGTATTTAATGGTCTTCAAATTTGTAGGTATTTAATATTCTTCAAATATGGTAGGGCTCTTGTGCAAAGTTATGAATTATTCTTGTTTGTTATGAGTAGTATGTCTGGAAAGCAGCACATTTTACAGCCCTTTGAAGATACACTGTCTGTCACTTCTCCGTGCTCAATCTTTCATGAGCTGGAGTGCGTAGGTACAGTATACAAAATGTTAACAGTATTCACGGAAAGCGCTGAAAACTGAAAAAATGCAAGTTCACGGGTGCTTTCCAGTCCGGAGCTGTAAGGAGAGAAGGTGGACCTGGCTGTATGTGTACACCCCGTTAAGCGATGTCAGGAACTACTGACAGCAGGTCAAAGCTTTATTTTTTTCGTATTTCCAGCTTCTGTTGTCTATTGCCATGACCTTAATGTTTCTTCAACTAGGTGTTCTATTTAATTATAATGTTTATTATAAAGTGGGATCTCAGCTCGCTTGGCTGCGTGCTTAGGCCTGTAGCATGCGGAGTGCTTTGCTTGTAACTGCATCCCTTGTCTCAGTTCATTATCTGGTAATGGTACTCAACATGACAGGCTTGTTTTGATAAATGGAGGCTGCCAGGAAAACTGGGCTGGATTTTGCACGCGGTGGAATTGAGCTTTATTTCATTGTGTAACGCCAGATAACTAACGCACGCCGGCCCGAACACAAGAACGCGTTGCGCGAGGTCTGTTAGCAGTTGCTCCAAAGCTGTCATTCAGTGAATCTCTGCTCAAGCCCGCTCTAGGTCTTGCTCTCCACGGTATATTTGCCTAATTCTTGTGGAGGTAGTTTTTTGCTTCCGTAGTCTTGATGGGTTTTGTGTATGTGTAACTCCTATGGGTTTGGTTTTGTTTTGTTTTTTGGTTTGGTTTTTTTTTTTCCAGCCATGCATGCTTCTAGTATTGATGTTAAAAGAAATGCTGTTTAAGTTTGTAATGCTGTGACTAGCAAAGGTGTATTTCATGACGGAGAAACGATTTTCATCTTTTATAATCCATTTCCAAAAGACAAGATAGAAAGTGCCTATTGCAAAATGGAGCTTGAGGCTGTGCTCGGTGCATGGTTTTTTTTTTTATTTTAGTCTATGAAATGGGGGCAGATCTCCATATCTCATAGGAAAGCCAATTAGTGAAAGTTCAGTTGTTTCTGATGTCAATGATTGAATGCTGTAGCTGTTCTGTTCATTCAAGAATCTCCAATATGCTGTATAAAACCAGATGGGACTTCAGATGATTTCACTGCCGTTTACCACATTGCTGAATTCTGGAGCTGGTTTGCCTTGGATTTGCAAGACAGTGCCTGAGATTCAAGAGTATTCTCCAGTTCTGTTGCTGTGTTTAAACTGCTGGATGCTGTACTCTGCACTGTTCAAACAAATTTATCCTAATGGGATACAAAATATTCTACAGGTTTGTTTTGGTTTGGTTTTAAATTTGAGTGCGTTTTCCAATATATGCTGACTTTTAGGATTTGTGGTCCAAGCCGGCTGGCTCATCTGTCCTAAAGGGGTAAGGTGTTTTTGAACAAATACTATCAAACAGGGTATTTTTCAAATAAATGGAACTTGGCCTGGATGAACTAACTGCTGGAAAGCTCTTTTGGAAGTCATTAGAAGTAAACACTCATTTAAATACACTCCGGAGCAGTAAGTTCCTTTCTATGATTTGCCAGGTGTCAGGCCACATTTGATTAGAAAACTGAAGTGAGGATAAATGCAATGTGGTTGCTTTGTACTCGTTTCAGGATTGAATTTGGGCTCTGGCAGGTTTGGAGCTATTGCACGGCGACTTGGTTACAAAGCTTATTTTGAACCAGTTCTTTCCAAGATAGGCTCCAGTTCAGAAGCTGTCGTACCATGAATATTGCGGGAGCGAAGCTTGTGCTGTGTACCCTCTTCAATTTGTATTGATCATAGCAGTCTTGCAATGTGGCAAGGGCATTAGAATTAATCAGCTACTTCAGCTGTGTTAGTGGTTTTAGGTAGCTATTTCTAGAAAGTACAGAATAAATTTTGAAGTTGGACCTTTGTCTCCTGAAGGACTCTTGTGCCATAGTACAAAACACGATAGAAATGTCTACGGATAAATAGAGGGAAAATATGTAACTACAAATAATTAACAGCGTATGGAAAGAATAAGTTGGCAGGCAGTACTTGAGGGTGTTGCTCTAATTAACTGGGACAGTGAACCTTGATTATTATTTTTTTTTTCATTTTATTTTTAACTTGGCTTTGTAAAACCAGCTCTGAGAAGGTGCACTCCCTTATTTTATAGGTAAAATACTACTGCTTGGCTAGGAAATGGATTTGCTTGGCAGGGAAAAAGTGTACGTTGCCCTCAGGTAATGGATTACATAGATGGCTTGTTTTGCATGTTATTCTGCAAGGGAAATAGCAAAGCTTTGCTCTAAAATTAAGTTGGTACTGGCAGCTGAAAGGTCACGGTGTTAAAGAACAGTGCAAGATGCTGTGAGATGCAGGCGAGTTACAGGTTTGCATGAAGACACGTAGTAAGAGATAAGCCTTCATTATTTGAAAAATTGCTAATTAAACACAATTAAAAGGAACATGTTTTGCGGAGCAGATGAATTTCTGTTTGTGTGGGGGGGGGGGAGGGAAGACGTCGTAGGAAGGATTTTAAACAAAATGGCTTACTAATTGAACCCCCTACAGCGCAAGCCTTGTGTGGAAGCGTCTTTTAACGTGACACCGGACAAGGCATCTCTTTCTTATCCATCTTAGCAATGAATGCCGTGTGGGGATGGATTCCCTCCACCCCTCTATTTTATCTGCATTTTCCCCACCCCCTGTGTGTTTTGATCAGCGTTTGTAGAGGCGAGGAGGGCCGGTAGCATTAATATTCCGGGGCTGCAGCTCGGGGCTGCGAGCGGCGGAGCGCTCCCGGGGATGCTTTGCCTCCTTAGTATCTCGCTCGCAGATGCGTTTTCTAGCTGACCACGCTATTAAAGAGCTGCCATCAATCACGGGGCTCCCGGTTCCGGCTCGGCTGAG
>NW_009260796.1:92268-105081 GCF_000687185.1 Egretta garzetta
GGGCAGGGCCTTGCCCCGGGCGCCGGGGAGGGCCCCGGTGCGGAGGGGGCTCGGGGTCTGCTGCTGCGGGTTCCGGGGGAGGGCCAGCAGGGAGGCTCTGCCAGCCGGAGCGTCGGGTAACTTGGGTGCCTTACGCACACCCGTTGTGTTTCCGAGAGGGAAATCGTTAAGGTTGCTCTTAAAGTTGACTAATTGTTACTTAGCCAATGATAACACGGAAAACACCTGGACGGAGAAAAAGCTTGGCTTAATTCTCTCTTTTTTTTTTTTTTTCCTCCTTTTTGGCTACTTTAATTTTTTTCAGAAAAAGTTGGATCGACTTGGTAGGTGAGGCAATAGTTTTTATTGGCCTAAGGAGTTCCGAATGCTTTAAGACTGCAGGGTTTTCTTTCCATAACAAATGCTTCACCTCTGCGTTCTAAATATAAACAGTAAAGCTAAACGGAGCGCTGTGTTTAATTCTGGGTTTTTTTTAAGCAAATGAGATAAGGATTGCATTTCCCTTATCCCGAAAGAAAGTACTTTTTCACTGCACTTGGTCGAATGGAATGCCTTTGAAGTACTAATTGGTACGGTGTGTGGTGTAACTTTTTTTAGCGATGTTTAATCGCGTTTTAAGATAGCGACAGGAGACTTGCTTGGCCGCTTTGTTTCCTGAGGAAGAAACCAGCAATGCTTTGTTTTGCAACTGGTTTTAAGCTCCTCTGGAGCAGGAGCGGCTTCCCGCTGCATGGGGCATTGTGTGGCCGGGCGGCCCTGTACAGCCAGATGGGGCTGCTTTAGCTGTACGGCAGTGGAAAAGGCAGTTGATAAGGAGACTTAATTTGGTTTTTGGTTTTTTGGTTTTTTTTTTTTAACTTAACATTAATATGAGGCATGATGAAGTCGAGGAAAGTAGAGACTAGGGATCTAGTGAAGTGTAGTTTCAGATGCTCCACCAATATGTTTCTTCTGGGAACTCAGTTTAAGTAAACTGGGTTTAAAACCCAACAGACAAACGCTTTTTCAATGTAAAGCCGTTAATCTGCAGGCAATTAGTTCCAGACGTGCAACCAACTCTGCATTTTTGTCAGTTTTTGTTCTTACAGGCAGTCACATTTCTGAATATTTATGCCGAGCGAATATCACAAGACAGACGGTTTGGATGCTTAGCAGCAAGTCGAGAATTGTGTAGGAGCAGCATTTAAAAGCTTTTATTTGTTTTTCCAACCCTGTAGTTTAGTAGTGTTTAAACTATTTTATAAAGATCTCTGGGACCAGTGAAAGGTGGTTTTGAGTCCAGAGCACTTGAGTGCTTATTGTACTCTGGCAGGCTGGGGGCTTGGCAGGGAGTTCTTGAAATGTTATTTGATCTGGCAGCGCGATAGCATTGCCCAGGATTACACCATTTCCCCCCTCCCCGTGGCTGTTTGAAAGTGATGCATCAGCGAGTGTTGTTCAAGAGCACATTTTAGGACACAAACTGCCTGTATTCGCTTTAAACATGTTTCCAGCGAAAGGCAGTGAAGAATTTGTCGTGTTTTGCGGTTAGGATTTATGAATTGAGGCAAGGGCTGACGTAATCTATCCTACCACTTCCTTTGTGTGTGTGTTTTATAGTTGATAGTGCTTTGTTTTACTCAAAATAGCCAGGACTGTCTCTTCAATACTTTTCTCTCTCCTTTACGCTGTGGCCTTCAGTATAAGCAGACAACTTGAACAAGTTGTGTGTCGTTCTGCCTCTCGGAGGAAATGGTTCCTTCCTTTTGCCGCTAAGGTTCAGCGAATTGCTTGTATGCTAAGTAGATGAGACTTTAATTTTAATTAACATAATGATGTGTACAGCTGTTCTGTCAGAATGCGTCGACTGTCTTTTCAATTTTACTACAGGTTGTAGAGAACCTCTCCGTGTGTCTCTCAAGCCCCTCTTGTGCTTGCTTTTTTATGTAGGGGTGACAAGATGGGGCTTTTGTTTCCTGATGTGAGTGGCCAGTAGCTTATCTGCGAGAGCTTTGTTTTGATTTTTGTGGGGGGAAAGACAATAAGCCATTTATTATTAAACTGATCCTAAACCTCCTTATTTTTTTTGGGTTGAGGGGGGTTATGCTACCCATTGTTTTGCTTAAGAGTAGCCAGAAGGAACTGCAAACTTCCGAATTTTGCAGGGTCAGTGATTTTTATTATTTTTTTTTTTTTCTGGTGCGCTGTGAACGAGTTCCTGCTGGAATGATTGACCTGTGAGTAGGTAAAGCACTTACAGGGTCATTGCACTCTGTCTGGGGGGAAAAACAACCACAAACCACTTTGGAAGTGTAGAAACGATGCCATTCCTTTTTGGCACCCGAGATAATCTTTGTAATGCTAACATTTTGATTTAATGGGCCAGATTTCAGCAGGGAAAATACTCATATCTCCACAAACTCAGTGGAGTTACTTCAGAATCAACTGCAAGTAGAGCTTGATACCCAACTTATAGTCCAAAATTCCCATACCGAGGACCTAAATTAGCGCCTTGGTAGCATTTGGTAGGGTTGAGGTTTATAGGCAGAAGCAGCCGTCCTTCCAGTAATTTTCGGCTCCATCTTGGTAATGGGGTGCTGCAGAGTTTTAGGGAGATGGTCTCTTGCAGAGATGCGTTGTGTTCTTTAATGAAAGTACAGCTTTACAGAGCTAGCTCTGAATGTTAGGTTAGTGCGCGTATGTTAAATCTCGCCTTGTTCTGGGACTTTTTCAGATGAAAGAGAGAGATTGTGCTGATACTGTGTATGCTGAATCAGGAGTAAAAGCAGTTTGTAAAACACTGAAAACAAGTATTTCTGTCATTTGTTGATATATAGTGGTAACGTGGTATTTCACCTGAGATCCAGTTACTGGTAGAGAAACAATTATGAAGGCAGAGTGTAGAAATAGATATCATGTGTGGAGATTATCATGAAATGCTGTTTTGGCCAAGTGATTTTCAAATTAAGGATATTTCTTTGCAGCAGGAGCCTAAGCTCTGCCAGATGAATGGATTAAAAGGTGATAACTGGAGTTGTTCCAGTCTCCAGCTGTTGGCCTCAACCCTCCGGTGGCCGTTGTCACCCTCCTCCCCAAAGCAGGCATAGCTAAAAAATACAGGTGAAACTTGGGTTTGGACCGCTGCTGTTCTCAGCCAGACGTGTTTAGTTGAACAGATTTGAATTCTACTTGAACACACCAGGCAGAAAACAAAAGCGATTCAGGAGCTAAGTTGCGAGCGTGTCCAAGAGTTCGTTCTTAGGGGTGCGATGGTTGTTGGGGACTTGGCTTACTTGGCTCGGTAGCCAAGAGACTCAGAAAATTGGCTATAGAACTAGCCGTGTTTTCTAGGCATTGGGAAGCAGAAACTCTGTACAGCCTGTGGTGTTTGATGCAAATGCTCAGTGCTTTCATCTCTATAGAAGCTACAGAATAGCTTTGCTTTACTGAAGTGGTCGCTTCCAGATGTGATTGGGTCACTCAACAAGCCTGCATATTAGTTTTATTAATTTTTGTGAGCTGTGATGTCTTTGCCTAGATGTCTACTTCTTGCTTGAAAATATTTTTTTTTGTCTTTTGAACCTTGTGTATTTAAAGTGTTAAGACTCAGATCAGTAAATGACACCGAGTAGCTCTATTTTGCATTCTAAGGGTAAATAAGAGAAATGGTATCTTAACCCCTGTAGTCCTAGAATAGAAAGCTACCTGATACTCTGATGTGAATCTTTAATATTGATAGCCGATTGCATGAGTCTTTCAATGAAGTTTTTCATCTCTGTTTGCAGAATGCTGCTTTAAAAATAGGTCTGTCCGAGGGGCAGCAAAAGCGGCTTTGGCGTATGAGGTGTTCTGAGCCCACGCACCGCTGAGCTGCACGTAGTAGGGATGTAAGCCCTCAGCATAATGAAGATTCCCAGCTAAGATGGGCAGGGCTTTTCCTGGAGTGATTTACTAGTCAAGAACATGTAGATCAATGTGAAAATATTTTCTAATACGTATAAAATAAGATGACTTTAGAAGGGCATTTTAGGGACGGAGGGCTGCGTCAGGGCAGCCTGAACTGGCCTAGTTCAGACTGTCGTGTCAACTGAGCCTGGCTTAGCCTGGCTCTTGCTTTAACTGTTTCTCATGTTGGTGTGTGTGTGTTTCTCACGGAACAAGTTTCTCTATTACTAAAGAAAGCAAAAACCTGTGATGATGTAACACTCTGAATTAAGTAATAAAGCATAGGACCTACAAAAAACTTCCTGTAAGCCAGCTTTCTGTTTATGAAAAATATTGTGAAGCATCTTTAAATGCATCGGGGGAAGCCTGTTTTTCATACTTCAGCTTTCTTAACAGAGGTGAAAATCGTTCCAGAAGAATGGTCAAAAATAGTATTTATTCCAAAGTTTGCCTGGGGTAGTGGTTTGAGTTCTGACCTTTGGATACAAAGTGAGAACAAATAGTGTTGAAAAATGTAAATGATTAAAACAAGCTGGCCTTCTTTAGGGAACTTTTTTGTCAAGTTTTGCCAAGAAAAAAAGTCTTGGTGATTGGATAAATGTTTTACTAATGTAATAAATAGTATTTGATTGTGATGCATAGATTTTCTTATGACCACATGGGTTTTTTTATATAATAGTGGGTTTGGAATTCAGGCTTTTTCTAACGTTAGCAAAGGCACAGAAGAAATTGTGGCTGTAAATTTAGCCTTAACAATATAGCTGCACGCTTTCTCTGGGGAAGTAATGGCAGATTTTGGAAGTGGACTTGCTTTGATTAGGCTTCTCTGAAAATTGATGTAATTTTCATATAAGTTGACAATACAGTGTGAAATAACAAACCTGGGATGTATTAGTTCCTAGAAAAGTTAGATACTCGCAAATTTTCCAGTCTTTTTTTCCTTTTTTTTTTTTCCTTTTTTTTTTTTTTAAATGAACTGACTGAGAAGCCATATGGTGGGTAAACCTTTTATTAAAATCTTGGTATAGATACATCGCTGCTGCTGTAACGCCAATTTTGTGATAAATTTTGTCTTAGGTGCTGGTTTGAATTTTCTTGAAACTAGCACTAAAAAACCGCTTTGGTTTTGACAGCGTTTTCTTTGTGAATTTACTTATTTGTAGAGATCAGAATGACTTGGTTTGGAAATAAAGCTGAGGTTTTGTTAATAGGCAATAAGTGTTTCAGCAGTATCTGGGGTCCAAGCTTTTCTTCTGTTTAGC
Source organism: Egretta garzetta (assembly GCF_000687185.1). NCBI lineage: Eukaryota > Metazoa > Chordata > Aves > Pelecaniformes > Ardeidae > Egretta > Egretta garzetta. The sequence goes on from NW_009260796.1 coordinate 97,455, forward strand.
TCTTTAAAATGACAAGCATGCAGTAGTTTGAGTGGTGTTGTCAGGTTTTGTGCGTTGATCTTGCTTTAGAGGATCAGGGCCTCTGTTTTGATCGTTGTTGGGAACTGGAGAAAGTGCAGGGAGTTTGGCCATTACACTGGATAATTGAATCCGTAGTTCTGTCATCCCTCTTCTTCTTCATCTAGCTGGTAAAATGGTGACAGTAAAAAGTGCTGAAACTTCAAAAAGACGTCTCTTTAGGTTCTTTCGTTACTGGGGAGGCTTCAGCCCGTTAATCTAATCAGTCTACAAAATCAACATATTTACCTAAACCAGGGCCAATATGTGACTTCCTCTGACTGTGGGAAGTTCTGGGCCTTTCTGTTCTTGCCAGCGGGGGCCCCCCCGTATATTGCTTGGAAGACTGTAGAAACCCAGCAGAGAGTCATAGGTATTTTAACCCAAGCACAAGGTGGACCTGGGAACTTTGTATTTTTTTTCATGCTGTGAAGTTTCTTGGATTTAGTCAGTGAGTGATGACTCTACGTGGCCTCGGCAGGTAGTTAAATTACAAGATGATATGAAAATGACTGAGCCATAATATAAGAGTCAGTACAATTCAGGCACTTAAGGTTGGGAACTTTTAAAAAAGTTTGACATAGTAACAGATCCCTGTAGATTTTACTCTTCCAGGCAGTCAAAACATACTGTATTTGCTTCATTTCCTACTGAAATCTAACAAAGGAGCCAAAAATCAGATTTCCCTTTCCTGATAATAAAGCTATTCCTTTGAGATTAGAGCTGGGGATGGATTTTATATATATATACACGCAGGAACTGATACATATATATCAGTTCCTGTGTATTAATTGAATGCTCTTAGGTAATCTTGTATGCTGGTGTGTATGAGGAAGACCACATCTAACCTCGTGTTTAAGATTAGACTGTTGTAATTGGCTTAAAGTTGGAGACCTAGCCTGTGCTTGTAGTTAAGACTGGTATAAAAGAGTTAAGCGTGGCCCAAGGTTATTAGGTCATTTGGAAACTGATTGCCCTTGCATAGGGTAGTAAAGTAATTAAGAATAGTGTATGAAAATTGGTTGCAGTCTGTTTCAACGTTATGACTGCCTGTCTTTAAAAGAAATTGCGTTGTCCTCTTTTGTGTTGATCTTATAATTTGCGTAGTCAAAGAATGTTAGATATTTGCCACTTCCAGCTGTAATTGCTAAGGAGCATTTAAAACCCCCCAAATTATGCCATCTGTTTGTATAGGTTTGCTGTGCTGTTTTTCAGTTCTTGATAATATTTCACCTTGGGGTCTGTTCCCTTTACAATAGTACATGCCACTGTTGCTAAGGGAATTTGAAGTATGTTCTGGTCTAAACTGAAAGAATTCTTTCATGAATGGATGTAATAGTTGCAGCTGAGCAGGGCTGCTGCAACTTCATTTGTGGGCAGGGTGTTTCTGTGCTGTCCTGACATAAGAAAAGGTGGCATTGGGAAAGAAACGCTCCTGACGCTCTATTTTAAACTCAAGTAGCACATGAGCAAATGCTCCAGTACATGGGGAATATCAATGTGAATTTTTAAGATTATTTTTCTTCAAAAAAAAAGTTTTAGCCTAACCTGACTTTGCACAAATGAGGTCTGTGGCTTTGAGTGATACAGTTAGTGACTAAAATATTGTTAATGTGAAAAATAAGTGTAGCTATGATCTCTAAATCACAACTAGGAGCTGTTTACCTCGGGATTGTTTTACCTGTTCTTCCTTTAGAAGTCTCCTCCCTACTGGAAGGATGGTTTAGCTGCTTGTGAGGCAGTTGCTGATTTACTGGAATTTAGCAGCGTGCCCCGATTACAGGTAGGACTTTGGGTTTTCTTCCAGCAGGGTGCTAATGAGGATGGACAAGTGCCAGTGGCAGCCTCCTGTATCGGGTCACTCCTGTCTGCTGGTACTAGAGTCAGAGCCTGCATCTCGGGGACTAATTGTCCCAAGTTTGCCCTGGAAAAGTGTGCGAACTCCTTGTAATTGGTAAAAGCAATTCTTTCTAAAGCATGGAGTCAGTAACATAAATTGGAATGACGCTCAAGATGTACACACTGAACTTTAGAGTTTGACTTTTTTAAACAAATGCTGCTGTGTAAAGTTATATTTTGGCATAAAGTTTTATTGAATCCATGCTTTTGGCTGAGTGCTTTTCTTCTGAGGACATACTGTGGTATCTGAGATGCCAAAGGTAAATACAACTATCTTGTTCTGTTACATTCATGTGGGAGTTCAGCAGTGGTTTACGATTTCAGGAGCACTAAAAAATTCCTGACAGCAAAATCTTTGCTCAGTACGCATCTCTCAGCTCATTTTGAATATAGAACTGTTGCTGGAGATAAATGATAAGCATTGCATGTCAGGCTAATAAAATTCTGAGGTCATTCTCCTCTCTGAAACCCATGCAATGGTGTGTAGTGTGAAGTTGGCGTGGGTCTCGGGTGAGGGCTTGACAAGGCTGCTGGGTTCCTTGAGCTCAGCTCGGGGTCTTCACTGGCTGCCGTGTTCATCTTGGCGCTGTGGTGGTGGCATGAGCATCTCGGCTGGATTTCAGTGCAAAGCCCCCTGGCACCGCAGAAGTGGAAGCTTAGCATAATGCAGGTATGACAGCATCTCTGCACATGCAAATCCATACAAGCTTTATTTAAATAGTGTGAACAGACTCTCCGGCACTTGTACAATCCCATGACTTTAAGCCAAACTGATATGTTAGGGTTCTATCATAGACCTTTTCATAGCTGAAAAAAATCAAGTCCTTACCAGGCTGCTTCAGAGTAATACCTCCGTTATTCTGCTGGATGCCAGGTGCCCACCAAAGCTGTTCTCGACTGGACAGGGGAAAGATAATACAATGAAAGGCTCGTGGGTTGGGATAAGGGCAGGGAGAGATCACTCGCCAGTTACCATCATGGGCAAAACAGACTAGACTTGGGGAAAATCACTTCATTTATTACCAATCAAATCAGGGTAGGATAATGAGAAATAAAAACTGAATCTTAAAACGCCTTCCCCCCACCCCTTCTTTCTTCCTGGGCTTAATTTACTCTCTTTTTTTTTTTTTTTCTTCTTTTCTTTTCTCTCCCTCCTTGCCCTCAGTGGCGCAGGGGCACTGGGAATGGGGGTTGGGGTCAGTTCATCACATGCTGTCTCTTCTCCTTCCTCCTCAGGGGAGGACTCCTCACACTCCTCCCCTGCTCCAGCCTGGGGCCCTCCCATGGCAGACAAGTCTTTCCCACAGGCTGCAGTTCCTCATGAACTGCTCCAGCGTGGGTTCCCCGTGGGGTCACCAGCCCTGCCAAAAAACCTGCTCCAGCCTGGACTCCTCTCCTCATAGGGCCACAAGTCCTGCCAGGAGCCCGCTCCAGCGTGGGCTTCCCACAGGGTCACAGCCTCCTTCGGGCACCCCGTGCTCGGGCGTGGGGGTCCTCCCTGGGCTGCAGGTGGAGAACTGCTCCCCTGTGGGTCTCCATGGGCTGCACAGGGACAGCCTGCCCCACCATGGTCTTCACCACGGGCTGCAGGGGAATCTCTGCCCCGGCACCTGCAGAACCTCCTCCCCTCTGTCTGCACTGACCTGGGTGGCTGCAGGGCTGCTCCACTCACATATTCACTCCTCTCTGGCTGCAATTGCTGGTGTTGCACAGCTGTTGGGGTTTTTTTTTCCCCCCTTTTTAACTATGTTACCCCAGAGGTGCTACCACTGTCGCTGATGGGCTCGGTCTTGACCAGCAGCGGGTCCCTCGTGGAGCCCGCTGGCATTGGCTCTGTTGGACATGGGGGAAGCTTCCGAAACCTTGCCACGCAAACCCAATACAAGAGTACACCACGCAGAAGGCTACCTTTTCTGTGTTCCTACATCTTTATTAAGGTTCCTAAAGACAGCTGGCAGAGCTGAAATGCCCGCTGAAAATATTAAACTAAGCATGAGATTCTGCAGTGTGGTTTTTGTATTGCTGTTCTGGATATCTCCGAGTTCAAGGAAACTCCAAGCAGGCCAGATGTGCTTCATAAACACTGCTATCGTTTTCTTCAAAATTGACTTTTTAATGCAGTTGAACATTGGAAATGCAGTAGTAGCTTAAGTTTGTTTTGAGTTTGCTTCCATGGAAGTTCTAAACTGTATTAACTATGCTTCTGAAGCAGATAAACAAGTGATCGAGTCCTGTAGATAAGCATGCGGATAGATGATGAATAATAGAAACTTTCCCTGTGATTATCTTTAGGACATGTTTGAAACTTTTCCTGCCTCTTATAGCCTAAATTGTGCATGTGAATTCAATTTATTTTTGTTTTGAAGGAGAGGTCTTAATATGTGAGGAAAACAGTGGTTGTGTGGGGTTTTTTGGAGGGGTTGGGGTTTTTTTTGTCTGGTATTAAATAGAAATTTTTTTCTCAGAGGTCTTGCTGTGGGTTCTTTGCTTTGGTTGGGGGGCAGTGTTACTGGGGTGTTTTTCTGGCTTTTATTTTTCCCTTCTCCAAAAAGGTTATTACTTTGTGGGAGTTTTATTAAACTCTGACCAGTGTGAGTAAAGTTATACCAATCTAGGAAGTAATGGACAAAGAAATAGTGGAAAAAATAATGAAAAGGTTTTCACTTTGCTATTGGGCTGAGAGCTTGATAAATATATTTCTATAGGAGTTTATCTTGTTCTTTCTTGGTCCTATCAATGCCATTTGATGCTATACACAGAAGTTTATTTCATATTCTGAATAAAAAATACTTGCATAATTGTTTCAAATGTGACTTACACCAAAGTTAATTCTGATTCCCAGGCCAGACCTTAATTTGGTATATGTTAAGAACTAGTCAGCAAGTAATAAATCTCACCGTAGCTGTGTATGTTATCTCATGGGAGAAGCTACAGGACTGCAGGAGAAAACAGGCTAATCCCTGAAGCGTTGGATGGATTTAATTAGGTCCCAGTTGCTTGGGTAACTGGCCCTTGGTGAATTTTCTTCTGTAGCATTTTGGAAGTGGCTCTGAAGTCAGCTCCTGATTAGGTTAGTGTTTCAGGAAAAAAACTTTGTGCCATGACATCCTTCTGAATTCCTGCTTGTTCAGTTGTTGAATGCTCATGTGCAGTAAATGATGGAAACTTCTTGGACGAGAATCTCCAAAGGTATGCTTTTACAAGTAAAACTTGATTGCATTGCATTTATAATAAGTAGCATAAGGTGTTTTGCTGTCTTGGGTTGCTAAAGGATCACCTCAGGTTTTTATTTGAAAGAGCAAGTGAAATATGGTAATCCTGGTTTACGTTATTGTGGGAATAAAGAAGGTCTTCCAAGACGTGCCTTGGTCAGAGATCGATTAAACACTGCTGTGAACGGTTTATGGTGCTCTGCTCAGCCTGGCGTCTTGTCCACCGTAGACTGCAGTTTTAGTAGTCTTGTAACGTTGTTTCAGAGCTGTTACTGTTGTCTGACCTTAAAACTTTACCTTAAAAATAGTTAGGAATTTCATACTGCTTCCTTTAGGAAAACCTCCATTTTGAAGGCATTTTCAGTATGATGCATGGCTTGTGTGGTCTTAATTTGCATCTCATGGGATATTAGTGTGTAATTATAAAAGCTAAGGGTATTTTCCTTTATTTTTTCCTATTTCACGTGCTCATTCTTCTCTTTAAATGTTTCAGGTCTCTTATTTTTTCTGAGAATGTATCATTTAGTACACAAAGGAGATGAGTTGTCCTGGATTTAAGGACGGCAGGACACAAGGCCACAAAATCAAACTTATGCCACAGTACCTCTGATTACTGTTGGTGGCAAACGATGAGACGTGGTGGTATTGTCATGTGAATGAGGCCACTGAATTTCATGTGGGGCTCAACAATCATTTGCATTGGTTAGTCTATGCTTAATGGCCTAATTTTGCAACATTGTTCTCAGCAGCTTACAAGATCAGACCTAACTACATGAATACAATATATCACCTCCTCCTGTTATGTGAGATTCCATTCCTTTAGTCATACGATGGTTAAGAGTATCTACTGAGAGTACTGGAAGTAGAAATTGTATTGATGTCTGAAGCATGACCAGAGCCAGAAGTTATTTCATGCAATGTTAAAATACTTCCTCTTGGTTTAGATTAGAAGCAGGCTAATCACTTGGAGCATTTCTTAATGTTTTCTTCCTTTTCTCATGAAAGACTCAGCCAGTTATGAAGTCCCTTTCAAATGGGTTCATTAGCAGCGGCCAGCGGATTACTGATGCAATCATTCTTGTAGTAGAGAGAGGCTGCTGTTGGAAACATAATTTATAATGTTGAAATACCGACTGCGCGAGACCTGCGAACTGGTCCTTTTTTCAAAAATAATGCTTCAAATCTGCCCAGGAGCAGTAACAGGGCTACAAAGAAGGTGAATTTTTCTGTTATCTGTGATAGTATGTACATCTATTTATTTTTTAAAAAGAAAACTCACTTTCCAGAAAAGTGAACCAGACTTAAAGCAAAAAAAAAAACTTAGGGAAGCTTGTACAGTGAGAAGTCATATTGGATGCCACTGAGCAAATGAGAAACCTGGCATTCACGTGCGGTATGGAGGCTGGCAAGAACAGCCTGTAGGTGAGTTCCCTGGGTGGTGTAACGTGGTCTAAATACAGTCTCTGCCTACGTGAGCTTGCTAAGAACGTCCTGGTGTTGCAGATGGTGGTGGCGGTGAGCAGGACTGCTACTGTTCTCTTGCTGTGGTGGACAGGGCTTTGGTGGTTGTAGCTGATTCAGTTGTACTGGGAGAGTTGTAGTAGAAGTTACTGGTGCTGGAGTAGATGTTACTGCTTTCCTAACTTACAAAGAATAATCGAAAAATGACTACAGACAATGGGGTTTTTGTTTGTTAATCTGTTCTACTTCATGATGCTATGCATTAAGATAGCGAGGAAAATTGCAAGATACAGGTTATTTGTCAAGAAAAACATATCTGTCAGATTTGTGTGATTTCTCTCTTGTATTAAAAAACTTATGACATCAAGAGATGGAATATTTCCTAATTACCTGTTCACTGCCGTTTATCTTACACGTTCAGTCTGAGCTGATGATGGCACGGGAGTAAGCTGGCTCTGATGAAGTGAACTGAAGCATTACAGTTGCCCTATATTACATGTTGAACAAGGGAATCACACCTTAATATTTTGTGGTGATTTAAGTCCTTACTATTTGAAGAGCCAAGAAGATAAAGTCGGGGACTTTGGTTAGTAACAAATTTTGCTGTGATACACCTGTATGCATAAGCAGTGTAGATTCATTTTTGGTTGGTTTTTTTTTGTTGTTGGTGGTTTTTTTTTTTTTCTAGAGTGGCAGAGATGAAATTAAGGAGGGTGGGTATATGCTTTGTTTCTTGCTGAGTTCTGTCCATGTAGCCTGGAGAAAAGTTATCACAGGTCTCCCAGGGTCTCAGTGGGACCGTGGGCAAGTTGGATGTATTCACGGATGTCTAAAAGACACCTACCTCTATTTTTGGGATGAAAATATGTTGGAAATGAAATGCCAATATTGACAGCTTTGGCCTTCTATCATTTAGGGTCATACAAGAGATCATAGAGTCTGTTGAAATATAGACGCTCTTTGCAAACACCTTTTAGCATGTTTTTTGAAATCTTCAG
>NW_009260796.1:105287-131370 GCF_000687185.1 Egretta garzetta
CTTCCACTAGTAAGGTTTTACTACTTTAAATACTAAGTATTTGTTACTGTTTTCTGTAAATGCAGTAAAGGAAGTGAGATGTAATTTAATACATTCCAGTTGTTAAGTATTAAGAAATTATGAAGGATATGCTGACCGTTTGCTGTAGACGGTCTATAATGTGAGACGGAGATCAAGCCTGCATTTCACGCATGAATAAGCACACTTAATCTCATGATTACAACAGTGCTTCTGTCCTGGGAAGAGAGGCTTTGTAGGAAAGAAAATTCTGACGTCTGCTTTGTCATTAACCAAAATCAGCTGCTCCTCAGAGAAAACGAGACCGATGTCTGCAATTAAAGACAGTTTCTCTAGACAGAAATATCGTCTGTCTTGATGCTTATGTAAAAAGTATTTTAAAACGATGGACAACAAAACGATATGTCCTGTTAATATCCACTGCTCATTTCGCTAACATCGGACCATTCCCCCCCCTTTGTCGTAGGGCTGAAGGAGAGCAGAATTTCTTTGTTTCCACTGTTGCGGAATTTTATGGAGCACTTAAAGTGGCATAGCTTTAGTTAGTCTTGTAGATGCTCTCTGCAACTCTCAGGATGCTGCTTTCTTTACAGAGAAATTGCTTTAATTATAGCTGCGTTTCAGTGGAAATGCCTGGTCCGTCAGCTGATCCTAGGAGCCCACCCTGCAGTTATTCTTCCATTTTGAGTAGTTCAAATACACAGGCAGTTGTATGGCGTTAAATAGAACAGTTAATGGGGCTGAAGACCGGAGTTTTTGCCTTTGCTGCTCAAAGGGGTTTTTCAAAAATAGCCTGATCTACTTTTCATTTGGGTGATTTAAATGAAGATATTTTGGAGGCTTTCTAGAAGATGAAAGGATTGTGAGAGGGCAGCTGGGTGTTCAGCCATTTAAAAAATGAAACATCCGCTGGGGAATAGCATAGCTTTATAGATCTACATATAGGGAATGGCAGTCTGGTAGATATTTGTAGACATGTTGCAGAGATGGAGGTACCAAAATAAAATTTAGAATGGAAATCGAAATCTGGTGTGAGTACAGTTCTAGCTGTAGTTATGTTCACAGTTGCCTGCAAAGCAGCGATGGTCTCATTCTAATACACACAAATGAATGTTTTCAGTATTATGCACAACTAATTTCTGTCTTAAAATAAGTGACTTGACAGGAAGGCATAGGTATGTGAGGTACCGGTAACTCGTAGTCACGCATGCCTTAAAACTAGAGCTATTGTAAAATGGATGTATGATTCTGTTTCGTGGAAGTGTTCTTTAATGTTCCTGTTGTGTACCAGGAACTTCTCTTTATGCTTTAGTTTCTTTGGTGTTTCCCTGCTCTGAGTTTACAGCATTTGGGAATATTTATATCTTACCTATTTTAGTAAACATACTACTGATTATTTCCTCCCCCCCCCCCCCCCCCCCCCCCCCCCCCCCCCACACCCACACCCCTCTTTTCAAGAAACCCATATGCATGCTTTCAAAGGTTTACCCTTTTTCCTTCTGAAAGTCTGTTGTCTTTTTCGCAAACCTCTGTCAACCAAATGAATTTTTTTACAATACTTTGTGATTTATCGGAAGACAGTGTAATTTATTTGTTGCACAGTCCCGTGGCTGGTCAGTGGTGGTGGTGGTGGAATGGTTGCTGCTGCCTTTTCTTTCAGGTTCTCCACCCTAATCTCACTTTTTTTTTCTCTAACCTATGTTTTGTTGGCAAAGCCAGTTCTGGCTTGATATGGTTGCTGGAAGGAAAGCCAAAGTATTTGTGGCTGATCAAAGTCTAATCTGTTCAAAATAATCTGCTGTATATCATAACAAGTTCTTATTTAACTTCTTTCTGTTTTAAATGTTGTTAAGCAACCTTATAATGCAGATGTTTTCTTGGCTCCAAATGACATTAAATTCCCTGGATAATAGTTCTTGTTGCAATAGCAGCTCTTTACAGGTCTCTTGGGCCTTTTCTCCCCTAACAGCCTTTTAAAGTGAGGGAGCTATGTTGCATTACATGGACATTTTAAAAAGTCCTATTTTTTTTTTAATGGTGTTATGGGACGACTACTTTACATTACTCAGACCTATATTGTAGCAATCATTTACATTACCCTGAATGATGTTAGAGAAAAGGAATTAAATACATGGCTTCGTGTTTACTGTCTGTGGATCAGTTTGTTCCCATACGTTATGACTATAGAGGCCATTAAAGCACTTTTTTGGAGGACTAGAGGAGTTCTAAGCATCATGGTTTAATACAGTTGATCAATACAGTGGGATGGGATCAGAATTTTTGTACTGTAGTCGTTGTTCTCGATCTTGGTTACTCTCTGGGTTTGGAGTGGCCACCCAGCCCTTGAGCCTCTTGGTGTTCATGAGAGGTGCAAGGGGTGCAGGATTTGGGAGGGGCTGTCTGCAATGCTTGATGCATGGCAGCACGGTAAATGAGGGCTGAACCCTTCGGCTGGTGGCCAAACTAACAGCCTCCTATCAAAATGAGTGTGCAGGCAGCTCCAGCGTCCCTGCTGTTTTTTAGATTCCTCAGCAAACGGTAATAGAAAGAATAGAAAGCCTAGCTAATTTATCTGTTCAAATTGGGAAATCTTACTTGGGAGTACAGAAGCTTTCTAAGACTGTATTGATTTTATGTTGCTGCTCTTGAATTCGTGTGGGGAGAAATTGTGACTTATTTGGAATTACATTACTTTTATGGAAGCCTATGTGTAAAACTGTCTAAAAGCAGGTGTTCTCAGAAAGCTTTTCTCAGATCACTGTTGTGAATATGGTACCTAAATTGCCCGACCGATTTTGGAGGAGGTAGGAGTCGATACATTCACCCTAAATATTATCCCTGTTTTTTCAGTCTATTCTCTGGTGAAAGCTGACTGCCTTGTAAAATTTTATTCTTAGTACTTACTGAATTTATGACCTTTTGCGGGTAGGTAGTTGTTCTACCTGTCCTATGCCAATTAGAAAGCCGCAACCAAAGCAAAATGTCTCTTTCCTCTTTTAATCCTTACCACTCCAATCTTTAGAAGTCCTCACAATTTCCAGGTAAACCTGGCTTCTTTCTGAGGAAAGACTTAAAGGTACTTGAAACATGAGTAAAATGAAACGAAACGTGTTCCTCCTCTGAAAAGGTAACTGAAGACATGCAGAGCAGCCCGTCATTTTCTGTTGATAGATGTAGAAGTAATTTTTTTGCCTTGTGAAATCTTGCTTTGCTTCTGAGAGAAATCTCTTTTGCTCTCTTCTCCTGTTCCTTTAAGTTCTGTAGCATCAATGTTGTGTTGAAGAGAGGGACTTACGATCATATCTAAGCTGTCATCCTGCATAGCTCATCTGTCAAACAGACCCTCGACCTGGATTTCGGAACGATGCCATAATATCCCAAGTCAGAGCATATCAGTGTGAAGGTGGAATGCAGTGGGAGAGTGTTGATACGCAGCATTATACAGACTGTGATTTAAAAACTGACAGCTGGGAGCGTAGTTGGTGTAAGGCATGGCTCCGAAATATGAGCTCTCTTGTTTTTTCTTTTCTCAGGTCGAGTTGGGTAAATAGCAAGGGAAAAGGAGGTCATTGCCTGTCATGAGCAACACCTTGAATTGTCTGCTTTTATTCAAGCGATGATTACTTCTCAGCTGTGAGAGATGCTGATGAAGTCAGTGCCTGTGTTTTTCTTTCTCTACACGCTAGCTTCTTGAACCGTTTGGGGATGATTAGCAGAGAGCAGTTCAAAGTGAACAAACACGCTTTTAATTGCATGCACTTAGAGGGCTTACAAGAGCTGTGGACTGTAAATAGGTAACACATAATGACTATTACTGGCCAAAGGGTTCCAGTGCTGGATTTGTGTTACAAACTCAAAATGCCAGTGAAGGAGATAAGGAAGACAACTGATAAGAGGCATATCATTCATTGGCGAGAGACTTGTAAGAGCTTTTTATAAGGCTTTCGGCAGACTGGCTTCCCGGAGGGTCACAGGCTAGTCCCGTGAGCATTCAGGAATAGGCAGTGGACCCCTTCAACACCCGCTCAGCTGTAAAGCTGGTGAGGCACCAGCTAGATTGGCACGGTCCTTGGAGAAGAGTCATAAGGTGCATGAGAATAGAGGAAGAAAATTAACTTTCTTACTGACCAGCGCGTTAATGTTGTAGGAAAAAAATTTGTGTATGTATGTATGTGAGAACTTTGGAAGCCAATTATCCTCTAAAAACTTAGTACGTTAATGTTGTAGGAAAAAAATTTGTGTCTGTATGTATATATGTGAGTACTTTGGAAGCCAATTATCCTCTAAAAACTTAGTGAACGTATCCTAAAGTAATAAAAGGGCCATCATATTTACCTTACTTCGTTCAGAGATCTCGGAGCTTTACAAATGCTCAAATGCTTTTAAGACATCTTAAGGTTCTGCAGCAAGCACCGCTGCGTGGGGTTGTTAGATGTTTCGCTATCAATAGTTTCTCTTTTGGTAACATCACTCAGGAACAGTTTTAGTTCAAGGCTGTCTAAGTTGGTTGTATTTTCTCTTCTTATTTGGCATGAGAATGTGACTTGAATTGGCATGGCTGTGTTCACATTTATAACCAAGTCTTTCTTAACTTTTTGAAACCACTTCCAGATTGTTTTCTCAAACTATTAACTGACCCCCCCCCCCTCGGCATCCTGACAAGGCTAAATAACAAACAGAACTCACTGTGCAGCATGTCGGAAGCATTTTAATTGAAGTAACCTTTTCTCAACTCCATCCCTGCCAAGTTTTCACTCTTGTTTTTCAAGTGCAGGAGTAGCAATATTAAACCAGCATTACACTGAACACAGCACAACAGGTAGTGCAACAGCAATAAAGACTGCATGAACCTTTTGGGTTTTTGGCAGCTATCAACTGTTGTAGAATAGTCTAGTGGGATGTGACATAAGCCTTGGGTTCTGTTGAAATACAAGGTCTAAAGGAACAGAAGGGCCAGTACTATCCATGGATTTCTGGTATTGACAGGCTTGCAATTCTGCCTGTGCTGCCAGATAGGGCAGTTCTCTGCTGATGCCTCCAGGAGCTGCGTTCATTTTCCTTTCCCTGCTACTGGCAGGGAGAGATCTTTGTTTATCATATAATTGTAGAACTATTAAGTCTGGAAAAGACCTCCAAGATCAAGTCCAACCGTCACCCCAACACCACCGTACCTACTAAACCATGTCCTACAAAAAACCATGTAGACACAGCACATGGTTTAGAACACCTCCAGGGATGGTGACTCCACCACCTCTCGGGGCAGCCTGTTCCAGGCTCTGTTCCAGCCTGTTTAGGCTCTGTATGTGGTAATTGATTGGAAAACACTGTAGGTAAACTCAGCTGAATCTGGATTAAGAAAGTTGGGGCAAGTGTTTTAGTAAAATCTCACTCCAAACTGTGTGGAATACTGTCCAAGTGTAATAGTATAAAGCTCTTGCAGGTTTGGTTTTGTTTTGTGTTTGGGTTGGTGTGTGTCATCCCCCCCCCCATGCTGGCTTCTCATTGAATTTGGCTTCAGTTTGCGACCTGGGGTTGTGTGGTGTCATGAGGCGAGTGGCTCTGGCTCTCCAGTTGCAGATGATGATGGATCGTGGGGTGGGGAATATTCTGAGGGGTATCCTGCATGAACTTGTGAAATACCTTGTCACTCTGAATGTCTGCAACTTGCGTTTTCAACTGCAAATGGAAGAGAGGGAAAGAACGTGGGAGAAAGTTGGTAACAGATGTTCTTAGTCTTTTCTGAAACTTAAAGGTTCAACTTGTGTGTGCCTCCCCAGGGAGGTCCAGCGGTGCAGTTAATAAGCTTTATCGTAGAAGGTGGGATCTTTTGAAGTGGGAGCTGTGTAGAAGCCACTCTTGTGTGTGTTTTGAAGCAGGCATGCGTGTATTTGAACTACAGTCCTTCTGCTGCATTTTGATACTTGCAGTTTAGCACTTTGTTACAGCTGAGATTTCCTTTTCCTAATACTGTCTTACTGGGGTTATTTTTCACAAATGATCTTGAAGGTTTTCTTAAAGCAGTTCTTCAAACCTTATGAGTATATGGGGGAATCTTCATGGGCTTTTCTTTTTTTCCTTCTTTCTTTTTTCATTTAATCCCTTCCAATAAAACAAAGTTCAAATTCTTCCTTAACATCAAAATTAAAAGCCTCTGTGGAAGGAACTCTCGCAGTTGCGGCACATGCTTCCTTTAGTCTGGCATTTGCTGAAAACAGTGCCTTTTTATCTTGCAATATGAGCCTAAAAGCTTACAGAAGAATCGTCCTGTTGTGTTTATTAAGACTGGTAACACATGACCAAACAAATCTTGTTAAAAGATTTATCTGTCTGGCTTAAATAAGAAAAAGGAGCTCTCCTCCGTATTTTTAGTTACCCTGCATACTTAGGTGCCTTCCTGTTTCAGCCTCACAGCGTTTCTGTTGGACTGGCTTCCACGCTATCTTTAAAACCTGACTCTTTAATGCTAGTTAAGAGGTTTAAGTACTTAATGTGCAAAGAGGTGGTATGTATGCCTTTGGCTCTAGTGATGATTTCCATGTGTATAGATCAAATAACTGTAGAGCTCTGTGTAATGGGTAACTGTAGTTTGACCATCTTAAAAACTCAGTGCCCAGATCTGACTGTCACTCGTAGGAGAAGTGGTGTCCTGCTTCCCTGACTTGGATGGGAGGATGGGAAGGGGTTTTTTTGACTGAGCAAATGATGAAACCTTAGTTTGAACTAGATTTAAAATGCTGGGAAAAAACCTCAACCAGGTGAGCGTGGGGTAATGGTCAGTTGAAAATAATGATTATGAACTTCTGCACTTCAGTTTTTTACATGAAGTTTAAAGGTTAAATTGTGCCTGCTTGATTTCTCGTAAGATATTTTGGCAATGACTCTTCTTAGATTGCATTTGGAAATGCGGGGGCAGTTCTGATCGTATTCATTATGACATCTTTCGTTCTCTTTGGGAACGGAACTGAGAAGGGTTTAGTGGGAGAGTCAGATCTGACACCTGGCTACTTTGGGGTTTGACTAGAGAAGGCCTAGTAATGAGCAGCACCTACATCCTGCATCCTAAAAGGCAGCTGGGACCTCTGTGCGTTCCTTTCTGGAGTGACGTTGCTCTCAAGTTGCCTGTCGAATGGGTGGAAGATGCCCAGGGACCGTTGCGGGAATGCAGGGGCTGGCACTGCAGCGCTTTTCCTTCCAACTTCGTTTGCACTCAAGTGTTGCTCTTGAACTTCTGTGGGCAGAGGAGTCATCCTTGAGACTTGTCTGAAGTTGTTAGGATTTTAAGTGTTCCGAGAAACTGTTGTGCAATGTTAAACACTTTTTCTGTATAAAAACAGTGTTTGCAAGCACTTTATTGTGCTTGGGATATTGTACGAAGTAGCAGAATGCTGTAGGGGCAATGTTCTGACTTGGTGAAGCACCTGCTTTCAGACTTCTCTTGGGACGCTTTCTGCCAACTTGCCTTCGTCATGTCTGGCCCAGACTCCTAAATCAAGGTTCCTGTCTCCTTCTACCAGAATCCCAGTTTCCTCTGTTTCTTCATCTCTGGAGACCTGAACATTTTAACAGGAACAAGAGCATTTGAATGTGATTTGAAGTCGTAGGTATCTGCATTTTCTGCTGGGAAGGAGAGAACAGAAGACTGTAGCGAGTAGCTCTGCAAACTCATTTTGGCTTATGTTTGACTTCTAAACAGTTCAAGATGCCAAGGACCTTTAATGTCTGATGGCATACTGGGTGGAGATAAATAAAGTTATCCCATACTGGATATAATAAACTTACTTGGGTAAATGGACGTATCCTGAGGCTCTAGTTAAAAAATAACAACAACAACAAAAAATGTTAGAGTGTGATTGCAGTGAAGCTAACATTTTTCCTCAGGTTTTTCAACTTGCATTGAACAAATAACGGACGGGGGCTGCTCTTCCACTCCTTTGTGTACCAGCCTCAGCCACTCTAAAGTGAATGTTCCCCTTTTAGCTTATATTACTTCTTTCCAAGATTAATCTCTAAAAAAATTCCCCATGGAAGAAGCAGTATACCAGTATCAAAGGCAGTTAATGCTCTTCAACCTGCGGTGCTGTAACCTGAGTTTCTTTTTTGTGAAAAGATAATGACCGAAGCAGCTGCTTTGGTGCGTGGTTGGTGCAGTGAGAATGAGGAGCTGCCAGCGAGTAAAATTACTGGAAACCCAAGCTACAGAGCTTGCCAAAAAAACCACTTAAGATTTTCAATGTATTTGCTTCTACTGTCCTAATCCAGATTTAAACATCTGTGTGATTACTGGATTTGGCAATATACATGATGTATTATCCCAGTTTACTTTAGAGAACAAAAAAGAAGGCTCGCACTATTTTTGTAATTTTTGCGATGGTGTTGGTTTTATGGGTTCCATATTCATGCATAATTACGTACAGAGCGATAAAAGTGCTTAACCCGCTGCAGCATCTGTAACTGATGAATAATGTCGAGTCAGCAGCTTTGTTTTCACAGTATTTACATTTTGGTCAAGAGCGATTAGGCAATGTGATAGCTTTTGAATACGGAGTTGGTAGCGTTCTCCTCTTCCAGTGTGCTTGGTGGGTGAAGTAAGAAGGTGTGAGATGAAATGCAAATGCTTAAGTTTAGATGATGTAGTATTTCAGTTAAATAATAAAGATTATTTATCAAATACTTCTCTGTGGTAATAATGGCTTAAATTTAATTAGGTGGTTGCTGATAAAACAGCCTTTCTTTGCTCTTCTGGTAGTCCTGTATTACTGCTACGCAGCTGAGGTTGTGGAACAATATCTTTCCCCTGCCTTTTTTTTTTTCCCTAGTCATGATGCAACTGCTTTTAAGGTTATGTGACTGCTTTATTCTTGGAGAGACAGAAGTAGTCATTTTTTTCATGATGATGTTCAATCCTGCAAGATTTTTGAAGTTGGGCTTTTTTTAGTAAAATAGTCTTGGAAATGTGATTTAATTGTGTAAGAAAGTCAAATGGTGCTTGCGATGAGATTTCATCCCTTGCCTTTTAATGTAGGTTGAACTAGATCAAGACTCTTGATTAGATGAAGAGGCTTTCTGTACTGTTCATAAATAAATTGGCTCTGAAAATACTTTTGTATGGGTTCTCCCGAAACAGGAGGTAGGACGGGGGTGGCACTTTTGCTGTGTTTGTAGCTTAAAATGTCAGAGAGGAACAGACTGAGTAAATTGTGGTGTAGACAAATTCTTGTCCAACCTTACAGTAAACTAAATCATTATGAATGTAGTGTTCGTTTATTCAATGTTACTTCTCCATGCAGAACTTTGTTGTGCAAAAAAAAAAGGGGGAGGGAACCCCCCCTAATAATTGGACTTGTAATAAAAGCACTGAAGTATTTTTGAATTCAATCTCAGAGAAACAACAAGGACTTAAATCTGCAGTTATGTGGAAGCTTCTGTTAATTCCTGCAGCGTTTGTTCCTGTTCCTTAATGGCGAGAACTGGAATTCATCAGTGCTTCCTCCACAGCGTGTGACCCTCGGCATTGGGAGGCTGCTCTTGCACGTCGTGGCAGGTTCTGTAGGGGGATTTTCTCGTTGCTGGCAAGTTGGTTTTGCCAATGCCCATAAAAAGTGTTGATGAAGCTAGAAAAATAGAGTAAGGGGAAATGCATTTTGTATGTTCCTTTTGTCAACTGATTTATCCGCCAGCCATATGGAGGTTGCTGTGTATCTGATGTGGTATTGACCCTCGAGCAGGCTCCACTAGTGTAAATTGGTTCACTTGAAGTCAACTTTCAAAGTAAAATTTGGCAAGGAGCAGCTTGCACTGAAATTGTGGCTGCTTTTTAAGAATTATTTGTACAACTCTGGTTCCTTGAGGAGGAGCTCAGAATGTTCCAGGATGCAGATGGAATTAATGGATGAATTATCGTGTCAGTTACTCATCAGCTTTGGGTTTTTCTTCCTTCAGAGAGGAACCTTAAATTTCTTTTTCCTTTATGTTTAGAGATATGGGGTGGTTGGTACCTTCTTAGGTTTTCATCTTGAGGCTTCAAGTAAAAAGCTGTGGAGCTGGCCAGGTTCCAAGCCTGCTTTTTCTGTTCTTTGTCACCCATACCCAATAATGAACTATTGTGATGGATTTATTTTTTTTTTTTTAATTTGGAAATTACTAAAAAAAAAAAAAAAAGACATTCTGCACTTTGCAGTCAAAGGAAGGTGCTTGTGTTGCAGTTGGCTGTGCTAGGAGAGGGATGTGATCTTTTATAGTGTTGAAAAGATGGTGTTACTGAGATCTTCCACGTGGAAGATACGTTTCCACCCTTGAGAGAGGAAAAGCTGATGCAGCTTCTTTATGGACATTTGACTTAATAAGTCTCTTGATAAAAGTTGTGGTAATTCTATCATAAAAATTCTATCATAATCCCTATTATCAGCAGAGAGAGCTGAAGAAAATACATAGGTTGCATACAGATGGGACTGTTTCCAGGGTTGTTTCCTGGGAGTGGTGTCTGCCTTTGTAAGTGATGAGAAGGCTTTTGTCAAAGAAGTGATGGTGGAACATGAAAATTCATTTGGTTATATCTGCGTATGCTCAGTTTTGTTAGCACAGTTGGAAAACGAAGTGAACAGAAAGTGTTTTCTTATCATGCTTTTATGCAACTCGGACCTCTGCATAACCTTAAGAAGCAGTGGTACCTATGCTGGCAGTAAACCTAACTGGTAAATATAAGATGTATGTCTGCATGTGAGCAGAGTTCTGTATTGTGTTGTATTTTAATGATATTGGACTGTGTGAGTGCTTCTTAGATGCTGCTGAAACGTTCTTGACTTTACTGAAAACGAGACTAAAGGACTCGCTCCTTGGCTTTTCTAAGTTCTCCAAAATTAACTTGTAAACAACATTCAAGTTTTAATAAACAGGGGAGGGTAGTGATATACTACGGGTAAGATGAGAAGCAATGGAAAAAGCTCTGAAAAGAACAACTTCTTTGTTTAGGCTTCAGTTTCTTGCGGTTTTGTACCCAACTCAGAAATTGAGTTTTTGAGAACTGGGGCTGGTAGTTCAGAAGAATCACAAGTGGCTGGATTTTATCCATCCTTGGAGGTCATTGAATAAAATCTGTAGGTGTATCCTATATCCTTTAGATTCTGATCTCTAAAGAACACATGAAGATCCCTTGTACATAGTTTGAGATACCACTAGTAATTTTTAGATTGCCCTGGGAAATTAATTAGTTTTCATTCAAAATGAATGGATTATTTACTCTCTAAAGTGAATTTTGCATCAACAACAATAGAAAAAACCTTCAAGCTTGCTACTGGGGAATTTCCTAGCCTGTAGAAATTGAAGACATTTCTTACTGAGGTCCCTGCAGACCATTGCTATAGCCGTTATCGTCAGCTTCTCCGGCAATGGACAGGTTCATTGTAGTCTTCTCTACTGGAGTTTCATTGGATTCCCCTTGTGTGTTATCAGGATGACGGCAGCTGCTATAAGGAGGGAAGAAAATAGAAATTTCCTACCTGGCTGATCACTTCATTCAGGTGATGCCTGAGAGATTCAAGCCACGGCCTGAACTGTATCAGCAAAAGCAGTTTGTTGCTCTGGCTATTTCTGTTGCTGAAAGTAGTGGTCAACAGGGACGAGGATATTGTAGTCAGAGATTCATGTAAGAGTGAAGAAACTTCAAATACACAGGGTCATTGACTTCTCAGCTGACTTCTTAAACTCAAGATAGTCTTTTTCCTCCTCTAATGTGGTTTCAGATGCTTAATGCATGAAATCTTAGGTTCCTGACTTTCATGCTACAGCATTCTGCACATGGACTAATTTCAAACTGCACCACATAGCAGCTTCTGCAAAACTTAAACTGGATGTGGGTAAACCCAGTTTTATCCTGAATTGGTGAACTACGAGGGGGAAAAAGTATGTTGGATGCACCCTTCTTAAATGTCCTTCTTTCATGAATATTTACAGGAAAACTGGTATGTTATGACTCTTGTTCAGTGGTAGCTGTAACTGTTCAGACTGCTGCTATTGAGCAGTATCAAAAGGCACTTGCAAATACTTCAATCGGTGCAAATTCATTAAAGCCTCAGTAGAAAAGGTACCAAAATTCTAATGTGTGTGCTGCTGACTGTCACTCAAAGATGTGTCGTGCAGTCTGTCAGTCCAGATAATTTTTGTTTCACCAACAGAAAGGGTATTTTAAGGCAACTCTTGATTTTGAGTCAAAAGAATAAAGGATATAACTGCTTAGAGCCAGTATTCTTTACCTTTCATTTGACTGAGGTGCAGTAATAGTCTCTCATTGGGAATTAATCCTGATCCCACTTGTTGGGTACTGGAGGAGCGCTAGCGAGCAGCTGCGTGGTGCTTACCTGCCCAGGGGGGTTAAACCATGACAGTAGGAAGCTGGTCTGTGCACTTGGTTGGGGTTTGAGGATCCTGGCCCGTCGCTCCAAGCTTGCAAACTCTCTTGTAATAGGAAGTCCAGTTTTTTAAATCTAAACTTTCATTGAAGGAAAAAAAAAAAATGCAGTTGATGCTAACTGTATTGATTAAATGATCAGGGAAGTAAAAACATAGGATTATTTCTTCCCTTCCTATTCCCCAGCAGGAAACTGAATGTGTGAAGGTGGTGAGTTATAAAATCCCCCTCCATGTGTTCAGTTATTGGTAAAGCAAGCACGAAAGGTCAGATTTTTGATATATGGAAAAGCAGATTTTGTTGCCGCACTTGTAACTACTGTGGTTTGGTTTCAATTAACTCGTTCCTGTAATCTGTGGATTACAGGTTAGCTCTATTTTTGGAAAAGCAAGACTTCCTAACAGATTGCCCTGGAGGTGGCAGATGGCATTCTTTACTCTGCACCAGCTTTGCAGGGTGTCCCTTGCTAGTGGTGTTGAGGTGTAAAACAACATGGCCATTTGCTAAACTTTTTCATTTGCTTCGAGGAAGAAGTTGTAGACTCTGCCTTGCTTGCACTTGTCCCTTCGTAAACGTGTTTTTTCACTTGCATGCTTCCTGTTCAGCTGCAGGTAAAAAATCATATGTGCTCTTGGTGAGCGCTTCCCATCTAAGAAGTTGTTATATTTCTGTAGTGAACAAAAGAATTTTTTTAAGGAGCTGTGAGATCTTTTTGTGGATGGAAATAACTTCAAACATTTCACAGACACCTCATAAGTTACCATTTCTATGAATGCTTCAAAAGACTGCCTTGTATTTTACGGTCTTGTGTTTTTCATACTGAGTTGCTTTAGGATGTGGGGTTTTCTTTGGTTTTATTTTTATTTTCAGAAATTGAAAGAATTTTGAATATTAACATGGGCTTTTCCCCTCTTTCTCCCCCCCCCCACCCCTTCAAGAACCTTTTTAAAACGCTGGGGTTGTTGGAGTGGTTGAATTTTTCCTGGATTTGAGTGAGAAATTCAGAAGACTGAAGCCCAGGCTCACTGTCTACCTTTCACGGAGGCCCAGCCGTGAGAGGACAGAAGAAGGCACGTGGCGAATCATGACAGCGGACAAAGAAAAAGACAAAGACAAAGAGAAGGACAGGGATAGAGACCGGGATAAGGAGCGAGACAAGAGAGACAAGGTGAGGGAGAGTGAGAACTCACGTCCTCGACGGAGCTGTACGTTGGAAGGAGGCGCCAAGAATTATGCGGAAAGTGACCATAGTGAAGATGAGGACAATGACAACAACAGTGCCACCACCGAGGAGTCCACAAAGAAAAGCAAAAAGAAACCACCCAAGAAGAAGTCTCGATATGAGAGAACAGACAACGGTGAAATAACGTCCTTTATCACAGAGGATGATGTTGTCTACAGGCCTGGAGGTAAGACATTCTTATGTTATGTTTCCTTTGAAAGTAATTGTGCACCAGAGCTACCAGTTAGTTGGCTGCAGCAGACAGCGCAATGTGCTATCCGTTAATTTAAATTACGATTGTCCTAGGGGCAGGTTGCCACGTTTCCATTGGAGACAAACATGGATATGCGTGCAAAAGGTTTTCACTATATCTTGTAATACCTGATTTGTTGGAATGAACCTAGCTCCTCTTTTTCAAAGAGCCACCCTTTTTTCTTTCTACTGCATTAATTATCTGTGTATCGTATGGAATTTCTGTCCCTGGGAATTTCGAAGCTAAATTGGATAAAGCACTGAGTACTTTGCTTCAACTTTGAAATGAGACCTGATCTGAGCCAGAGATTTGACTAGGTGGCATACAGAAGTATCTTCCAACCTTTCTGACAAGGTTTTTCTGCAAATCTGTGATTTCTTTGTAGAGTTCCTCTCCTGTCTTCTGTTTGTGAAATAATTCAGGTGATGTAAGATCTCATACCTACTATGCCATTGATTTCAACCCCCTCGTTAATAGCTAGCTAATGGCTATGCACAGCAGCTTAGCTGTTGGTCCATGCAGACGGTGTCCGTGTCAGC
This sequence comes from Egretta garzetta, assembly GCF_000687185.1. Taxonomy (NCBI): domain Eukaryota; kingdom Metazoa; phylum Chordata; class Aves; order Pelecaniformes; family Ardeidae; genus Egretta; species Egretta garzetta. The sequence continues at coordinate 119,723 of NW_009260796.1, forward strand.
AGGTGTCTGGGATGGTTTGGGGACAGAAGCAGAAGCTTGCAGTGTGCTCTTGGATGTCTTGGGACATGCTTCTTCGTTACTGCCAAGTTTGCATAAGGTTTTTAGGTTCTCATGTAAGGTTTCAAGATCTGAGCTATGGCTGCTGCCAGCTAACTTTTTCCTCAAAATGTAATTGTACTTGAAAATTAGATTATTCAGCTAGCTGTGTTCCTCATTTTGAGTAAAAATTTCTGTGTTCATCTACACAGCATTCTTGAAGTGTTGATTGCAGTTGTTTGTTCTACCACAAGGAATAGTTATGTTTGGCTTTACTGTTCAAAGCACTGGCTTAAGGGCTCTGCTAGTTTTATATTACTTTTCTGTAAAATGATCAGTATGCTGCAGTAACACTGCTGGAACAAAATAGAAATGGATTCAAACTGAAAACCATGGAAACTAATGAGGTAAAATCTTGTCCAATTTTTCCATGAGGTGCTGTATATCTGAACTACTAAAATCTCATTGTACGGCTACAGATGTAAATGTTTTACATGCTCTATCCAGTTGTCATTGCTGTAAATGCTCTAAAATGCTTGCTGTATGTGTGGGCATTATCAGGTGCAGATACAGATGGGCTGAAATGCTGCTGGTTTTGGAGGTGTTGCATTCCATGCTTATTATTCTGTGTGAAAATTCTAGTGTCTGTTTTCACTTGGATCTACCAGTGTTTGTCGGAATAGCTTATCTATTGAAATGCTTCAAATATCATTTCAAACCCTTCAGAAGGTATGTTTTTTCTCTTGGTCATGGCTTGTAGCTGAGTAATATTTGTTGCTTGAGCAGTAGCAATAGGGAGCCTGCAAAAGCATCAGCTTTGGTGGCAGTCTTGTTTTCAATGTCAGAGGATGGAAAATAATTTCAAATCTGTTAAGAACAGCTGTTGTGTGGGCCCGGTAGCACAATGTGATACGCTGGCTTTATTGCAAAAAGACTTTGCTTAAAACTAAGATGGAAAATCAGTTTGTGATCTCAATTTGATCCTGTAGTAGGATGGAGAACTATTAGCACTCTTGGTCCAGTAGGCGCAGTGCTTGGAGTACCTCTGACGGAGCAGTACTTGCGTAGAGGAAGATTTGCGGAACAGCAGGAGCCAGTACTGCAGTTACACAGGTTGCACCTTTGCCGGATAATTGGCAAAGGAGGGGAGAGAGCCTGTAAATGCTGGCAGCGTGGGGAGAGCTTAGATCGTTTATGCTGTATTTTTCACGAGCGGATCCATTCAGAAGAGAAATCTTCTTTATGTACAGCCTGGCAAGAGCTTCTGTTATGGCTTGTACCTTCTCGCTTGCCAGCAATTACACACTGGGGGAGACTATTTATGGTCTGAAATGGAAGGTAAAGCCTCAGTCACAGCACAGGCATGGAGATGTCTCAGAGAACCTGCCCGCAGCAAATACTCTGTAAGTGCTGGCCAAGCACCGCTCAGGCCTTAGGGGGCTGCAGGGAGCACACGTGGTTGGTAGTGTGGGAGAAGAATCTCCAAGAGGCAGAGTACCTTATCAAGTGTATTTTGGTGACGGTGCTTGCAGAACCAGTGACAGGGAGCTGGCTACTTGGGGAGCGATTCCTCCTTACGTGAGTGTTGTTTGGAAGAGGTTCCATGATCTGGTAAAGGATTTGAAAGCTGGTCTGCCCAGTCCCAGCAAAGGCTAGTGCTGGCCACAGGCAGCTTGCTTCGTTTTCTCCCTGCCCATCTTTCTGCATCCTTTGAAGAAAAGGGGGTGGGGGGAAGCGGTTGTACCTGATCTGGAGGAGGCTATCTAGTGAAGGAACAGGGAACGCCACAGAACCTCGTGATAATTGAGGTATCTTACAGCTATTTTATAATTTAAAAATATCCTTATTAAATTTTACACTTTATTAGCATAAGAGATGCACCCTGGAATTGAAACTTTTCTGTTCAGTTTGCTTTTTGTGCTTTTTTAAAAACTTGCATCTGTCTCTTGTCTTGAAAACTGCAGAGAGCAACGAGCTCACGCGTTACGGCTGGCTCGCTGTTGGAGGGACATGAGCCTAGCTGAAGCCTTCATTGACTGTACTGCTTTTTACTTTTTAATTAAAACATAACTTCTTAACAGGAGTGAGATCTTGAATGCACATTCCAGTGCATACTATAGTCTAAAACAATTCTAGCATCTATTACAGAAGAAACTCTTAGCTTCTGTCTTATGGCTAGGTTACATATAGGGAGATGTATTTGTAGCTAGGGGTACAAATTACATAAAATTTAAGAGGGATTAAGACAGTTTAATGAGACTTGCACAGCAAGGATTAGAAAGATGAAAATTAAAGGTGTGTGCAGAACGGATAGCTGTCTTCAGCTTACATCTTTTAGGCTTTAAGGAAAGGAAATCTTTTCCATTCGTTTGATTCTCTTAAATACTCTTATCTGATATGGATGGATGCTAAAGGTCTGTGTTTTCTTACTATGAAGTCCTTGGTTAAAATCTCATTCTGTGTTTACCCCATTGCTGCATAGTATTTAATCCAGCACTTAATATTACTTTTTTCTATGCTGACCTCAGCAGCTATATTTGAGTAATAACAAATAAACTGTAAATAAATAGATAATCAAGATCACTGGAATTTTTCAAATGAAAGGTTACGCTATGCTGTTACTATATAAATACTGCTCTTATTAATTTGCATAGATATAATGAATGTATGCATAGCTTTAAACCAGGTATTAAAATTTATTGAGTAGAGCTCAGACAACACTATGGAATTAATCTTCTCTACTTTGCAGGAAATCACACAGGCCTACCCTAAAGCTTGTTGGCCCACTTCCCCATCTGTCCTCTCTGTTGCCATAACCTCCCTCCCGCTTCCTTCCAAATCTAATCTGTGGGTTTTTTTTTTTTCTTCTCTTTTTCTCAGTTCTTACCTTGCTTTTGTCAAAATGACTGTCATGGTTACAGATTAATTTTGATTGTACAGTGTGTATTCAGACTTGCTTATAGGTTTCCTTAGCATAAGGTAACGATAGTATAAGGCAGTTGCATCAAGGCTGAGGTTTTTCTTTTTTCTTCTCTTAGATTCAGTTAGATTATTTAAAGCTGAATTTCCTTCCATTTCTAGTGCAGATTGACTGCCTTTTACCCTACTGGCTTTTTCCAAACCACAGCACGCTTTGAAAGGGTTGATTAGCCATACGGTTTGCATGCAGTGTGGTTAACGCATGGCTCCTAACTGGGCGCAGTCGAAAACTGGTGGTCTTGTTTCGTAGTATGTTTTTTTGCAGTCCTGCTTTTTTGATTGTCAGACTGGAAGCGAATTTGAATACTTTAATACTCTGCTGTGCAAACCAGACTTCAGAACTATATCTGTTGTTTGGGTTAGACAATTGGGGTCTGTGTATGAGTTTTCCATATAGAAGAACATACTGAAGTGCTGTCAGTGTATTGTAATGGACTTCAGTGGCTAAGGTGCTTTGAAACATGTGTCCAGGCTTTTTCCAAGTGCCGTGCTTCTCCAAACACCGTTGGGTAATACAGAGGATTTTGTATAGACCCTGCTGTTGATACTTGGATAAGAGAATGACGTGCCTAGCTGGAAGAGGGAGCTATGTGATGGAAAACAAATAATGCTGTCAGTAACTTTACATTTCTGGCCAAGGTAATGAAAGATGAAAAAGGTAGCGATGATACTGTTCCAGAGAAGCTTTTTTCCCTCCCTCTTCTGGAGGGCAACAACATGCTTGAAATCTTACAAGGACCTGATGTGTGGAGGTATTCTTCTCGTGTATCTTCAGCTTGTCCTTGAACATGAAGATTTTCTTTTCAGTACCCCAATAAATTGCTCTTATGAAATAAATGGGTTAAGATTCCGGAACAAGTACATAGCAGAAATATCTGCATCGAAATAATTGCCACTTATGTGGATACTTTTATCACAGAATCACACGGGTTGGAAGGGACCTCGGGAGCTCACCTAGTCCCACCCCCCTGCTCAAGCAGGCTCTCCTACAGCATGTTACACAGGACAGCGTCCAGGTGGGCTTTGAATATCTCCAGAGAAGGAGACTCCACAGCCACCCTGGGCAGCCTGGGCCAGGGCTCGGGCACCCTCAGAGTAAAGAGATTTTTCCTCATATTCAACTGAAACCTCTTCTGTTTCAGTTTGTGCCCATTGCCCCTTGTCCTGGTGCTGGGCACCACTGAGAAGAGTCTGTTTATTGCCCTGTTCCTTCTTGGTCTCTGAACTCTTGCATGCCACCTTTCTTGCTGGAGGAAACTGTATCGTCCCCTTTCACCCTTGGTCCATTCAACGTGTCAGGAAAGGGGTATTACTATATTAAAGCCACAGAACTTAATACGGAGGATATTGTTGCTACAGAATAGACTGCTGTAGTGTCGTCATGATGGCACCTTGAATGCTGGACTGGAAAAACTTTGTTGGATGGAAGGTCTAAGTTGATTTAGAGCCTCAGGAAAACAGAGGACTTGATATGTCACCTGGAGATGAGGACAATATTGTTTGCTCTGCCTACGTAGAAACATTTAAAAGGATCTTCAGGAATTAAAAGGATTTATGAGGATCTGTTTCTACAGTGACATCAGTAGCTATATAAACAGCACATCAGCAAGCGGAATCAACACGAGGTAACCCAAGGTGAAATGCTTCTGCAGGGACAGTAGTGCGTTATAGGACTTGGTCGTTCTCTAGCAAATTGCTTTGGAATAGCTTACATGAGAGCTTCTGTTCTAGGTGTTTTAAGATCTGTGTGAAGCTGGAAGAAGAGGTGCAGAGCATCAGATATGATATGTGGATCCTGGAACATCTGTCGTAGTACACGAAGAAACAGGAATGTGTCTCTGCCACTTGGAGATGTTTTAGGCAATCACTGTTTGGGACAGCTATTGGACTTTTTGGTTTAGTTGCCTTTTTTTTTTTTTTTTTTAAAGGTATGGGAAGTCACTGTCACTAGGATGAAAGTGAGATACTGCTGCTGGAAAATATAACTTGAGTTGAGTACTAACTTTTCTGGATTTGTAGGTTGATGTCCCTTTAAAGTTCTGTTAGATTGCTGTCCCCGAGTGCTGTTCGGGAGGCACCGTAACCCCATAAGCCATTATCTGGACAGGCATCAGAGAAGGAAAGAGTCTGAATTTGCAGGTCGGATGCACTGTTGTGAAATACTGCTGCTCAGTTGTCACCAAATGTATCAAAGTGAGAGCTTACATCCTTTTCACTTCGATACGTTCTGTGATGATAGAGTATATGGCCGTTTTTCAAAGGGAGCACTTCATAGGCAATGAAAGAGTTTGCAGTCCTCAGTGGCTCAGATTTGAAGCCTGCAGGTGCTGGGTTATTGCACTATCACAACGACAAAATAACTAAAGATGGTGGGTCATCTTTTGTGGGAACCCGCAGGCTGGACATCAAAGTGTCCTCTGGAGTGTGGCCAGCGGAGTTCCAGTCACAGCGGAGCCAGACTTACATTTACCCAGGATCTAGTCGGACTGACATTTCTTCTAGCTGTCTTAAAATCCGCTGTCAGTTTGGTTAGCAAGCAAGTATTAGGACTCCTAAATTTCTAAGTTTTAGGTTTTGCTGATGTAATTAATTTTTAAATGTTCCCTTTATTGTAACTGTGCCAAGATGTTTTGCATTGTTGTAACTGAGGAAATCGCTGAAATGGTTCTTTTAATCTAGAAACCTCCATGAGCTTTATAAAAACAGATATAAACAAAAACCAAACCAAAGTGCTTCCTCCCTCTATTGACCTGATTAATAAGTGCTATACTGGTATTTTTGTCGAATGTCGGTGAAACTGAAATGCGGGAATTTGGCTCCTGCACTGACAGTGATTGGCTTGCATCTGGCATTGACCCGTGTGTTTGTCATTCTGCTAGATGCTGCCTTCTATTTATTCTGACAGCTTTACCAGCTGAGAAAGGAGGCAGTGCCAGAATTAAATATGAAAATATATAATAATATGAACATGAATTGTTTCTATACACCTTGTTGTCCTGGCAAGTGTTTTTTAGGCTGCTAAAAAGTTGGGGGGAATAATTAATTCTTTTCTGGGAAGTTTTTAAATTTGAATTTTATACTTGGGCAGAAGGAAGAGAAATGCAATGACGTTATTTTTTCTGCTGTAACTTTTAATTAGGAGGTCTTTGGCCAGACTGTTGTTTGCTGTCCACGTTGCATGCGTTGACCAAGTTGGTCACGGAGATGGGTATTTCTGCATGTGTGGTCTTCCCTTCCCTCAGAAGCTTCGCAGTTGAAACGAGCACATATTCTAACATGGCTCTGTATTTCCCTCTTCATTTGAACGTCTGTTACCATCGTGATCATTGAAGCAATCAGATATTCAGCGACAGACTTTGGGCTGCCGTAAATAGGAATAACCTCAGGAGCTGTGCTGCTTAATGTCTTTGTCAGAGTTCCCGTATTTTTCATGCTTGCAGCACTGTGTTTTCAACCTTTCTGCATATGTGAGTAGTGGTGAGGAAAACCCATAACAATCTCTTTTTAGAAGAGATTATCCTTAAGACTTTTGTCAGAAGGATTTTCTTTGAAGTTGATTGAAGTCTGTAGAGAACTGTTTCCGCATGCAGCTGAAACCTGTGTGATTGTTCTGTGCTACTGGATATAACAGCGGTTTTTATTCTCAGCATCTGAGATTTTATGAAAAGTGTGGTTTTTAAAGATGAGGCGAGTAGGTGAATAATATTAAGTGTAGAAAATACTAAATGCTACATGACAGCATACATTGACTACTTAACTGCATGTAACTAATTTTCTGTAGCTCTGCTATTAGTGTAAGCAGTGCACATAAGCCAAACTGGAAGAAAAAGAGGATGCATTTACTGAGTTCATATTTACTCTTAAACGTGGCAGGCGTTGGTCTGTACATGGACAGCTGTTGGTGCTTGACAGATGGAGTCTTAAGTGCAGATCAAGGTTGATCTAGCAAATGGATTCCTCTGGCTTTGCTTGGCTTTTGTGTATAAATCATGAAGAGCCGGGCTAAGGAGGTGAGCGTAGCAAGGGCTGGGTGTCTGGGCCTGGGGACATCGCTTAGCCGACGTTGGTCTAACAGGTAGTTTTTCACATTGCCTTTGTTACTACATGAAATGGTGATAGTATTTTCATAACATGAATTGTGCAAGTGGAGAATTTTAGATAAGGCTTTCTCTATAAGGTTATTGTTGATACTTGACCTGCGAGTCGTCCCTGTGTTCCATCAAAACAAACCGTGGGTCGCTAACGAAATGAGCTGGGCTACCATTGACTGCTGTAATGAGGTGTTGCTAAAAGTAACATGGATTATGTGAACTCTATAAACGTATGCTATGTACTGAATGAACTTCATAACATGTTCCCCGAGAAGCCCGTAAGGCAAAATCAAAATACCTTGTAAAGCTGGGGTATTTTGGAGCTGTTACAGGATGAATGGGAAACTTTGCGTGAACACCTCACTGATGTAATTTTGTGTGTGTGTGACTACAGCAGCTACAGTTGAAAATTTGTGGTTTAACTACCATAGGTGACTGTGGAATACTGATATGAGCAGTTTTGCAGACTGCATTAGGGAATTATTTTTGCAGGGGATGAATGTAGAAAGACTGTAAGCTAAGCAAAAAGTAATACTTGAGAGAGAATGCAGCATGCCATCGTGAAACTAGACAGATGGAAATTTTGAAATAAAAACACAGTGAGTGGGAAGGAACTCTGGAAAAACTGGACTAATGGGAAGGAATTCCTTGAAATAGTGGTTTTCAAGGAGTGAAAGCAGAGTTTGTGGCTGCAATAATTGTGCATGGCTTGTCTTCAATTTCTTTCAATTAAAATAGTTTGAACTTCTACTGTATGAACTCACCAGCCCTTTTTCTTACTTTCCACTCTGTGGAAGTTGCCACGTCTTTCACTGATCAAGAAGTGTTTGGTCAATTATAACAGCAACACCTGTGTAAGCAGTAAACTAAACTCCCATTTCCGCTTCTGTACTGGGAATGGTGCGACGGTTTCCCATGTAGTGCAGGAGTTTACGTTATGCCAGAAGATGGTTTTAACTTTTATCTGGAGATTTTTCTGATAAATTGGGGGTGGAAGGGAGTGAAATTTAATCTGTCAGAATTTTAATCTGTCAGAATTTTGATCCTGGGACTAACCTTTGCTGCTTCATTTTGGAACGCCGGTTTTGTGAAAAGACCTTGGAGAAGTATTCGGGGGGGTGGGGTGGAGGAGAAAGCTCATAGGTGAGAGTAGTATTTCTCTATGGGTTTGACACCCAGGACTATGTGTAAGCAGGCTAAGTGCAGAGTGTGTTGAAGTAAGACTGCTTTTTTTTATTGTTTCCAAGTGGAACAGAAAATGGAAGAGGGTAAACACAACTTGAGAATTGATGAAAATAAATTCTCCTTTAAAAGTTATCTCCATTTTCATGTTACTGCTTGATGGGCTGCACTGGTGAGGTATTTATGTCCGTGACTGGATATCTTCTTATTGATTTTTTTTTTTTCCTGCAATATCATAAATTTGGGGCAATCTGTTTGTTTTCCTTTTGTTCTAAAGAGGTAGTTTTGTATAAACAGTATCCAGTCGCAGAGCATGTGTTGCTCTAAAGAAGCATCTCAAGTAAATTGGGCTACAACTGGAAACATTTCTCCTTTGTTTCGGCATTGGCAGGAAGAATGGATCTGTCTAGTCGTCTTTTTTTCTTCAAAGTCCAAAATGCATTAGTGATGCTTTCACCAAAAGCACTAAAGATATTTAAAGCAAAAAAAGGATCAGAAACCGTGCTGTAAAAGGAGCGGCTGGATGTACGTGAAAACTGATACAGATGTAAGACTTTTAGATTTGTATTGTTTGTTTAGGAAAGAAATACACCTAAATGTAGATGTAGGTATATTTTTCTTTGGCTTGAAAATTTATGCTTGTATCTATAGTCGTGATTGTATGCACTTAATAGTGCCTTTTTTTTCTTTCTGAAATGGGCATTTCTTATTTCAGCAGCTGACTAGCATGGTACCAGCGTGACCATTGCACTTGAAAATGAAGAAAAAAAGGGTAGCATACCAGTGTTAAAAGAAAGTAAATACACTTCTGCTGTAAGATCAGCTTTACAGCTGCTGCATAATTTGTTCTGTATCAAAGGCATCTCAGAGCTATTTACAAATTTAAACAACAGGAAAACAGTTTTTGTTTCAGAATTTTTTTTTTAAAATAGAGATTTTTTACAGTGCTGCTAGGTATTTGCGGGTAGGTGGGTATCAGGCTAACAGACAGTAAGGAGAATATCACGTAAGCTTACTTGACAGGAGCGTCTGTGTTGGCATCGCAGCAGGCTTTGAGGCAACAGACTGCAGTATTTGAAATACAGTGAAAAGCATCCTCACCCGAGCGACATGTAGCGTTGGCCCCTTCTGAACATGTGCTTCTGCTCAGGCTGCACCAACTTACAGAACGGGTTACTCTCTATTCATTTGTCTATTCAGGACGAGGAAATGATGGGCCAATTACTAGGGAAATAGTAATGGCTGTAATTTCTTCTCCAGTTGAGGGCTGTGCAAATAAAGCCCATCCATAGTTTGATGAGGTGTTGTAGTGTTGCACTTTATCAAAAGGGCAGCTAAGGGAGAGAAGTTGAGCAACCATTTGGTGTTTGTGGTGGGCTTGGGAAAAGAAGAGTTTTCTCTTCCAAGTCCTCTTGGCGTGCTCGTTTGCCTGCCAGAGCACGGCGTTACAATTATGCATGGTCCAACTGCTTAAACTCAAAGCCATGTAAAGATGCCAGTTTTCACATTAAGTACAGCTTCATGGCCCAGCTGCGTACTACTGATTTCTTTTAATGTCACCATTGACTCATTACCAAAACTTGGGAAACGCAAGTGAATGGGAAGTGCATGAAAAGAAAGATTCTCTATCTTGAGTGATAACAGAGCCTTGATCCCCTTAATCTCTTCAGGTTTTTGTGTGTATTGGCCGATCGCGTGCTCGGTTCGAAGACATCGTGGAGATTGTTCCGTTGATTTTATGTAGACCGTGACAACTTCTGTTGGTTTCTTAGGGCTTATTATTTGTGCTTGCATGTAAGGTATGGGAGAAACTATCCATAGCTGTTGTTCCTCAAGCGAGTTGTAATTTGCACATTAAGGATTTTTCATAGAAAAAGAGAAATAAGGTTATCAAAAAAAGTGAGGTCATGTGGTACATTTATGGTGCTGCTGCCTTTTGTGTCTTCCACAGTGCTACGGAAATGAGTGTCCATGAAGCTCTTGAAATGCATCCAGTTCAGGGGTGAGAGACAGGTGGCTGCGCAGGCATTTGTAAAACGCTGGTGAGAAGCATTTGGAGCAAATGTTGCACCTCTAGCAAAACTCTGCTGCGACCTTAAAGGCTCAGAAAAGACTGCTTTTAAATGGCATGCGTGCAGTAAACCTTATCTGTTGTTAAAGAAGGAGCTCTTAGACTATCTGGTTATTGAATTAATTTTTTTACTGGCCTGCACTCTTATTGCCACCCCTCCTCCCTTTTCATGTATTTAATTGAAAAACAGTTTTAAGACGGGAGGATGCCTTAGCATGAGTTAGTGATTGAGCATCTGTAATGTCTTTGCTTCCAGCGGGGCATTTTTTGGTAACACTGCTTTCTCTAAGAAAAAATGTTTGGTTTGCACCAGAATCGTTAACGAAAGTATGTCTGAATGCATCTTGCAGGAAGAACTGTATGGTGGTGTGGACATGCATGAAAAGTGCAGAAAAATAATTGGTGTGGGAAATCATGTAGCCGGGTGCCTGAACTGCAGAACAGTTGCTTTTATAAAACTGGGAACTGCAGACTACAATTAGCTGTCATTAATTTTGTTGAATAGAAATATGTTCCATTTATTGTACAATCAGGAGCCAGGCTTGAATGAGTTTAAATAGATGAAATCTAAATTATCCTGACAGTCCATTAAACAGCAGCAAAACCCCTTAAAGAAAATGGATTCGCTATGATACCAGTTTATAATAAAATCATTTGCCAAATAAGAACTATAGTCCAGGCTTCGGGAATACTCCTGCGAGTTTCAAATGAACACAGTAAATTGGTTGAACCATTTATTGCAGAACAGGGCTCTCGCACATTGTTTTCTGACAAGGAGCCAGCAGTGTTGCTTGAAATCTGCTCAGAAAAAAAAAATCAGACTGGCAATTTGTTTGTTGTCAGCCATATGGGGGGAAGAGAGGCAACTGTATAGCTCCCTACCTGTCAGTGGTAATAGTTTTCTAGTTAAAACCATGTGTTTGTCGTTCCCAATGCGTTCCTCCCTGCGTTTCTACGTTTGTTACTAAACCAGCATGCCAAATGCATTGCTGTCGATAGAGGCCTGTTTCCATTCTTGACCTTTCTTCTCGGGGGTTTGGTAATTTTCCTGTGTTTTGGAATACAGGGAAATTCAGATTTCAATGTTTAGAATTTATTGAATGTTGCAAATATTTTTTTGGATCCTTTAAAAGGTACCACTTGGTTATTAACGATCTGTAACTGCTAATATTCTTGCTCCTAATCGTGTGTAACTCTTCTGGGGGGTGGTGGGGAAGGATTTGTGCCATTTCACCGAGGCACTGAAATGAGGAGCCATGCTCCTTGGGGCTCCCACTAGTTCTTGCACA
>NW_009260796.1:131380-146438 GCF_000687185.1 Egretta garzetta
GCGGTTCAGAGTTGCCTGACCAGGCTTCTTCGCTGCTTGGCAGAGGGCACTAAGACAACTAAGCCTTTTAATTTCAGACACCAGAATGGAGGAAGGTAAATATCCTTTAATTCTGGGATGTAAATATCCTTTAATTATTTGCTTATAGAATCAGAATCGTTATAGGTTGGAAAAGACCTTTAAGATCATAGAGTCCAACCGTTCCCCTAACCCTGCCATCCCACCACTACACCCTGGCCCTAAGCACCTCATCTGCCTGGTTTTTAAATACCTCATCCCACAATCTGTATTCAGGATAGAAACATATATATACACACACACACGTAAAGAGTGTCTGTCTCCCTCCCTCCCTCTCAAGTCCTTACATATATGAGTCTGTAAAGTCTATAAATAAAATTCTGTCTCCCAAAGAACTGGAGTCTATCTCAATAAATAGTTGGATTTTTAGTTTTTTTTTCTTTTTTAAATCCAGGATGGTTCTGATGGAACAAGCCTGTTTCATAGGGCTTGCCTGGACACTGTTTCTTCTGCAGATTCTCAGATCCATCATATGAATTTCTACTGTGGTGCAGCTGAATCTGTAGACTTAGAGTTTTGGGATAAATGCTCTCTCTATAGGAGAAGTGGTGGATGTGAAACAGGAGCGTGCACGTATGCTACAGGGATAAGTATACCTGAAGCATGGGGTTTAGCACACTGATTGAATGGTTGAGTAAGAGCATGTGTTACTGATCACGTGAGCCTGATGGTTCATCTGGTTGGTGGTGACAATGTAAGGGTTCTTGGATGAACCAGTCAAACTTGGTGTCTGACGAGCAACCCTAAGTTGTATCTAAATTGTTAAGAAGAGTGGATTTTTTACACCTCTGGGATATAATTTTTCAGAACCTCTAACTCTAACATTGAATATCTGAAGGAAAGCAAAATGAGGGAAAGAATGCGTAATCCAGTAAGATACTGGGATGTCAAAGCCAGGAAATGTGTCTATACTGGAACTCTGGGCACTTACAGCTGCACTGTGAAGTAAATAAATACGATGGTGGGGGGTTGTAGACAATTCCTTGACAATGGTTTCAAGGAATACCTTCCCTGTGGAAGCCTGGTGCTGTGCAAAGGGCCTAAGGCTTTGTTTCTTGGATGATGCAAGTGTTGACTCATTAGGTAAAACATGAAAGGATTCTAATTGTGAAGATGGTAACTACCTAAACTGCGGCATTTAAGCTGATAAAGGTTCGTGTGTTCTGAAAAGTGAGGTGGTTTGGTTTTGTTTTTTTTTTCCAAAAGATCTTTTAAGTCCATGTATTGAAGCTCTAATTTTAAAAGCAGCTTTTAGTGTGGGAATATTAATGTAACCCTTCAGAACTAGGGCACATCTGGTGAATATCACAAGCCCAAAGGCATAATGACTCTGTACCATGTGTCGTAGAAATACTTCATCTCCAGTGGGACATTTTACACGAAATAGGAAAGTAAGCAAATGCACTTGTGGTTGGAGACAGGCAGTGAATCCCACTAGCGGTGCAAGGAACGTCCGATTTCTTTACTCTGTTTTGCTATCGTAGTGGCAAAGGTTATGGAAAGCCCTTTACTTACGGTTGTTGTTTTTTTTTCCCTTTTTTTTTTTTTCTCTTTTTTTCTGTTGGAGAGTTTGCTGGTTTGTCACCAGTAAACTCTGTGGTGTAACAGATCAGATGGTTAACTTGTCTGAGGGGGCCCTCGGAAGCTGACACGTGGATGTTATCTTGCCGTGGAGAGAGCCAAAGCGTGAATTTACAGCACACCCACTTCCCGTGTGGTTACTTGCTTCATGCTTGCTCTTACCAATAAATGCAGGATGATGTGAGGATGACTATCCTTCAGTAAAAGAAATGCACTTACACTTTGGTAAGTGTGTAAGGTTGTTCAGAGCAACAATTTTTGCTTGCTATATTTCATCCCATAGCTTGCTTTACGGTAATTTCTTTGTTGTTTTGCTGCTTTTTCACTGAGCCAATGCAGGCCCCATCCCTGGGAACATTCCAGGCCAGGTTGGACGGGGCTGTGAGCAACCTGATCTAGTAAAAGGTGTCCCTGCCTCCTGCAGGGGGGTTGGACTAGATGACCTCTAGGGGTCCCTTCCAACCCAAAACATTCTATGATTCTATCATCAGGCATCTCCTTTCACTTTCTATTAGTGGTATGATTCTGTCTATAAAGGGGGTCATGAGCCTCGCCTAACAAAACACGTCCTTAAGTTCAGTTTTCAAGGGATCTTTGCTGATGGCAGAGCAGCCAACACAGACTGCAGTTGTGGATGCAACTATAGTAAGGACTAGAAAAGAAAAAAATGACTGGGAAGGGAATGAGACTTGAAGGTTTGGAGGTGAACAGAATACAGGCTAAAAAAATACTTTAAGATTCTCACACCTTGCAAGCTTAAAGGGAATGGGGAGAAGGTAAGTGGAAGAGCAATGGTGACGCAGCATGCGCAGCGGGATTAACTCGTGTATGTTTAAGCCAAGGTCTCTGGTGAGACTGGATTTTAGTCAGCTAGGGTTTGGAGAGAGATTTCCATGGAACAGTGAAGAGCGAGCACTGGATGTGGAGCACCAGTGTAGGGGTGTTCATATTTGTTAGCCTTCTGAATTGTGTTTTAATTTGTAGGGAATTTACCTTGCCAGGGTTTCTGTGCAAATGTGTCTTGCCCTCAGGATTCCAAATGTCAGTAGCTGCAACCAAGTCCCCTGTCTGACCCAGTACGCTCGGAGAGGGCAAGCAAGTGACTTACTCAACTGGGATGAGTAGGCATAAAGTGGAACGGCTTAGTTACAATTATGGGCCACTCAGCCCATAATTGCATGTAGTGAGATGAGTTACATTTTGAGCATTGGATAGTATTTCTTTGAAATCAGGGGGCAAGGAATTCTGTATCACCGCAGGGCAACTTCAGTGGCCGTGACACTGAGCCATTCAGTTGATGACAGGTTTAAATTAGGAAATCTGTAGTCAGTTTGATTTTTGTTGGGCTTTTTTGAGTGGAAAGGACTGAATGTTAAGGATGGTAGAAATTAATATTAATATTGCAGGAGCAAATGGATGTTTGAAACATAACTGTATTGTGAGTTCCTTTCTAGAATAATAGATACTGAAATAACTGCCCAGAATTTCTTTCAGGTGTCTGAAGGGAGAGTGCATATGGGTTCATTGTATTTTAGTCTGACAAACAGCCTCAGGCTTCAGACTTCCATTTAGCGTGAAGAGAGTACATGTCAATTTATATAAACCTGCTGATCAGTAAAAGAATTCAGAAGCAAGCAAACTCGTCTGTGTGAGGAGCATCTTGATTTTGTGATTTGAACTATTTTAGCTGTTTCTTTATGACAAATGGGGCATCTTTTGTAGCTGTCACAAAGTGGCAAGAGATGCTTGGACACAAAGCAGCCAAAGCAATAGTGATGAGAATTGGCTGAAGCTGTCTAAGTCTGTGCAAAAGTTCTCTGCAGCCATATAGAGCTAAAAATGTTCCCGAAGTAGGTGATCAGTGGAAATAAAGGGTGCGATAGCACGTTCCAGTGTGCTAATGATAAGGAGGGGCTATTCCGTATTTTTCACAGGCATAAGTCTTATCTACGCAGTTTTGTTGCATTAGAAAAACGATACGCAGTTGTTTGTTGCTTGGGTCCACATCAAAGCTGTTCTTCAAGATAATGTATTTGTATTTTGGATTTCTGTTAAATGAAAGTAAATGAATGCTCTTTACGGTGAGTTTTGAGTGGCTAATGTGAATGCATCCATATGTGTCCCCCTTTGGGCATTTTTCCAGTTTCTAGCCTTCATGACATTGCTTTGCACCTGAATTAACTTGTTTTCTTATCTGTATGGCCTCTATTGCTTTGGAGACATCTTAACTGGATGTCATCTTTGTTTTAAATCTTGGCAGGCAGCCAGCAGTGCCTTACTTAAATGCAGTGTACTCGTGAGTCAACATGTTTGCTTTATCCATAGTAGATGCCAGATTCTCTTACTTTTGTGTCAGCCATTTCCGAGGGATGCGTAGCTGTTTATTCTGTGTGCTGCCTGATAACACTCTGAAAGCAAGGGTTGCAAAACTGAGATATTAAGAAAAAAAATCTTGGAAGTTGTGGTGTCTTCTGTATCTGAAATCTTGTAGCTTTTTATACACATTCCCCAGTGAATCCTGAAAAACTTCCCGCAAGTGAGTGGTGGAACGTCATGTAAATGGATGATCCACCTGGGATACCGAGCAGTTGGTTTGAGTGAGTAGAGGGCTGTCTAAATGGAATGATTAGCCAAGGAAGTCTGGGATAACAAAATGGTGCAGGAATACTTTGGGATGCTTAAATTGCAATAGCTTCTGAATGAACTGGATTGACTCCTGTGGTATCCGTGCAAGGAGGTGAAGAGGATGCGTTTGGTGCAAGGTAGTTCAGATGCTTACCTCCCAAGAGAGACTGAACAGCTCCTGGGGGATTTTCAGGATTTTGGATGGGAAGTGCTATATAAGTGTGTGTGACAAGCCAAATAGATTCCTGTTTTTCTGGTGTTGACGGTTGATTACATATATGATATTTCAAGCTTTTAAGATGTACGTATGCGTGCTGTTGCAACAGCTGCTGCTATTCTGGCTAGGAAATACACAATTTGAAATCGGTCATTTGGAAAAGGCAAGTTGTACTTGAAATAAATGGATGTAATTCTTGATTCTATAGAGATACTGGAGGTTGTTATATAAAACTGTTAATTGGTATTTTCTTACTAAAAAAGAAAAAAAAAAACCCCAAGACTTCAGTGTATTTTACATCCATAAAACTTCTATTTCTCTTGAAACTCCTGGTGCAAGACATTTGGCTCGTCATGCTGTAGATAGTGAAAATACGCAGCAGAAAACTTCAAACTGATACTGCTTAGATACCTCTGTAGCCTTGCTATTTAGCGTAGTTTCCTGTGATGCCATCATCATTAAGACAAATTACTATATTTAGTAAATACTTGGTTAGCATTAGTGTTTTTGAAAGATCATATGCCTGACCTGTCTCTCCCTCTGCTCTAATGCTAGAGTGGTATTAAGGATTCCTAATAAATCCGATGTACAAGTTAACTCTTCCTCACCGTTTCCTTTTACCTTGCTTTAAAATTTAGAATTCTTTGCTCTAAAACTTTCTTTAATGCTTATGGCACAAAAATGTCTCTAAACCCCTGCCTTTTCATTGGTTCACTCTTTAGTTGATTCCATTATGCTTCTTCTCTTTGTTATTAATATAGTGGGGTTAAGTTTACATCAGGTGGACATCTGGTCAAGAGATGCCAACTGTACTGAAGTGGAATTCTTACTTTTGTTGGCATTTTTATGCTAAAATAAGCTGTGCAGAAGCTCTCAAAAGAGGCCAGGACTCGTCTGGAGCTATAACTGAAAGCAAGAGTAGGGAAGGTCGGTAGAAGCCATGAATTCATTTCACTGCTGGTTTTGTGGAGGCTTTTGTAATGAATGATCAAAACTCATTACAGTAACAGTAACTCTCAAAGATTTCAGTTAGGTTTGTGTAAGTTAAACAACGTTAACTTGTAGTTAATAGGGAAAAAATAATCAGGAGAACTGCTTGCTTTGGACCTTGCACGCTAAGTTCTGGTTCAGAGGTTGGGAGTTATGTTTGTGTGTTTTGCAGTGGAATGGGGACACAACTCTGCTATAATTACATTCCTTCCGTACGCTCAGGGAGGAATCACAGAATCATAGATTTATTTAGGTTGGAAAAGACCTTTAAGATGGTCAAGTCCAACCGTTCCCCTAACCCTGCCATCCCACCACTAAACCCTGGTCCTAAGCACCACGTCTGCCCAGCTTTTAAATCCCTCCAGGAATGGGGACTTCAAACCCTTCCCTGGGCAGCCCCTTCCAGTGCTTGACAGCCCTTTTGGGGAAGAAATTTTTCCTAATGTCCAACCTAAACCTGCCCTGGCACAACTTCGGACCGTTTCCCCTCGTCCTGTTGTCCGTTACCAGGGAGAAGAGGCCAGAGCTTCACTGATGCTGATAAAATTATGATTTCAGGTTAATCCAGATTCTTATCCTGTGCCTTTGACTCTTAGTATAAAATAAGCAATAGATTTTCAGCTTAAAGAAATGTAATTTGTCAAGCTCGTTTGACTTTATCAAATGCTCTTGCAAAGTAATTAATGGTGCAGTGCAATTTGTGATGGCTGGAGAATGGTGTGGTAAAGCAGCCTGTTTTGCAAATGGTGTGGCAGGTAGAAATTTGACACTTGGTTTTCCAGGCTTTGCTTCAGGAGGTTACTATGGTTATGTGATAAAGCAGCGAGAAGTGACTCCCTGCACGGTTCCAGGGCGCCAGCATTTGAGAAGATGCAGATGCTCTCCATTACAGTCTGCGCTCCGGGCCACCCTCTTGTGCACCGTGGCTCCCCCTTGGCCCTCACTTCATGCTTTTCTGCACGTGGTTGTGAGATGCTCCCGAGAACGTGATCTGTTCTGTGAACCCGTGCTCTGTGGATTTAGTTTTTTAATTCAAGGAACTGCCTCATCTATTCACAACTAGGGTAGTGTTTGTGCTAAATGGATTTTATTGTGAAGAGCAGGGTCTAAGTAACCTTTCCCCAGTTCTGTTTTAAAAGCCCCCTGATACTTGAGTTCTTACAGCAAGGTTTTGGTGACAGCCGAAGTGATTGCTTTTAGCTGTTTGCTAGCCTTCATGTTCTCCGGGGATGCAGACCACA
Source organism: Egretta garzetta (assembly GCF_000687185.1). NCBI lineage: Eukaryota > Metazoa > Chordata > Aves > Pelecaniformes > Ardeidae > Egretta > Egretta garzetta. The sequence continues at coordinate 138,113 of NW_009260796.1, forward strand.
GTGAGCTGCGCTTGTCATTGAAGAGTTTCTTCAGAAGGCCTTCCTCGGCAGCAGTCAAGGTGACCTGCCTGGCTTCCAGGCTTCCGTGCTCTGACCTCAACCCCATTTGGAACCACCTAAAGACTAGCATCTTTGCTAGTCTAGACTGAAATCGTGGGTCAACTGAGAAATACCTTTGCCTTTCAATTCCTTCTGCTGAATGTGGAATTTTAGCTATACTGATCAGTAGACTTAATTATGTAGAGTTTCTATTACAGCCAACTGGGGAAAAGAGGTACTGCTCTGCTGTCGTGGTTTTGCAGTTTAAAAAAAAAAAAGTGTCAATTCTATGGGTAGTGCCTATAATGAGGATGCTGGAGGTGAACAGTTTGGCATCTGAAACACAGTGCACAAGCTTTTGGGTGTAATTTTTCTGGGACTTGTTGTCTTTTAGAAACCTGGACTACATTGCCTTGACATGGGACAAAATAAAGGCCTGCTTGCAAATTTGGAGAGATGATCTGAAAGCAGAATTTAGGAAGATAAGGAAAGATACAGAAAAGGAGGATAGAGAAAAAATAATTTCACACTTCAATTTTAAATGACTGGTAGAAAAGCTACCAACTATTTCCAACTTTTTTCCCCTCTTGGTCTCACCGCTGAGATGGAGAGGAACATCTTCCTGGTGTAAGCAGAACACAAATTCTGTGGCTATGGAATGTCCCAATGTAGGAAGGGGTTTTATGGCATGAGGTATTGGACTGTAACTCAAAAGTTCATTTCCTTGCTTCATCAAAAACAAAACCCAAAAACCCAAAACAAAACCACACCCCCAAAACCCACCACCTAACACACCAAGCCCAAACCCACAGCTCTGTTAGCCTGGTGCCTGACTACTTCAGGCTACAATTTCTTGCCTGTAAAATGAAGATGCTGGTGTCTTACTGTAATACTAGTATAATGTAGTGTTGCTGTGTATGACTCTGCTTGTGGGCAAAAGCAGCGAGCCCAGACCTGCATGATTACAACAAGCAGCACAGATTCGGGGAAAGATGCTAAGTGCATTTGAAGCTTGGTTTGCCAGCGAAGTTGCTTTGATCCTGGCAAAACATCAGTTATGTGAAATTAATGAAGATGGGTACTGTACACCTTTATCTCATTAGAACAGGGTATTATACTGCTGCCACATGTAAGCTCAGATGCACAACCATGTAATTCTGGCGTGTAGATTTGAAATGCCTGGCCTTTTTCCAGCTTGGTTGATGTAGCTGCTAAGAATCTTCCTGCGCTTTTGATATTCCTGAGGAAGTCCTGCTAAATAGCGAAGTTTCTTTCTTTAAAATTAATCTTTGAGCTAACTCTCAGTGGTGAGAGAATTCCTGACTACAGATTGGTTTTCAAATGATTCATTTTTCTTTTTTCTTTTAGGAGGAAGGTGTTTTATTATGATAAACAATGGCAACGTGTTCTTAGGAATGCTCTTTGTGGAGCGTGAGAACTAGAAAGTGTTTTGAACAACTTCTAGATTTATATATATTTTTTTTTTTTTTTACAAGACATGAAGCAGGGTAGTAGTTGTGTTTTGAAACATGTCTTATAAAACTCTTAAGACTTTGGAATTTTTCTGTAGAAATATAAAGAGGTTCATGGAGACTCATTTGTAGAATAGCTGGTGTTCTTTGCGTCTTCTGTCTTTTGAACAGCAGTTACCTATCTGAATGCAAAAGGAGAACACAGTGACTGTCCTTTAAATATTTGTTTGGCTTTGAGAGTAGCATTTTTGCCTTCTAGCAAGCTGTGTGTGGATTTTTCTGATTTCTAAGGTCATTATCATTAATCAGACACTTCTTTCCCATCCTTGCTGTAATTTTATTCTGAGGCGCTGCTTTTGTTGTGGTTATTGCCAAGACTGTTTTTAATACAACAGACCTTATTTTACAGCAACCTTGTAGAGTCCAGTTGTCAAAAGCAAACAAAAATAATTACTCGCTTTCTGTCATGTCAGATGTAATTTGAGAAAGCCCAGTCCTTCCCTGAGGTAATTCTAATTTAGTTTGCTGCGTTTCATCTATGATTGGTTGCCTTGGTTTTCTTCATAATTAGAAGAGAAAATATGTTTGTGCTAGGTTCTTAATAGCAAGCTAACCACAAAAGATCTGATTACTTTCCTGTCTCATTTTGATCTGGTTCATAGGTTGTGACCTGGTCATTTTTATGAAGTAAATTCAGAATGATCTTATATGACTTGCTTTTGTTTTTCTAGCAAAATGTCTATTCAAATCAAAGTTAATTTTTGTGCCGTTAATTCCCTTATTTATCATGATAAAGCATCTAGTTTCTATTTTTAGATCACACTTGGAATAAATTACATGTCATGCAAATGAAATGGTGGCTCTTTCTAAGCTTAAGCTGTTTTTAATTTATCCTGTTTTTATATTCTTTCTTTGGAGGTACAAAGTTAATTTCCATTATTTTAAAATCTTGTTTTTTTTAAAGATTGCGTATATATTGAAAGTCGCCGGCCGAATACCCCGTATTTCATCTGCAGCATTCAAGACTTCAAACTGGTAAGGAAAATTTTCACATCTCCTCCTTTTCCCTGCCCCGTTCTCCAGTGAGATGGGAATATTTCGTAGTCTGTATCTCTTCCTGTAGCTCCTTGCTCCTTCTGAGTAAATCACTAGCTTCTGAAATAGTAGCTCTTTCGCTGTTAAAACTGTGATCTGTCCTTGGTATAGACTTCGTTAACTGGGCTGTAGAGTTCAAATTGTGGTCTACGTCATTTTAAGGTTTTGTAACCCACGGAAATACTAACTTTGAGTGTGTTTTGGGAAATGGTGGCTCAGTAAGTTAAGTTTTTCCTGGGTGGTTAAATTTGGCTGTGCCTTCAGCTCTAGCTTTATATAGCCCAGCTGTGTAAATGGGAGCATGTGGGCTGGCTTGTGGTGCGTGCCTGTACATCCCGGCTGACCGGCGACTGAGAGTTGAGGAAGCAAAGGGAGACTAGACCAGTATGACAAGTTGGATTTGGAGAAATACAGCATTTAAGAATACTTTAGGACTTTATTCTATAAAAAAGTTGGGGACCTGTGTGAGAACTAATTAGTTGGTGTTGTGGTTTGCCCCTTTTTATCTGAATTTGTACACATAGAAGGTTAAACGTGTTCCTTCCTGGCGTGCTGTAGCTGCACAGAAAACCACTTGCGGCTTAGGTGGTGCAGAGCAGGAGGCTGCCGCCTGTTTGGCACCAAGGGCACCTATGCTTGGTTTGGGCTTTGCAGTGCTTTGGGTAGCGTAAGCAGGATATTTGGAAAGGTAACTGTTACTGCTGATCATCTTGCTGTTGGTTTATGGAAGTTCTGAATATGTAACACACTGCCCTTCTTACCAATGCATAATCGACAGGCGTAGATCACCCACTGTCTGTTGCTGTCGGAGTACATCTTCCTTTCCCAAGCTTTCTCACTCAATCTTCCCTTTTACTCTTTACATGTTTATTTTGTGAGACCATAGTGAAGGAGAAGGTGTGGACTTTCTTCCATGTTGATGTCCATGGTAGCACTTGGCGCTTGGGAGCGCATCCTCTCTTCTCTCTTCTTCCCCCTCTCACCCTGTCCCCTGTCCCCGTCCCCCCCCTTTTTTTTTTTTTAAAGGGCTGTTGGATTTGTAGTTAGCAGCTTCTAGCAATGGGTTAAGCCACAGTTGTACTACTCTTGGCATTAGCAGGTGCTTTTGTGTCTGACTGGAATTACAATGTGATGGTTGCCATTCTGGGCAATAAGTTCCGGCTGAGTTGCGTTAATTGCTCAGGATATCAACAACAAAAGCTGAAGCTTCTCTTGTCAGCATCGGTCTTGTACAACACATTAAAGCTGTTTGCAAAACTATGTGGGAAATGTATTGCAGTGTGGTTTAGTACCTTGAACATTTTTTTTGAGTGGTTTCTTCTCATGTTTTCAGCATGCAAAGGATAGGACATCAGGGTTGTGGGCAGTTTTGCATGTTTTTTCACATGGAAATACTATCATAGTTTTACGTTTCCTTTTGACTGCTCTCAGTTCTTGAATTTCTCTGTTAGATTCTTTATTTTTTTTCTTACTGACATCATGCATAAAAGGAACTTGTAAAAATGACAAAACCAAAAAACCCCTTGATGCTGATTATGCTAGCAAAGATGAATCTTCAGTGTGTTTTGCCACTGCTGATTTTACTACTGGGGGAAGGAAAGATGTACAGTGGAAAGGACACTTGATTTCTCTTCTAGTGTGAGATACCAACAGGAAAACAGTCTTGTTTTGCCTTCAGCTAAATATGTCAAGAGAAGCCGGGAAGTTAAAGTCAACAGCTTTGAAATGTCGCCTACTAATTATAAGTATATTATCATGTTGGTTGTCATAAACTGAAAGTTTTTGGCTGAGTGTATGAGTCTTACCCTATGCTTCCTGTTGTTCTAGGTGCGGTTCAGGCATAGGAGTTGATGGTGGTGGCTTTTTTACCGATAGAAACAAGGAATGTAAGCTTGCATTTAAAAAAAAAAAAAAGGGAGGAGGAGGTGAAAAATGACAAGCAAATGCTGTCTGATATGCAGTGTGCTGTACTGCAGGGCAAAAGGTCCCGAGGGTCATTCTGGGGGTGAGGCTGGAGTACCATTCGGTTTCATTCCTGAACTGAATTGTAATTTGCTTTTTCCAGTAAGATCTTAAATCAGAATTAGATACGACTTTCTGTTTATTGCAGAACTAGAAAGTGGTTCTATGGCGTCTTGCAGTCTCTTCTAGTTTAGTGTTTAAGCCTCCTTCATTTGACAGACAGATGGTAGGAGGCAAAGAAGGTAGGAGCAAATACTGGAGGAGAGGTGTATTCCCTATAAATGGGCTTACTCCCTTACCATGTTCTCGAGTTGTATTAGAAACACATCTTTGTGGTTACAACTGTTTTGCCTGCTCCCCTTTCCCAAATAGGAGTGTGGAAAATGGGGTGAGATTACTTACAACTTGGTGAAGTCAAACTACTCCAGAAGCAGATGTTACAGATAATTTCAGAGCAGCTTTGTTTCTTGTGTCTGGATCTTGTGGCTTGGAGAAAGCAGTAGTTGTTGTCATATGCACGTTCTTTGCAGTTCCAGCAATTATGGCAGGTAAAAAGGTATACTTTGTTGCATTAACTTATCCTTCCATCACAAGTTTTCTCTTGACATTAAGATGAATCAGTTCTACTAAAAATTATACTAGAGGAATAGCTCTTTTGCTTTCCTGAAGAACAGTTGCACTTCACCAACGGCCATAAAATCCTCGTGATGAAGCTTTACTTACGCTAAAGGTTTTGTAATCCTTCTCTGTTGCCATCCTGCATTTTGTTGCTGTGTGTGGCTTCACGTGAAGCAGAGCTGTGATGCTGTGAGATTGGTCATTCCCTTCATGAGTTGTGTTAGTTCTTGTGTTAGGATAAGCTGAGGTTGGGAGGGAGAGCGGCAGATTTGATTCCCAAGCATTGAGGGCAATTGGTGGGCATAGGTACCTTTCTAGCTCTTGTCTCCTGAGTCAAAAAATCAAATTGTGCGGTAAGGCTGGCCGTGTGGGGAGAAGTCAAGTGATTTGATCAATCCAGCTTAACTGTGCTAGAAACTGTCGTGGGTAACTTTTATCCTCTTTTGTCTTTACCCTTTCTGTGGTAATAGATTCCTTCAAGCTTTCTGGGTTTATGTAAATAACTTTGTGGAATTGAGGAGTAAAATATGATTAACGATGATGTGTTGTGTCTTAGGGAAACTGCCAACAAGAAGTGGCACTTGAAGTAATTTGTCGTGTCCTTTCTGGTCTGCCATTGCTTCAGTACTTCCACAGCATGGGTTTCACTGTGAGATTAATACTGTCTTTCAAAATCACTTCCAATAATGAGTTGATAGTCTGATACGTTCTTGGGGAGAGAGCTAAATAACGCCGGCTCTGGAGGGATGATAGGAGTCCTGCTCTGCTGTGTGAACTTCTTGGCATGCTTTTAAGAAATGCACTGGCTATTCCTGCAGCTGAGAAAGTGGTTTGAAAAAGCGTTGATTTGAAACCTGTGGGAGCCTCATGGACCCCTGCTAGGTCACCCCTAAAGGTGATGACAGAAGGGGCTTCACCTGGTCCGTTATTGCTTGTCCTTTTCTGCTCCGTAGCACTAGTCCTGAGCTGGGAAAACCATCTCTAGTTCAAACTGCTATTTAGCATCTTCTTGGTAGATTTGAGAAGGCAAACGCACACTCTCTTCCTGGTCAAACTTCAGAGTTTTGGTTATGCCTAATTCTCTATGATACTTGGAGGAACTGTATTAATCCAATGATACCCCTCCCCGGCCCCCGTGTCTGATGTCAGTAGTTCTGCTAGGTTGGTTGGGTTGGGTTTTTTCTTTTGTTTTAAGTTTTTTAATAGTACACAAGGACACGCAGTAAGGTTTGGAGCTGATGAACCAAGCTCTCTGTTAGTCCCAAATAGGAAAGCGTATCAACTTTCCCTTGTCCCATAACTGCCTGTGAATACAAGTGGTAACTCCTGTTTGTTGGGGAGCTAACGAGTTTGTGTAGAATATTCTTAGTGAGAAAGCAATCAGGAATAATTTTTCCTTTTGTAAAAGCTATTTATGGCTTAAAAGCCATAAAAGTTGCCTGTATTTGAACCTGGGTTTGTACAAATAGCAGGAGGGGGGATTTTTTCATGGTGCTGGTATGGTAAATATGAATGGAAGATTCTTTAGGAGCTTGTGGCAGCTTAAGTTCCCTCATGTTTTGTTGCAATGTTGTGTTCTGATTTTAGAATTACTGCATAGCTGAGACTAATTTTAATGGTGCATTTTTAAGAAACTAGTCAAATTTAACAACTTGTTGTTGTTGTTGAGGATGATGGGTGATAGGAAAGGTACCACAGGGGAAGAAACCATTGTGTATCTTTAAGGAAGTTTTCCTTTGTGTCTGGTTTTTCAGTGGAAGATACAAATACGCTTGCTTTTCCTTTGCCTTGCCACAAAATGAGAATGGATGTGACAAACACCTTCTAAGTAAAGGCAATTCCTTTCTGGTGTAGCGTTATTTTTAGAATCCAAAGAAATTCAGTGCTTGTTTAGGACCCCAGCAAAGGGTGGGGATTCAGGGGTGAGGCAGCAGCGGGTATTTTTAAGGCACGGTGTCTTGGATCAAATGGGTTATTTTCATCTGTCTGAATTTTTGCTTTAAAAAGCAGATGGATGGTACGCAGAAGCTGGGAGTGAGCGAAAGCTCCCTTCCACGTTTCAGCTGCTGGCTGCATGCTGAGATCTGAGTGCTGGGTTCAAAACCCAGCTGCCTGTTGTAGGAGCCGTTTGGGTTCAGAAGTTGGTAAGATGGCAGGATGGAGGAGGGAAGGGGTAGCAGAGAAAACATGCAGATCTTTTTCTTGCTGTTTTTCAAAAATGAGAAGTGCACTGTTGGTCCAATTTATCTGTTGAATCAGATGATTCCTCATACCACTAAAAAAAAAAAAGTTCTATTTTTTTAATAGGTCATATTCTTCAGCTTTTGCCTTTTAATCTGTTCTGTCTTCGCATAATCAAGAATTTTACTGCAATTTCCGTAGTGGCCACAACCTGGGGTGTGCTACATTGATATTAAATTTTAGCTATGGCATTTATTTTGACAAACTTTCTCTTTGTGTTCATTCTTTGTGACAAACCCTCTAGAATTGATTGCCAGTATCTATCAGATACCTTGATAGAGAGGCAGGGTGATCTTTTTACTGGCAATGGTAGTCCTTTGACAAACCATCTCAGCTGTGTTTGTAAGGTATCCTATAGGAAGTCCATCAATCTTCAGGCAGTCAGAAGAATTTATCATAAAAGTAATTTTGTTGGTGGTTCTTTAAAGGCAAAAAACCGCTGCCAACCCCACTGTAGCCTGATCTGAACCAGATCTAGTTGGCAAAGCTTCCTCTGTGCAGAGATCTATTAAATTCCCCAGAGACGCACAGATCTAATACAGAGCAGTAATAGAGCTGCTGGATAAAAAAATTACAGATTTCCAAGTAGTGTCATTATGTTAACTTTTTTACTATACCAGATGTCTTCACTAATAGACTTTTTTTGTTAATTTAGCTTTTATTAAGATAGCAGTGATTGCAATGTAATTTAAGTTTTTCCCTGGAAGTATTCAGGTATACGTTTAGTACAGGTGTTGTCCAGTGATGGCAACAGAGCTCTCAAGTGCTAAGAATGTGTGCGTTTTGATTTATACACCTGAATTTCACGCTATATTTTTTTTTTTTTGCTAGAAAGCTTGATTTCTGCAACAGTAGATCGTAACCTGGTTAGTTAACCCATTTTTGGTGGAGGGAAACAG
>NW_009260796.1:146606-147132 GCF_000687185.1 Egretta garzetta
AGGAATTGATGGAAAAGAATTGAAAGATAGGAATGGGAATCTTGTCTTCCTTAGAAAAGGATTATTTTTTTTCCAGCTGCCAATAGAGCCACATTGCTTAAAGAAAAATCACATGGCACTAGAGCAGACATGTTCTCCAAAGCAAGAAAGACGGGTGGTGCTTCAAGTGAACATCGGTTTTCTCTGTAAGGGGGTGTTGTGCTGCACTGCAGCCTCTCCTGGTTCTGTTGCACCCGCGTTTCTCCCCGTTAGAAGAACAAGACGCCCTTCTGCCCGAGCTGGATCAGCAAGGGTACCCGGTCTTATCCAGTGCTGCTGGTGTTCTCTCAAGGCAGCAGTTCCATTGGGAAGTGACATATCCAAGATGCAAAAATACAGAAAAATGTTTCAGTAGCTCTCATGCTATTTTGTTAAGTTCTGTCGTGGTTTAACCCGGCTGGCAACTCAGCACCACGCAGCCGCTCGCTCACTCCCCCCCTCCCTCAGTGGGATGGGGGAGAGTATCGGAAAAGAAAATAAAAGGTTA
>NW_009260796.1:147229-184245 GCF_000687185.1 Egretta garzetta
AGGAATTGATGGAAAAGAATTGAAAGATAGGAATGGGAATCTTGTCTTCCTTAGAAAAGGATTATTTTTTTTCCAGCTGCCAATAGAGCCACATTGCTTAAAGAAAAATCACATGGCACTAGAGCAGACATGTTCTCCAAAGCAAGAAAGACGGGTGGTGCTTCAAGTGAACATCGGTTTTCTCTGTAAGGGGGTGTTGTGCTGCACTGCAGCCTCTCCTGGTTCTGTTGCACCCGCGTTTCTCCCCGTTAGAAGAACAAGACGCCCTTCTGCCCGAGCTGGATCAGCAAGGGTACCCGGTCTTATCCAGTGCTGCTGGTGTTCTCTCAAGGCAGCAGTTCCATTAGGAAGTGACATATCCAAGATGCAAAAATACAGAAAAATGTTTCAGTAGCTCTCATGCTATTTTGTTAAGTTCCTTGCAGTGCTTTGGGTTTTGTTGGGAATTTTGCAGAACATTATGAGGAGCAAGTTCTTTGGAGTCTGTTTTATTTTTGCCCTCATACTGAAATATTTACTATCCTTGTGAATGTTGACTGTTAAAAGTACAGCTTCTTTTTCTTCTCCTTAGAGAAAAAGATGGGGTAGTGGGTCATGCAAAAGGGTGTAATATGCCATAAATGCTTTTTCTTTCACTTCACCAGTTTTGAATTATTGAACTTAATACACTTCAAAACTGAAATTGCCTTAGCCTGTCACAAGAGTATGAGAGAGTTGTCTGTACTTAAAAACCAAACCCAAGTTTCTAGGTTCCCCCCCGCCTGACCCTTGGGTTATTTTGTGCTGTTTGTGTCCCGGAACATTTTTTTGACCTCTCTTTAGTGCTAATTCATTTTGCTCTGGATTACCACTATCCTCTTTCAGGATTCGAGGCCAGATTATCCTTAAGGACTTTGATTAGGAACAAACTGTGGTGAAGCAGTGCTTAAATCTCTGTTTGGTTTATTGCCGTACATGTTTTTACTGGTTCCTTCTCTGTCGGTGGTGGTACTAAATATTGGCTCTCGGTTCCTTTGGTGTATATGCTCTCCCTCCTCCCAGGCCGGATGGCATCAGGCAGCTGAACAAGTGGTTGGGTTTAAGTGATCTGCTGTAAATCTGGATTATGCAGGGTTATGATTAGCTTTAGAGCAACTTTCCTAACCTTGTTTTGTTCCTTGGGAAACGCTGCTTTACCCGTTTATTTTAAGCCTGTGTTATTCATCTTGCAATGTTGGTTACTTGAAAAATATTTTTTTAATAAGAAACATCAAAATATAAATGGAAAGCTGGAACGTGTGGCTGAAGCTTGTAAAAGGGCGTAGTAATGTGGCTTTAATACTTCATTGGCGTAACTCGGCTGGTGAATAACTGTAAGGAGGAGGAAAATGGTGTTTTGTAGAGTAGTAAAATTGGGATCCATTAGCATTTAATTCAGGGTTTGTTTACTGTTGGTCTTTTGTTTTAGAACAATCTTGCAGCTTGGGGTTTAAATTACATGGGCAAGTCAATAAAATGGAGGCAGTTAATGCTTTGGTGCTTGTTTTCAAAATATCTTCCCCCCCATAAGTTTTTCTGGTTAGTTTTTCTTTCTGTGAGAAAACGTTAAGGTTGTTTACATCGAGAGATGTCTCCTGTATGTCAGTCTGCTGCTTTGAACTTAATTCTGCCATAATACCGCTGCATTTGTACCAATGCAGCTGCTTCCACAGCAGCATGCTCTTGTCATAAATACCAATTTTCTAGTCATCACGTAGTTATGGAAGCATACGGTTGTTCACTTATATTTGGCGTGAGCCAAAAAATCTTAAAAATCTGCGGACTTCACAAAGTATTTCTTAAATATTCTTTGGTGCTACAAATACGTTGATCGACGCATACACAGCAGAATAATGACGACTGAGTCGTATTTTAGTTGGCAAGGGTGAGGGAAGGTGAATTATCTGCGGACCTAAGTTTTGAACTTCAGTAATAGCTGGGAATCGAATGTTGCTTCGTCCCCCCAAACGCTAATGTGCCAGAATTGATGCTGTCTTCACGCATTTCGTGTAGTCCTTCAGAAATGAGCCCGACTTCAGTTACTTATCCTGTTATTGCTGTCTCTGAATTGAAGTCTAAGCTCTGCTAAGAATAAATCAAACCTGGCCAAAACCTCCTTGATCTCCTTGTTCTGAGTTTCTCTGGCAGAAGAACGCTATCTGGAATTTCTTGAGGAAATAGCGAAGGATCTGCTCAGCCAGTCATGTTGTCTTTCACACACCAGTACTTTCTGCTGCTTCGTTCCACCCAGCCCCTTGTCCCCCCCCAAAAGAAAGCAAGTTTTTTTTTTTCTTTTTTAATTGAAGAAGGCTATGTTTTGAAAATGGAAATTCTCACTGAATTTCTTTTTGGATCGGGCCATTTGAAGAAACAGGTACGGATTCTCATCAGGTGAGCATACAGCTTCATAGCTATGGTTTCTTATTAAATAGTATTTCATGGTTTTCTGTTGTAGTTTAAACCTTGACAGATTCTTTGTGTTAGAAACACTGTATTATAAACAGGGAAGTTTCTCTTTATCTGTTTGTTAATGGTTAACAAGTCCTAAAATTCAGTCCATTCTCTTTATCTTAATTAAAATGTTGGTTGTGATTACTTCCAGATGATGAAAATACATGATTAAAACTTAGGTGACTGACTTGTATGAGGAAAATCCAATTAATATGCAGAAATTCAGTTAATATGCGTGCACACTGGTCATTGAGGTGGCTTTTGACGCTCTTTTGCATAGGACCCCGCTGAACTGGAAGGAAGCTGCTTTTCCTGCAGAGCAAGGAGACTTCTATAGTGCTAGCTAATAGCTTGTAACTAGTGTGAAATATCTAGGCAGACTGCAGGACCGATACATAGGGTTATGTAGGTAAGACTAACTACCTTGAATAATTTGCCATTTGCGTTCGATGGGCCTGCCGGAGAGGCATGGCAAGGTGTTTTACAGATTCTCAAGGATGTAATTTGTTTGGAATGGAAACCTGTGCTGTTACAGAACCAAGGATCACCCTGCTGCCTGTTCTTCCCACGTGGCTTTCTGCTGAACACCTGGTGTTGTGGACAGGCGCTGGCTGTTACTGGCCACGCACCCTCCTTCGTGAAGATGCGTCAACCCATGACGCGGGGTTAGGTAACCATTTTATAACACGGATACACACGCGCGCACCCCCTGATTACATAAACTAAACCGGCTTTAGGGAGAGCTCTGGGACATGATGCGAGTGAGAAATCCAGCAGGAGCATTCTTTTAAGTCCAACAGAATTTAAGCAAACACTTCTCTCTCTCGGTGCAGAGGAGCATGGACGTGGATGCTTTATACCAAGCTGCTGATCTGTCTAGCGGTGCAAACTGCGTCCTCGGGAGACAGTAGCAGCTGCTTTAGTGGGTTGTGAGCAAAAAAAAGTGTTGGTTACAAGATTGGTTTATCCAATCAAACTTTTCTCTTCACCTTAAATAACTAGCTGTTGGCTTAAATATAGGATGCAACACTAGCAATTGCATTTCAAATATGAGTATGTTAATTATATAATGCATCTAAAACCATGCGTATCCAGCTTCGATTCCTTGTCTCAATTTAAATATCAAAAGTAGCAAAGAGCCATGGTACTGGAGATCTGTTTATCTGGATGAAGAGGTCAGCAGTAAAATAAGATTACTGAATATTAGTGTTTTGGGAGAAAGAAACAAAGCACGATGCAGGACTTAGCTATGCTTCCATCCCAAATAGGAGCACTTGATTTGAAAATGTAGCTAGTCGCAGAACATTACACTTAGGAGAGTATTGAATGTAAAGTTCTGGTTAATTTACTGAAACCAAGGCGATTGCAGCTCTAACTTCTAAGTTGGAAGGGAAAAAAGACACTTCCAAAACGAAAGAGAAAGTGGAGCCATCATCCCAGATGTTTATATGCTTTTTCCCTGTGGTAACAAGTAGAGGTGAAGCTGGAAGTTAAGTAAACAAGAACAACAACAAAACTGAAGGGCGATAACTGACAGCCAAAGACACAGCTGCTGGTAACAACAGGGTATCTCTGTGATACAAGCCAAGGTATACAGATACTGCAAACGTGCCCTCTGATCCTGTCAATTAAACCTTTCTTGGCATGAATTTCCGGTGTTTGATAAAGAAGTCCAAATTTCCTTTTTTAAGATTTTCCTTTTTTCCAGAGGACAGAACCCAACCAGCAAATGGATTTCCGCAGCATGCTTCTGATTTATCGTATTTTGACTTAATTTGGTGTCGCATTTAAAATGCTAATGGGCCACGCTTTGAATCCGAGCATCAGAGAGAAACTTTAAAATGGAAAAATGGTGAATTTGCCATACAAAAGAAAACAGTATTAATTGTGCTGCAGTTGCCCTTTGTGCCTGTATGTTTACTTGATTGAAGCATCTTGACTGTGGTGCTTTCTCCTTGAAGCCTGATTTGAATCGAGTATACAGCTGGATTGCCCCAGGGCCTTGTAACAATTTATAGTCTGGATGGAAAGGCAGAAGTGCATAAAAAGACAGTTGTGAAATGCCGCTAGTGCCCTGTAATAGAAAATCTGTGTATGATGACCTTGTCTGTATGGGCCTGTGGGATCATTTTACTGTGATCCAAAGGATTATAAAATGGAAAGTATTGCGTCTCACCTGGAATAAAGAGGAAAAATTAAAAGAAACATGTTTTTCTAAATTATGCGGTATATGCTTCCTCTCCTTTGCGTTCTTCCCGCATATGGCCTTGCATTTTAGCAAACGTGTTAAAATTACATCTGTTATTCCCTGCACTTTCACAGGAGCTAGTGTTTTTGAATGCAAATGTCTGGGTGAGGTTTCTGTAGCCACAAGCATTTATGTATTTAAAAGCCTCATTCTGTTTGTAGATGAATTGATGTTCTGTTCCTGAACGGCAGCTGAATTAATTTGTGGCTAATTTTTCCTGGCCAGTTATAGGGCAGCATGACCTTTCCTTTTTGGTGTGGAAAAAATGCTGATTAATATAGATTCTTGCTTCTCCAGCTTCATCTCTGCTTCTACAGCCAAGAAAAGGCTGAAGGATTTTCTTTCCACTCAAAACCTTTGCTATAGAACTGCTGTCCCTGACTGCTCAATCCTGCCTTCAGCGTGGCTAGGTTTGCTGTTCAGGTACGGAGCAGACTGGCTAATAGGAGAGAGACGAATGAGACATTTGAAGGAGTTCTGAATTATTTAAAATAAAAAATTTAGTCTGCAAATGAGATTGGCTTTTATGTCTAATGTGAAGCAGATTGAAATGTGCTTTGATTTCAGTGGGACATATGTGGGGCGGCAGGCTAGTGGGAAAATGTGGGTATAGGGAAAATGTGGGGGCTTGGAGCAAAGTAGCAAGGAATGATGAAGAATCAGAGGTGACAGTTTAAGGATTGCATGGCGGGAGCTGCACAGTGATTAAATTCACTGATGCTGTCATTGAGCCGTAAGGCTGAAGATAACATTCTCTCCCTCTGCTGAAAACAAGAATCAGTACAAACTCCTTGACAGGGGCTAAATTATTAAATAGAGCCTTTCTTACAATGTTTCATTATCTGGGATTTACCTCAGCTGGTGATTTGTCAGCAGTGCAGGGAGATTTGCTGAGCATTTTGTATTAAAATCATTCCAGATGCATATGAATCCATTTTGATAATTCCCTTCCTTTTTACAGTGTTTCTCCATAGGTTTTTTTTGTGTTTACCTTTGCCCAGATGACACTTTGAATTTTCACACAGATATTAAGCTGTGGTACACAGCAGGGTCTGGGCTCATCACATACATGTAAAAAACATTCTTGTTGTAGTAACAGGCTGTTCTTCAAGTGCTGAGTTGATTTGCTTGCTTTCAGTGTGTTAAATTAGCAAGGTATTTGAAGTGCCTTTCAGATGAGAGTTTAGGACTGAAGAAAGAAGAATGATTTTCTGTGGATTTACGGGTATGGGAGTTTCACTCATCTTGGTTGAAAAATGTAGCAACGTTCTTTTATTTTGTTGTATATCTTCTGAAGGCAGGAGCAGGAACCATCCGTTCTGAAGTAGCTAAACCAGCATATCTTGCATTCCCAAACGCCCAGGGCTGAGTGAGGACATTGTATTTAGACCTGGCTGATGTTGGCAGAGGTCTGTAATTTCATCGGTGGCATTGCTTTGTCAAGGAAAGAGCGATTAGCATGTTTGTGGCTTTTTGGGGGTTTTCTTTTTCTGAGTAGCTTTGATACTGTAATGCACCAATGTAACTAAATTAATTTATACAACGCTACAATGTTATGTCACGGTTGCATCCTTGTCTTTTGGAAAAGGAGAGAAGGTTCATATTTGGGGGTTTAAAACAGATGGTTAAGAATAAGGATTAAACAGCTGGAAGTTAAGACTGTATGTATGTATTTTAGGGCTCAACTCCAGCTCTTCCTCCATTCCCCTCCATATGGCCTAGATCTTTACAGTTGAAATCCAGACCTTGCAACTTATGGGCTACATCTGGGGAGAAAAGAAAAAAACCCAAACAACTCAACCAAAAAAACCCAACCCCACCGCAGAATAATCCACAGTTTCTTTTTTTTCCCATCCGATCGCCCTGTTTGGTTTTGCACCACTGGGCGTTCAGAAGGCCAGCGATTGGAATTTCATTGCTGGCTTCTTGCCACGTGAAAAGCAAAAGCCTGTCTGGGGGCTGCTGAGGATTCGCCCCCAACAAAGGCGCCGTGAGCTCTTGCACCGGCTCCAGCGGGAAGCGAAGCCCCGGCTGTAGCAGCGGAGCTGTTTGAACACCCTGCGCTGCTGCCGGTGGTGAGCCGCTTGTCTGTGTGTGCGCACCATGTTATATATGCGCTCCAGAAGAGAGAACATGGCGGCCGGTGCCTTAATATGAGCTGATGATGCTTGTCAGCTTGTTTTAAATCAGAAAATTGCTCCCATTCATTGTAGAGCTGGTTTATTTTGAGAGCCAACTTCTGCATGAAACAGAAAAGGGAATTCTGAGAATTGCAGGGTGACAAAAATAGGACTGAATGTGAAATCCCATGTTCATTTTGCAAAATTGCTATTGTTTTATTTCTTCTAATTTTATAAAAAGGAAAGCAGGAAGCACAATTGATACAAATTCCATTAACGCACCCGCCCCTCCCACCCCCCCATCTGACTGTGAGCCAAGGACGCAAGCAGATGCTGAGCAAACAGGGAAAACCAAGAATATACCACTCATGGGTGTGGAGTATAACTGGCGTTGCTTTTCCCGTTCTGTTATCAGGAGGGACGTGTGTGGCTAATAATTTGTACGTGAGAACACATTCAATAGCAGTGGCTTGATTGTAGATACAGGCACCATAGACTTTAACACCATCCCTCTGTATATTTGGCTTGCCCTTTGTCGTGGTAGTGTAATCTTCAGCACCCTTTGCCCTTTTTTAATTTTTCTCCTGTCCTGTTTCCTCCTACTTACCCAGAGCAAACCAGCTACACCTGGTGTTGAGATAATCGGCTGCTAAATAAATTGGTAGCTGTCAACTTGAAAATATGGAGAAAATGTTATTTCTAGCTTTTAGGGAAAAAAAAAAAAGGTATTGAATGGTGCATTACCTGCTTTACATGTATCAGGAGCAAATGTAGTTAGAATAAATTTAGCTATGTCCTCTAGTGTTGAATAGTGAGGGCATCTGTCATGTTTAATAATGCTTCTGACCTTTAGGATTATTGAAGTTGAAATTTTCTCTCTGGTCATTTGGGGGTACTTGAGTACTGTCAGATTTCTCGTGTCTGTGCAAAGTCTCCAAAGATACATTGTTATCCTTCGTAAGCTGGTGAAGATAATTCATTAAAGAAATTTGTTTTCCTGCTTTCAAAATGATTTTCCTTAAGGAATGTGAAATGTCACTGTGGTCACTACATTTTAGTGCATGTCCCATCCCTCACCATTTACTTGCTTGCCTTTTTCTGGGAAAGGGCGGCCTCACTGATGTGCTTCATATTGCTCTTCAAGGTAGTTCAAAGCTCTTGTGAAAATAAAATGCTCAGTGTAGCGCGTGGTGTAGGACATCATAAACATCCCACCACCAGCTACCCAAAATGAAATCTGCGCTAGCTGTGACTTCGCTGGGGCGTTGTGTTCCAGTGTTGTGTTATCATAGCTGTGAATCTGTCATCGTGGCTGTGCTGTAGGTATGGGTAAGGGCAGCTCAGATGCACAAGCATCTTGCTAAGCTTGTAAGTTCTATCCGGATGCTTAAAGATAAAACATGGGCAGAAAGGAATAATTCATAATATGTAAAATAGACATCTTTGATTTTTCCAGCTACGTTGGAGAAAGTGCGATTGAGTTGTAGTGGAGTTGGGTTAATGAAGACATCACTGAGACTGCCTGACTGAAGTTTTTGTCCTAAGTGCTCTGGAATAGCAGTGCATGGTCCAAGGTGGGAGGTGGCAAGAGCCTGCAATGTCGGCAGTCTTGGTAGAGAAATCTCTTCACCTGAATCTGTGTAGAGACGTGAGTGTAATCAGAAATCCTGCCCCATATTGAGTTGGTTGGACTCTTTATTCCTAATGCCCTTAAGATTTCGGGACTTGGGGACACTGAAGGTTACTGGCATACACACACCTTCATCTTCAGGGATGGGTAACTTCCCTTGCAAGTATTTCTTGCCTTTCTGTTGTGCCGCTGCTCAAGCAGGTCACAATCGTCTTTCTCCATAAAGATCAGCCGTTGTTCCTCTTTACTATGAAGCGCTCGATAATGTGCCAGCCGTTGGGCAATGGGTGCATGTTCTGAGATGGCAGTGTCCTTCATTGTGCCGTTTCCATGCACTACCCCAGTCGTGCTGTGTGCTTGTTGTGTGGAGGAAGGACGTTGTGTGGAGCAAGGATGTTCTCAAAGGCAGGTGATTGTTTTACCTGGCTTCGGTAAATTTGAGGTTGGCACACCACACTGTGTCAAAAGGGGTAGGGTTTGTATAGATTAAAAAATACTAGGAAAGATGTCTGTTCTAGCAGGCTGCTGGTGAGAGGTACAGAAATGCTGGCGTGTGGAAAGGAAAATAGGATGGATGCTCTTTGAATACCTGGGATGCGTTCTGTGTTTGAGTGGCAGGAAAGGCAACATCTCCCCTTTTTATACAGCAGAGAGACTGATTGAGCCGCTTGAGAAGATGCTCCAAGTCAGCTCCACCTTGTGACTGTCTAATAGAGTTTTAGATCTTCTGCAAATTCTTTTTTCTTCTGTACAGAAGGCAGGCGTGAGGTCTGTGTGCTACCCAGAGCCTGTTTAGAGAGCAGAAATGGGGCTTAGGGGCTGCCTGGCTGCGTCAGCTGGAGATTCACGTGGTTTGTGTAAATGAGATAACCAGCACTTTTCCCAGCTTGGGACTTGGAGCAAGTAAAAAGTAGGGATGTGATAGATGTGCATTTTTGACTCTGTAGTCACTGAACACTAATCCATGGAGAATTTGAACTTGTAATTTGATTAAAGTGATTGATTTTAAATCAGCCTGAGTTTGTTTTGGGCCATTAGAGGGTATTTAAAAGGAAAATAACTCTTTAATTAAATTAATAGTGCATAAGTATCCTGCTCTGCTTTCCAAGCAGAACTTCTATGGTGGTGGGGTTTTTTTAATCTTACTCCTTTCGGTGTCTTGTTTCCTGGCACATTTTAAGGTTAAAAGCAATGCAGAATTATTGAGACAAACCTGTGCTAAGAAAATCTTAAACTTTATTTGGATTCTTTTTCCTTTTGGAAAATACGCAAGCTGTGTTCTGCAAAGCAACTCTTGTTCCATCCGCCTGGTGTACTGTTCATGTATCTCATGTGAGGAATGCTGTATAAAATCACAAGCTGTTGCCCTTTTATTTGTAAAACATCCTTTTTAAAATAGCAAAATACGAGTTGTAATCACGGCATGAAATATAAAGCAGAAATCCATCAAAATATCAGGATCCTTCTCAAAAATGAAGTTCTGGCATTATGAAAGTTATAAGAGTCAGGCTACGAAAATGAGTATTTCTCAGCAGTTGCCATTTTCATAGCAAGTTGTGACGGTGAGAGGGGACGTACTCTGCGCTCTTGCGGACTGGTGAGTGGAGTAACGGCCGAGGCCTCTGGGTGTGGGTTGTATTCCTAGTCCTGTGGTTGCGATTTGCTGTGGGTTTCTTGATGGGTCTCAACAAATCCTTGACTATTTTAATCAAATTATGTGAATGCCTTCACGGCAATCTATAGAGTGCTCTTTAAAAGGTGGTAATCTGTAGCTAAGCATAATACTGTAAAATTGAGTTGAAACATGAGCTGTATAAAATGATCTATTGACAGAGCAACATGTGATAAAGAATCACAGGAGGCGACGCCTCTTTTTCCCATTTCCTAATAATAAAGAGAAGGTGCAGAGACACCTCCTGTGCCTAACCGATCTGACAGCTTACTGTTTGCTGAACCAAATTCCCCGCATGGTTTGCATTTTATGACCAGTAAAAGGAGTTGTCTTGTCACCGTGTGGTGTGTCAGGTACTTCATTACTTAAGAGCTGGCGTGTTTTAAGCATCCTGGGTTAAAAAGAGTTCTTGGATTTTTAAGACAAACTACGACAGTTGTAGTTTTGCTGTAAAACCCTGGATGCAGGTAATGTCTCAGTCTTAGGATGCATATAGGATCTTTGGTGGGCCACGTGTTGGAATCGGCCGATCCAGCCTACGCGGCAGACTCTAGTCTAGGACATTGTAAATGAGATTTGATGAGTGGTAAAGAAGGTTGCTGTATTCACAAATTCCTTTCCTCTTATATCAGACATATCACTAGGGCTGTTGAGCTGCTGGGTCTTGCTCAGCCAGATTTCATAGCTAAGTATTTGTGCAAAGCTGCGTGTTCTGTTTTGGAGTTGAGATTCCCATGAAGTGGATTCATTACCACTCACAGTCAGCGTGAAGACTTTGGCGGGTCAAATAATCAATTTTAGTTCCTTACAACACTGAATTTTAAAGCTGCTGTTGCTGGCAATGCCTCATAGCGATGACTATGGGGAAGAAAGATCCATCCCTTCTGTTGTGGTTTGTGTTTGGAGAATTCCAGTGGAGGTCTGATTCGGAGGGGCTTTTTTCAAATAGCCTAACATCACCAAAGTGCTTGCGCTTGCTCCTTTGTGCTCCTTATCCTGATTTTGCTGGGAAAGCTAACTGATGCTTTACAGTGACTGAACATCCTAGGGAGTCTGTATCCCACGTTTATGGCTCAGTGTAATACGCATCTTCATGAACTGCATTAACTATCTAAGAAATGCTAGAGTAGCTGCAGTATAAAATACCTGCGTCTTCATCTACACAACAGGACTTTCATATATGGAAGAGATTCTTGATTAGAGTTTAGGCCACTCGACAGCCTTAGCAATTTGTTTGCAAGTAACTGTGCAGTAGAAACAGCAATAAATGTGGCATCTATATTTTTGTATATGGAAAAAGGAAATGGGAGGGAATGGTTAAGATGAGGCTTACACATAACCTTGCAGAAAGGAAGGGAGATGGAACGTTAATGCTAGGAATATTAGAGAAAGGAGTTGCAGCTGTTTACATTGGCTACAAACATGTCTGGAGTATTCGATTTATGGAAAGAATCAAGTAATTAAGATAAAAGAATATACACGATTCACTACTGTGAAATAGAGAGCCGTAATTTATGCTCTGTATCTACTGTAGTTATGATTAGTGACCTAAGGCTGTTGAACTTCCTCTTTATGGATTGCGAAAATGCTGTGACAGTTTTCAAGGGAATTGCTCTCTTTGAGTTTAAAGAGATGAAAATGGGCCTGCTAACAAGGACCGGCTTCAGTATGTGCTTTCATATTCTTCATGTTTAGAAAAAAAAGGGGGGTGGTGGTGGTGGGAGGCAATTGGGTGCTTTGATATGTCTGAACCTTAGGACCTAGTGAGGAGGGGGAGCCGGGGGGGATTGGTCTCTTCTCCCAGGTAACGGGATGAGGGGAAATGGCCTCAAATTGCACCAGCGGAGGTTTAGATTGGATATTGGGAATAATTCCTTCCCCGAAAGGGCTGTCAGGCACTGGAAGGGGCTGCCCAGGGAAGGGGTCGAGTCCCCAGCCCGGGCGGGATTTAAAAGCCGGGCAGACGAGGTGCTTAGGGCCAGGGTTTAGTGGTGGGATGGCAGGGTTAGGGGGACGGGTGGACTCAATCTTAAAGGTCTGTTCCAAACTAAACGATTCTATGAATATATATCATCACACAATGCATGCGGTGCGTGCTGAGAAACCTGCAGAAAGGTATTCCCTTGGATGCTTTTCAGAATGACTGTTCCTGAAAAGATTGAGAAATATGTTTTCACAAAAGGAAGCTATTATTTGGTGTTAGTTTTCTGGTTCTGATGTGTTGTAGCGTTTCGCTTATTTGTATTACAAAATTGTTCATAAACCTAGGAATTCCTGCTCCCTGTGCTGTGCTCATGATCAAAGAAGATGATTGTCGCCAGTATGGTCTGTGATTGAGTGCTTCCCTGCATTAGCTGAGGCAAATTTGTAAGGAAATATCTGAAAATTGTACACCGATTTCAGATGCTGTTTCTATGTGCTCTTCTGAGCCCTCAGAACATTCTTTCAATATAAGCTGTTTGAGTTTTCAAGTAGTTGGGGCCTTTGAGCTAACACCTTCATGCTCTGAAATGCAAAATTCCATGAACTGTGGTAAAATATCATCATAAATCTTTCATCTGGAAACTGCAGCTGTCGTGATGCTCTCTGCAGTCTTCCAGCGTAACCTGTTACCCGGTGTAATTCCGTGTACCGCATAATCTTCCCTTCGGATTAGGGAGGGCACGGCCTTTGAACGTGCTCCGTTCCCCACACGTTGGCCGGCCTTGATGCCGAAGAGGGCTAATACAGTAGCTGTAGTTGGTGTTTAATACTTACCCTTCCATGCTGAATGCGGAGAGGTGATTAAACCAAGGGTGGTATTTGTCAGTAAAGATACTGGGCCAGGAAAATAAACAGCTGGGAGAGTATCTGGAGTCAATATTTAAATTTGACCTAATACTGCATTATATAAAAGATTCGTTTATTACTGTACTCATTGGAAAGCACTTGTAGGACAAGTGCTGTAGTTTACATTAGTTTAAATGTTGGAAGATGGATTTGTCGGTGTCGTTTGTGGCAGCGCATGAATATTTTATTTCACCTTTCTAAGGTAATAAATCCTCAGGTAGCTCCACACGTTCTAGGGTCAGGTTCCCGATGCGCTAGGGCTCTTCTCCCTCCCAGCCCTATCTCTGATAAGCAGGAGTCAGAGGGAAAAGGTACGGCCAGAACTGAAGACAAGTTGCGCCGGCTGCTCGGATACGTGCTTCGCTCCTGGTGCCAGTAGGCTTGTCCCTCACGTATACCTTGGAGAGGGAGGGCGCCGGATTTTATTCCATCATCTCTTACCACTTCTCCCCCCGCCCCCCCAGGTGAGACTCCTGGGTAAGCGGTTTGAAGTACTAAGCTCATGGTGATTTTAAAAACAATTTTTTAAGTCATGCTGAGAAGATTGTATTTGGTAAAAGGAAACTCATCTAAATAATGAGCTCTCTCTAAAATAGTCAAATAAGGTTTTATGCAAATGTCTTTAATAAGTTTTAGTAACACTTGGTGTTTTGGTTTGCTTTATGACATTTTTTTTCTTTTTTTGTAAGGTACTCTGCCAGTTTCTGCAATTATAGGTAATGGTTGCACACAGAATTCTTAATCGGGTGTCCTGTTGTTTTCAATAAGTCTGTTAAAAAAAAAAAAAAAAAATTGGCTATGATGCTGTGCGTCGTATAAATCCTTGTGCCCAGAACAAAGGGAAAGGCTTAAACTTTCAGTGAGAATACAGCATGATTCTGAGTCAGGAGCATGGGAATCTGGCAAAGACGGGTTCTGTCCAGTGCCTCTAAGTAAATTAATCTGAATTCTAGAGGAGGACTGAATGGTTTATGGAACCGCTCGTTGGTCTCAAAGCATTCTGCTTCAGGATCTCCGGCTGAAATAACACCTTGACTTTTTTAAATGGAAGCTATTAGTGGCTTCATTTGTTAAAGTTGTAGTGCTGTGACGATGATATTGCCCAAGGCAAATGATTAGCCTTAGAATTATATATTAGCTTGGCTGTCTGCATTCACTTTAATCTTAATTCAAATGGCAGTGCAGATGGTGTCCCTGATATGTGCACTATATGTTTAAAAACTCTATATCTGCTTCAGAACACCTTTTCTTGTGGTTCATCATCTGTATGTTCACGCGTGACTTTCAGTACCTGAGAAAAGTTGGGTTTTTTTCCTTTGTACCTCTCCCAACTTTTCCTTTGAGCATTTTTCTTTTATAGCAGGTAAATGCATCCATTTTATTCTCCAGTGTAGTTATTTCTGATTTTAGCATTTTCAATATCTAGCCATTTCCAGATGAATGGAGGCCATCTTTCCAATCTACGGGTTTAGATTAGATTGCAGCCTGTGGACCTGGTTTGGGGTATATTTATTTAGTAGTGATTTACATATAAATACAAAGAAAACTATAAAATCTAGTGTTGCTAATTCGAGCTATTGATATCGTGGCAGACAGCAACAATCTGTACTAGAAATTCCCTGCATCAGAAGATACAGTCGTATCTTCTACGACTTGACATTTTTTTTAAGGCTGCTGTTTTGTTTTCTTGATTGGCTGCTCTGGTTTGTCCCACATTAATTACGGACAGTATTATTTGATGTAAACATTTAAGTAGCTGACCATTTCATTAACAAATGCTTACATCCTCTGAGAAGCTGCACAAGGAAACATTTACTTGCCAGGCATTTGTTTTCCAAATACACTTTTGTTTCCTCATAGGAACAGCATTTGATTATGTGGTGGAATAGCCGAGTCACAGGACCTGGCTGATCAGTCTTTTTTTTTTTTTTTCTTTTTTTTTTCCTTTTCTTTTTGTAATTTTAAACCCCATCTTGCCAGCAGAGAGGGCCAGTTTGCAGAGGTGCTTTAATTTTTCCTGTCATAAAATTCCCCTGACTATCAGGCGATATTTTAACAGCCGGATGACTGTTCCAACTCTGTGCTGGATTTGCAGAGCAAACCATCTCCTGATTGTTTTATCCTTTCAGCTCTGGGTATCTCTTTGTTAAAAGGTAAACCCCTTAGTGAAATGGTAAAGAAATGTGGCCTCTTGATATTTAAAAGGTGAGAAATCTATTTAAACTGTATATGATGGCTTCAAATAGTCCCACCGCTGCGTGCTGCTTGTTTTAATAGAAGTGATAAATACTGCGGCTGGTGGTGCTCAGCAATTAGATTTGAGCTATATACTATAAATGACATTTAATGGCAAATGTCAGGCATAGCCTGAATGATATCTTCATTTCGGTGGTGCGTTTTCTTTAGGATAATGCTTAAAAAACCTAAATGGAATTTAATTACCGGAGCATATATTCGATGATTAGTTAAATGCATTTGTAATACCATTAGTTGTTAGGTAACTGTTTGCTTATTATGCTTGACACCGAGGGTATTTGATGTACAATGTGTATCGTATGCAGTGCAGCAATAGAAATGCTAATAAGCCCGGTGTTAAGGAGGGTCGCTATCAATACTGTGTCAGCAGCTTGCTGCCAAATTTGCTTCTGTGAGAGAGGCAGAAGCTGTAATCAAAGTGGAGTTTGTAGAAGCAGCAAACGTGAGCAGAGACGCGGCAATAAAAAAAACAGTGCTTATTGCTTTCTCTAGTAGTGATTTTAATTACAGCCTATTAATGAAGTCTCACCGCCGTTCGTGTCTTTTGTATAGGGCTTTTGTGATACTTGTAGAAATAATAGCCGAGATGTGGCATCTCCACTGCTTCGGCTGTGATTTTTGTACAATAGAGCCGAGCGTACCGTATATACGCATGTATAGAAACGCAGTAGTTCTGTGTGTTGCGAAGAATCTTCAGCACGAAGGCAATGCAAGGGTTTGGGGCTATCGCGTGGGGCTGTGGCTTGCTAAAACCAAACCAGTAAGCCTGGGTGGACCCAACTGGCTGTCTACAGCTACGGTGTGTGTCTGTACTCGGCTTTCCTCTTGGGCCTTTGTGGAGGCAGCACAAAGTTTATCTGTACAGGTTTCATCGGATAAATACAGACTGAACTGGTCTGGGTCTGCTGGCATAGCCAGCTGCTTGTGTTCTCCAAGAAGGGAGCAGTCGATTGGGGAAAGCTTTTTGTGCCGCAGAAGCTTTTTGGGGAGGGGGGGAATGGGTGGACACACTGTCTTCTAGCCCTGACAGCTATAATTAAGCAGGCTTGTTCATGGGGAGTTGTACACTGTAATAGCGCGGTTACTTTATGCTTTTGCTCAGCATAACTGACACCATGAACCACAGATGGGATTCAAAGAACATAAAAGGGAAACGGAGCAGAAAGATACCACAAAGGGATTAAATGAGGTAGTAAGCAATGACCCATAACCTTCATGAAAGATCTTTTGATAGTTTTATTTTAAGCCAGCCAGTTTTTAAGCATAACTGCTTCTTTTACAAGATGAAATTATCTTTTGTCATTTAGAATTGCGCTCGAATTTTAAGGGTATTGTCGTACTTAAGTGTATTTCACTGATAGGAAAACAGGTTCCTTGTCAGCAGCTTTGTTTCCAGTAAAGCTGAAAAGTTTATGGAATAAATATTGTAGTTTGTTTTAAATACAGAAATCTCTTATGGTTATTACCTGAAATGAGTAATGTCCTTTTTCTCCTTGAAAACTTGGGTGAGGCTGTGCTCAATTCTCTTTTGTGGATGCTTCAAAAGTTAAAGCCCTATGAATGAAGATATACTGAATATCTAATATTTGATGCATAACGGGGTGTAAGGGTGCTATTTCTGATCCTCTGTTTCTGTGTCACTGCCACCTAAAAGCAGGGCAGATGGGACTAAGTTTGAGTGGTTTAGGTGAGGAGGAAACTGCCTCAGGAATTTGGGTAGAAACCACAAATAACTTGGGCAAAGACTGCATAGAGTATTTGGTCCCAATTGACCTCTTTTGTAATCTTCTTACCAGAGATGATGATGTTGGTTGCTGATTGATCACATTTTCTGGGGCGTGAATATGAGTGGAATTCCAAAGGAATGAAAAAAGGTGGATGCTCTTTGATACCGAAAGAGCGGAGTCCACAGAGCCTGAGGACCAACGCTGGTTAGGAGTTGAATGTATTGAAAACTCTTCTACTTGGACAGATGGCTGATGCCCTCATAGCTTTGCTTTCAAGTATCCATGCAGTCTTGTTATGATCAATTCTGGTTTGCACTTGTTTTTATGTCATTCCACGTACTCTTTTTTTTTTTTTTTGCAGATATAAAAGTATGTCGTTACGTAACTAGCTTGGGCCAGTAATATATCCAGGAGATATTTTACATATATCTCTGTTCTTCTGTCTCAGTAGAAGACAGACGGTTTTGTGTTAAATTCTAATGGCTCTATGCCTTTAAGAAACACTGTCAGTAAGATCTTCAGTAGTTACTGATTCTTTAAAAAAATTAGTAAAGCCTCCGTTTCAGTTGCCTTTTAGAGTCTTTTTCAAGACTCAAGGAAGACAGGCTTGATTTTTATTTGCCTCATGGCAAGTGACTTATTAAAGCTATTGCTCCATATGGGCTTAGGTCTAGGAATGGACTATTTGCCTAATGGTATTTTCATTTGTTCCTTGTGTTTCCTTTCTCTTCAATACGATGCCTAATTCACAGGTTGATACCCTGTTGTTGGCGTTCAGCGTAACCACTGTCAGCCTCTCTGTGTCAAGGGGAATTGCTGATGTGCACCCCTTGGCAGTTCATTTGGAAGCAAATAATTAGAGGACATGGGTTTGAAAACAGTGAGAAAATAGGAGAAGAAGGGAATAGAGGTGTCCGAAAGAGTTTGTTGTCCGGATCTGATTCTGGCTGAGGGTGAGGAGCTCCTTGAGGATGAAGCTGTTACCAGTATGTTGGAGAGGATTCTCTTAGCTCTGAAGTGCAATTTTAGGAGTGCACAGCTTATTGATGTCATTTTTAGGGACTGATATTTGGCTTGCTAGTGAGGTGCTAATGTGTAACACCTCCCACCTAAAGACCCGAGTGGAGTTGTAACCTCTAAATCTGCAAGCACTTCCCTCCTTTGGTGGGTGAGCAGTTGAGGTGCCTGCGACAAAGAACTAATCCAGCATACAGATCTTACTGGGAAGGTCTGCTGGTGGAGCTGGGCCTGCATACTGGTTACATCTTCTCTCTTGGGTGACGGGCTGATTTTTGGCTTAATTATTTCAGGATGGTTTGGACATCTGGAAGGCAGAAATTGAGGGGAAGGGAAGATTTATGAGTGGCACTAAAAAAATTAAGAGCTGGTAGGTAACATCTATTAGTTGATCTTTGTAAAAGTGTGGAGGGGAAGACAGAGCTTTGAGGAGCAGACAGAGAGAAGAGGGAAAAACGAATTCAGATAACTCGATTTGTTGAGCTTAGTCTTCAACGAGATGCAATTCTGAAATTGGGTGCTAACCTGTATCCTTAGGAGGCAGATTTTACCATCGGATTCACCAAGGTTCATGCAGTCTTCAGTGCTATTTGTTGCAGTTTCTGATGGATCTTTCCCTGGCTCTCCCTTACCGTAATTATTCTTTGTCTGTCATAGACACTATAGCGTTCGTGCCTCCTGACTGTAATAGCTTTCCCACCAGAACATCCAGTGTTCAGAAAATGGCAGCGCAAGAAGTTTTGATAGTTCCTCTGGTGATCTGAAGACTGTACTATTTTTTTTTTTTAAGACAGTCTAGGCTCTTTTGTTGAGCTTAGTCTTCAACGAGATGCAATTCTGAAATTGGGTGCTAACCTGTATCCTTAGGAGGCAGATTTTACCATCGGATTCACCAAGGTTCATGCAGTCTTCAGTGCTATTTGTTGCAGTTTCTGATGGATCTTTCCCTGGCTCTCCCTTACCGTAATTATTCTTTGTCTGTCATAGACACTATAGCGTTCGTGCCTCCTGACTGTAATAGCTTTCCCACCAGAACATCCAGTGTTCAGAAAATGGCAGCGCAAGAAGTTTTTATAGTTCTTCTGGTGATCTGAAGACTGTACTATTTTTTTTTTAAGACAGTCTAGCAGCTATAGTGCCAAACCACCCACACTAGGAGACAACATATGCCAGCTACTATGAATTAACATGCGGGTAAGTAGCAGATCACCTAGTGTTTTTAAATAGGCTTGAGCCTTGATAGCTGGATTCTAAGGTTTTGGCTGTCTGGCCATCTCCCCACAATGCACAAAATACAACCTTCCAGATAATGAGTCGTGATTTGAAGGCTAATTTTGGCCATGTTTTGCATTATTTAAAGGTGTAGGCAAACAGCTTGTTGTTTTACACTTACATACGTGTGTATTGGTAGGTATGTAGGCTGAGATTTACAGGTATGTTTCTAGGACTTGCATGCTTTCCCCTCTCCTTACGTAGGAAGCAACTCTGCCTACAAATAATCTGTCTGCACGGTGTAATGTTTGGCAGTGTTTGCAAACAGTTTTGCTTCAAACTTCGTAGAAACTGTAGTAGAGATCTAGAGCAAATAATATTCTCAACAGAGTGGCTCTGAGCAGAAGGACTGGGTTTCTCCTATAGCATTTGGGACGGGTGCACCCCTGAAGCGTGGCTGTTCTGGGTGGTGCCCAGCGCCAGGACAAGGGGCAATGGGCACAAACTGAAACAGAAGAGGTTTCAGTTGAACGTGAGGAAGAACTTCCTGACTTTGAGGGTGCCCGAGCCCTGGCCCAGGCTGC
Organism: Egretta garzetta; assembly: GCF_000687185.1. NCBI lineage: Eukaryota > Metazoa > Chordata > Aves > Pelecaniformes > Ardeidae > Egretta > Egretta garzetta. Next base: position 166,994 of record NW_009260796.1, read on the forward strand.
CCAGGGGGGCTGTGGAGTCTCCTTCTCTGGAGATATTCAAACCCCACCTGGATGATGTCCTGTGCAACCTGCTCTGGGTGACCCTGCTTTAGTGGGAGGGTTGGACTGGGTGAGCTCCCCAGGTCCCTTCCAAGCCTTGCCATTCTGGGATTCTGTGTATGCATCTGAGTTTGAAATTCAGGGGAGGGGGAGTGTGATGCTTGGTTTAGATCTCCGTTATTTGTACACAAGACTGAATTAATTTCCAGCATGCTGAGGTGGCTTCATGAATTCCAAAAGGAGTTTCATTTGTTAAACTTGTGAATAAAAAGGGCACAGGAGAAGTTCTTGCTGTAAACAATCGCAAAATGTCGAGAGCGAGACACTGTAAAAAAAAATCCTATATTGTTTTGTCAATAAATTATGCTTTCTCCTACATAGATCACAGAAATGGAACTTTACCCTGGAAATAGCAATATTTGATACCCCAGGCAGCTTATTCCCAGCTCAGCTCACACTTCAGTGAATACGCTGATCGATTATCCGCGGCTTAACCAAGCCGTCTCATTTCCTGCCTTCCATTACTGCGCTCAATCAAGCCGGCCGTTCTTTGTGGCCTGCCTTGTGCACTGAGATAAGCCATCAAGGCATGTTTCTATTAGAAAAGCTCTTGTAGATGGAATAGTCATTAGATAACACTAACAGGTTTAAAGGTTGCAGTCTTTGTGTTGGTTCGGGTTAAGAGGACAGGAACCCAAAGGGCTGCCGCCTTGGGTTGTTGTGTTTGAGGGGCAGAAAGGATTAAACTGCACGTTGCCATGCTTAGTGCTCTTATTTAACACTTTTATTTCTTGCTGCATACTGATAGCTCTCACTTTTGACAATGCTTCTGTGTTTGCAAGAAGTAATTATGTGTTTAGATGCATGCATCTGAATTAAATAATCAAGCTGCAAAAATAACATTCATTTGTGGTAATAACCTCTGTATTTCCAAGCTGGGTTTTCTTGGCTTACAAACAGCCGATCAGGTTTCTTATTTAATTAGAAAACAGCCTACAAAAAGATATCCTGAGAACTTGAAATTACATGTGCTGTTGCAGAGTGGGAAGAAAAATGATCCTTGCTGGAGCTCTGTGCCTCCTGATTTTGAGATAGTTTCATTTGCGCGTCCCCTCTGCTTCTACCCTCCCACCCCCGCTGGGGATCTGGTATGAGTGGCCTTTATTTTTCTTTTTCCTCCTTTTGAATATTAGTAGATGTCAAAATTGAGTAAGTGTAAAAATGCTTGTACAGTAGGACTAGAAATATGGGCGGCAATTTGCCATGGCAGGGAAGGGCCAGGGAGCGGTGGGGTTTAAGCAAGCGGATCTACCACTGGTACTGGAGTCGGGCTGGTACTGTGCTGTGGGGCGTAATTGGAGGTGTTGGTGTGAAATGAAATAATCGTTTCTGGGGGACAAACAGTGCTCCAAAGGAGTGGGTTAATCTGTAATGTTAAAAAATAAATATAATGTCCACTTGCAAACTGGCTTTGTGCGGCCAGAGCTTCTATGCGGCAAGGCACAAGATGTTTCTTTTGAACAGTGGATTGACTGTTAAAATATTTAACGTTACTAAAATAATAGAAAGAACTTGGTAGCTTAGAATGAATCACATGATTATTTTTTTTTCTTGATAGAAAAATTTCATTGTTGAAAATATATTTGAAAGGAAAGATGTCCTTTTCCTTGTTTCTATTTTGTTGTTTGTTTCTTTGAAATAGCTGCTATTCCCTGACTCCAGCCTGCCCATCTGTCATCTCCAGCATTTGGTATATTGTTGTGATTTAACATGGTATCTAAATAGGGCAAGTAATGAAGGATACTGCTTAAATCCCTCTGAGAGAATCTGCAGGACATCTGTGATCATTTGCACAATTTGGTTCGTATAACCCTGGGAAGGGAATGTGGGATCTCTTTAAGACATGAATTGTAATGTGCAGTAACTCTGTTTTCAAGGGTGTTCTAAAAGAAAACTGTGCCTTGGAATTGTCACAAGTGCTGGGGAAATCAGTATATTCATACTGCTAAAGAGAACCTGCAAGATTATTTTTTTCTCTTTTAAGGGAGCGGCTCATTTTTTCAATAGAAGCTGACCAGATGCTTGTGAGCTGGGATGCTTTAATACATGTACAGATTTCATCTGATTCTCGTTGAACGTCCAAAACTGATTCATGTTTTTTTAAAAGGAACAAAAAACAAACCAGCAGCAACAACAAAAAACCCAAATGAGTACTTTTGAGTACTGCAGCAATAGGCAATATTTTCCTTTCAGGGGAGAACGGAGTTTTTGTAGCACAGGGAACCTTTTTGAGCTGAGGGAAAGACACTTTAAAGCACTTGCCATTGCTGTGATTTCTGCAAGTCTGAATTTGGCATGTGACCGTCTGCAGCTTTTCATATGAAAAGGTGTAAAAAAAAAAAAAAGTAACACCTTTGTGAACTAGGGGACACTTCTTTTGTGTGCACATGGTTCTAAAATAAATAGTCTACCACAGAAGTTGGCATCTTGACACTTGTGCGTATAGTCTGCTCTGTAAATGACATACATATTTAGAAAGTTGGCTGACAAAATCGCATGTCTAGGAATTTCTGTGCAATGAAGGACGTAAATGTGAAAACCAAAGTTCTGACAGACGTTTTATATTTTTGGGGAGATGGAAACTTCAGGTTAAACCCCACAAAATCATGCGTATTGGAGAGTAGATACAGAAAGATGAAGCTTTTAAATTCATTGGACAAAAAGCAGCAATCGTGGTAAAAATAGGAATTTAGGTAGGAGATCAGATCACACCCCCTCTCCCCCAACCAACTCAACCCAACCAACCCAGAACCCAAACCCAAGCGCTATTAGCAGAGCACAAATAGCAGGTTATTGGTATGTCAGCGTATTTTTAGTTGCATCATTGTTCAGCCGCTTCTCTGTAAAAAGTTTTTTGCACGTCTCTGTCGTAATGATGTTTTTGTTGCGGCATTCTTGATATGGAGGCGTTGAGTTGTGCCATATACGTGCGTTCTATGATTCAAATGGCAAAGAGCAGTCAGCATCGTGGAGCACGTGCCGCTATCTGTTTTGCGAGATACATAACGAGTCTGATAATATTTAAAGATACATACATTGGTCATGTTCATCTTTTCTCATAATTTATAATTACAAATGCTTATTTAGTAACATTTCGGGTTTGGAAGTTAAAAGCATAGAAGGTTGGTGTATGCCATGGCTTCAAATCTATGCTTATAGGCACCATTTGGATTGATGGTCTATTGGTTTTATCACCTGTTTTGGTTCTAATTCTAACTTCATCTTTTTCTCTGTTGTTTTTAAAGATGCATTCTTTTTGTTTCTGAAGTGTAATGAAAGAAAAGCCACTCTTCTGTGTTGTGAAAACCCCTATAATTTCTTTTTCTTGGTAATCTTCCCCTCTGACAATGCCTCACAACTACACGATCAACCGAAAGAAGTCAATACCATTCCTGTTGGCAGGTTGCAGTGTAGGGCAATTCATCATTTCCCTGGAAACTTCTTAGATTCAGCCAGCCTCCTGAAATCCAATCTCATTCCTGTGTTCTTCCTGATTGTGGATCTGATTTCAGGGGAGGAAATGTTGTTGTTCTCTTTCACTGCGCGGCGTAACTGTGAACCTCTGGAATAAAACACAGCAAAGGGAAGGGCTAAGGCATCCTGTGAGCTTGAGAATAAAGTTTCAAAATGGGAAAAGAGAACCTTCCCATCAAATTAAAATGCTTGAAATAGCAAAAAGCTCTGGGCTCTGTGTAGATGTTATGCATTCCTAAAGTATGGGATTTTTTGAGTGATGAGGTGATAAAATATTGCAAAACATAGTAAATACTTTGCCTGCCTTCACTGTGTGTTAATGTGTGAATATTCTGTATAAGCTCTTTTTTTTTTTTTTAACACATACTGGGGGACCTGGGTGTTTGCAGCGAGGCTCACAGGAGAGAGACAGCCATAAGCAAAACCTTCTCTTTGCATTGACCGAATGGCAAACTGGGAGGGAACTTTGGGAGGAGGAGGGGAGAATGAGGTGGTCCCTTATGGCAGCAAGTGGAAAAACCTCACTTCCAAGCACTAATTTCTTCTATCCAAGTGTATCAGAATGCTCTGGAAATGTTGACCTTAGCCTCATCCCCGTGCTACTAAAAGCCCTGTGCTGTTCTGTGATATAAGAAGAAACTGAGCCGAGGAAGTGGTTGCATCACCACCTCCTTTACAGTCTGGGGCTAATTCAGAATAAAGCGGTGACCTCCCAACTCATGACTCCCTGTGATGCCAAGGCAATGAAAACATCTGACAGTTTTGATCCCTCCCTTTTTGTTGTCCTATAATCTCAGTGTACGCGTACGCAAAGGATACCTTCACACCAAACTGTTACGCTTCCAGCATACTTTCTGCAGAATTGTCCCCTTGCAGCAGAATCGCTGTAAGGTTACGTATGAGGTTGTAGCCATTCGTTCATCATTTGCTACCTCTGTCCTCTCCATGACCAGCTCTTTTTACCGAAATGCAGTAACTTGTTTCCTCTTCTGAGATCTCTCCGTTGGCTGCTGGTGGTTGTTCCGACTTTTGATGCTTTGGTTTGTAGATAAGCATTTGTAAGCACCATCCCTGGCACAGCACAGTAGGTTTCTAGTCCTTCTCCTCCCCACCCATGTACTTTGCTACTCAAAAAAGCCGCCGCCAACAAAATTCAATCCTGTATTTCGTAGCCCTCCTCCATGGTTGCATACCCATCCGTACCGATGCCTCCTTTACAGTGCTCCTTGGAGTGTTGGGTTATTCGACAGAGACCCGACGTCAGTGGCACAAACCCAGAAAACTGAAGCATTAGCTTTTGATGCTTGTTGTAAACTGTCTGTACACATAAGTCAGTAGTTTTCGTGCCACAAAGTGATGTTTTTGGAGTGTGCTGTCAGGGCAAGAGGGGCGCTTTCTCCTCTCAGCTGAGAAATGCAAAGAGAATTTGCAGAGAAGTGCTGGGCTAACGTTTCCCATCATTGCTGCGTGCGGTTCTTGTTCGCACTAATGGAATTTATGAACTCTTAGCAAGACGGTAGCAGAACATTTACTTGTATTTTTCCTGTCTTCAGAATTCAGAGAGACTATTCATAAAAACGGCGATGCCCAGAACTTTGTTTCAGGAGAACAGAAAAGTCTGCAACCACATTTTTCCGAACAGCAGGCAGCAGCAATCAGTGCTGCCTCTCAAACTTCGCCCTTTTGATTTTTTTCATGCATTAGACTGCAAATGTGTTATTTTAAGGGGGGGGAAAGCAGGTACCGGTTTCTCCTGTACAGCACAAGCATGCTTAGTGTGTTCTTGAATGGGTTTTGAGGTGTCCAGTACACAGAGCACATGTGGTAGTGGTGGAGCAGTTCACAAACCTTTTTCTGGCCCAATGCTGCCACTAGCAGGGGGTTTGTGGTATTACATGTGGTTTTAATCAAAGGCTTCAAGAAGTGCATTTAATGGAAAGATTTTGATGTTGTTTATTAAGCAGAAAGGGTGGAAATTGCTGTGCCAAGTAGGCTGATGTGAGGTGATAAGAACTTTCAGGTCCAGTAACCTGTGCTTTAACTTTTAAATGTCAGTGTCTTGAGAAGGGTCTAGAGAACTGTCGTGCAGAAAAAACAAACGGCGCTTGCAGTTGCCTCATTCCAAAAGAATCTGATTTCCCTTCAGGCCTTCCTCTGATTCTTCAAGTGTTTTGGAGCAGTAGAAAGAATTGACTACCAAGGGTTTCAAAGATAAACTGTAGCAGAGAGTCTGTACTAACTTGATCTAAATATTCTCTTTTGAAGTGGTGTTTATGCTTCGGTTTCCTTCTAAGAAGGAGCAGACGGGTAGCTGGGTTCTCCAACGCAAAAGGAGCGCTCGAGGCAGATAGTTTTGTGTAAATGTTGCTGTTGCTTTTGTGAGGTACGTGGGACGTCCGAGCCTGTAATTATCGGGATTGAAGCACGACATCCTCTTCTTTTGTGTAAAGGAGCCTAATAAAGAACATCTACAATCATGTCTGAATCCATCTGTTTGGGGGGGGAGAGGGGGGTGGAATACTGGTATCTCTTGATTACAAGTGTTAGGAATGGTTGCATTGAATTATGTTACTATTGGTATTCTTTTTTCCATGTTTGGCCCCAAGTGCTTTTTGTTTGTAGAAATGAGCAGACTAAGATCATTCTGCATGAGCCCAAAAATTCCAATCCTTTTCTGATCCCTGCCTCTTCTTTTCTTGGATTAGGTTTTTGTGAGTGAACAGACTGGGATTTGCTGGTCAGATAGAGAGAGATACAACTGCATGGTGATGTGGTCGGTTCTTGTTGCCCTTGTTTCGTTGTCACCGAAATGTTTTCCTCCCTTTTGGGTCTTACCTCAGGTTTTCTTCAGTGTGAAAACAAATTTTATACTTTAGAAGATTGTGTCAGATGTGGTCTGATTTCCTTTTTAGTAATGCCTTTAGACCTTCTTTTTCAGAGTAAACGGGACCACCTCCTTATGAATGTCAAATGGTACTATCGCCAGTCTGAAGTCCCAGATTCAGTCTATCAGCATTTGGTTCAGGACAGACACAATGAGAATGGTAAGTCAGGCTCTGTAGAGTAAGGCCTTCCTTACTTGTACTCTGAATTTTAAGTTTTAACCGTCCAGAAGGCAGAAACACTTCTGCATAGGGCTACGAAGCAAGGACTGTTGATGAAAACAGTGTGTTAGAAGATGGGTGGTGGTGTTTCTTACCTGCCTTGTTCTAACTAGCGTATCACCCGTCACCATAGCCATAATCAGCTGCATTTCAGGTATGGTTTCAACACTGTGCTGTTTTATACTAATGCCTTAAGAGAGAATAGAAAATAAACCATAACATTGGATCCTTTGTGGGCCTTCTGGACAGTGTACTAACACCTAACCGGCTAAAGACCAAGCTGTCTGAAGAAACTGTGACCCTCTCCTCTTTTTTTTGTGGTTCTGCCGTAGTGTCACGAGAACTACGTTTTTTACATTCGTGCTACCTTGCACGTATGAATGCTTACTGTGATTAATATTGCAGTAAGCGATGTAACCGAAGCCCTCGTAGCTGACTTTTCCCCTTCTCTTTTTGCAAAAACAAGTGTGATCTTGGGTTTAATAGAAGCAGAAGAAACTTTAATACATATTCCAGTGTCATTTATCTCTTGCCTCTAGGGGAGACATAACATTTGCTTCTATTCTTACCAGGAAAATTCCTTGAGGCAACTGTTAAAATTCTGAAGATACTCCAAGGTGAATTGTGATGATAACAGTTGATGCTTGAAATACGGAACACAACAACTTTTTGGTGCATGACAGTACAAAGTTGAGCATACCTTCTCCTTTTTGTAGGCATTGCGGACATTTTGCCTGTGCTTTTAGCAAAAGCTGCCCAAATCTAACATTTCTCTTCCTAATTTATCTGAAACTTCTAACAATAGGATTATAGGCGCAGTGTCAAAAAGTGAGCGTTTTGGATAACGTGGCTGCTTTTTTATGTCCCACTCTTGTGCACATGGAGAAGTATTTTTGTGTGTGCTTCAAACATATTATAAAGAAGTCATGGAAGAAGTTGTCTTCCAGTTTTTTGTTAACACTAAGAATTTTCTGTTATTGAACATGAATTTATTTATGTATTTATGTCAAAGCCAGAGCACTAAGCAGTTAGTCCTGCCAAGATTTTGCGGAAGCTTTAAGATGAAATATGCAAAACAACCGAGACTTTAACCCAGCAACCAGAAGTCAGTGATAAATTAATTTGCTTTGTTCTTTTGCTTGGGGGTGACCGCTTGTAGCAGTCAGTGGATAAGATGTCATCCAGTACCCCTAAAAGCTCTTTAGATATCAGTTCTTTAGATAGGGCAAGGGAGAATTCATGTGTAAAAAATGGGTATCATGTTATTTCCATACCTTACAGGCCATGTAAACAATCTGAATGTTTGTCATCTTAACACTGAGCGAGTGTGTATCTAAGAAACATCCTCAGACTTTGACCTGTAAGAAATACCTGCAAAATGGCAATGCTAGATGTTTTCAGACTACAGCTAATGTGTCGGTGGTTTTCTGTTTGTGTTTTTGCTTTCTGGCAGACTCTGGACGAGAGCTTGTTATTACAGACCCAGTTATCAAGAATCGAGAGCTCTTCATTTCAGATTACGTTGACACTTACCATGCTGCTGCCCTCAGGTAAGTTACTGCGGATGTGGTGCAGAGTCTGGGAGGTGGATGAGAAAAACCTCACCGAGAGAGGTGCTTTCTCGGGTTTTGCAGGGGGATCGTTAGCACGCTGCTCAGCTTTTTCCTCGTCTCCTACAGTAATTAACTTGTGTTATCTGTTCTCGTTCAAAAAGAAGCTGTAATTCTACAATCTCATTTTAATCTCAGTTAATCAATGTTGCTCAGAAGATATTGTTTCCCATCATTGCTAATTTAGGTTATTGCTACTTCCCGCAGAAATAACTACCCTTCCCTCCTCTGTGTTTGATTTCACCGTGAACAAATGTGTCTGTGGGTAAAGTGACTGTTAGTACGTTGCCCTGATTAAATTGCGCTCAAGGCTGTTGCTCGGAGGCACTTGTCATTGCTGCAGCTCAGCGAAGAGCTCCGTCACAGCCCAGCTGGGCAGCCAGGAGGTAACAGCCCCCTGTGCTGTCCTCTGCCCTGTCTGCCCTCCCCTGGAGGTTGCTGCTTGCTTTTCCCACTCGCTTGTTAACCGAAGTGGCTAACCTTTGACGAGGCTGAGGGGATACGCCGTCACTTAAAACTGTTTTCAAACAGAAACAGCAAGGCATTATTTCTCAGCAGATTTTCAACATAGCAAATATGCATGGATATTGTCAAAATGCAAATTGAATAATCTCCCTGATAATAACGCTCAGATGGTGTTGCACTAGAACCATCTGGAGACGTTTTTTTGTTCAGAGTCACTCCGAAGCCACTTACTTCAAGACAAACTAGCTGCAACTTCTGCTAGAAGGGTGGGAAGAAGTCTTTGATTTACCTATTAGACTTTTTTATAAACTCGGAAAATTCCTGTGGTGTGCTGTAATCTCACGAAATTCCACAGTGCCTTTTCTGAGGTAGAGTGCAATAAACAAAGCAGGTTTAGCAGTTTTAGGGTTGCCTTCCAATTTTAAATCATCACGCTTAGAAGCGAGCTAGCAGGAGGCTGGCTCTCTGGATGGAACCAGTCTTGGAAATCTGTCTGCTTAAACAGAGAGAAACTGGATTGTCTATGGAATTTTCCCTGGGAGTATTTTAACTTATCTTCTACATCCTTTCTGTCTTCTCCTTTAAAGAAAAGATAAAAGTGGAATATATGTGTATACCAAGCAAACTTGAAAAATAACCTTCTCCTCTCCCCTTCCAATAAGAGTGGAGGCTGCTGAAAGACCAAAACCATCACTTTCTCGGCCTGTCCTGCGGTTTATCTGCCGCCTTTTTGTTTGGTTTGTCGTGTTCTGGATTGTTCATGCTTTTGATAATTCTTACAGGCTCGTAGATGATATCTAAAGATGCTGATAATTGAGCGAATATGCTTTTGCAGGATAAAGATATTTTTGCTGATTCTTTTCTAGCAAGTTGTGGTTAATACACATCAGTAATTTTCATATACAAGACTAACATAAGGGTAATTGCACATGATGTTCTTACCGTTTGAGAACACAGAGTAGGCAGAATGTATTGTGAGGCATGAAAGGAAGGTTAACATGAAAATATAATTTATTATAATAGATTATTTTTCTGTGCTACAAGCAAATGGCTCTGGTCACACAATGAATTGCTGACAAACTGGGAAATAAAAGCAGTGACTGTAACTACCAATCTTCTGCTCTAACCAGTGGAAGAATTTAACTAGAGAATAGTTTTAGATCCCTGTGGAAGCGTGCAAAAAGTTATGTCCTTTTTACCTATACGGTAAATCTTTGTGGTAATATGTAGTACAATCGGTCTGAAATGCTATGAGCAAGACGTGCTGCTGGCATGGATGTAGAGAAGACCAGCTTAGCTGGGAATGCTTATTAACTGTCAGATGAATTACTGAAAGGGAACTAAATATTTTTCCCCAAAATACTTTTAAAATGTGAATTTAATGTGAAATATTACTACAAATACCCCTTCTTGTTGTCTTTTTTTGCTAAATGACTAAACTAGGAAACTAGCTTCAGCCACCACGGATATAATAGCGAACAAGTTTATCTTTCAGTATTTCTGTGTAATGGACCTTGTTAATGTTCCATTTCAACCTAGCATGACCTGTACAAAATCCAGTGTCACTTGGTCCTTTGCCAGAAAGGCGACTGGGACGCTCAGGCAGCCTCAGCTCGCAGGGTAGCCCATACTGATTTTTGTCTTCGAACACTCAGCGACTTTATGCATCCTTCATCCTTCTAGTGTGGTTTTTCCTCACCTGTAGTAGCTGATGTTGTGCATTGGAGCGCTTGTGTTACAAGGCACAGCTCTTGGTGGCTCTTTGCTGGTGAGCCTCAGCAAGTTTGCGGATGACACCAAGCTGAGTGGTGCGGTTGACACACCAGAAGGACGGGATGTCATCCAGAGAGACCTGGACAGGCTGGAGAGGTGGGCCTGTGTGAACCTCATGAGGTTCAATAAGGCCAAGTGCAAGGTCCTGCACCTGGGTCGGGGTAACCCCCAGTATCCGTACAGGCTGGGGGAAGAAAGGATCGAGAGCAGCCCTGCCGAGAGGGACTTGGGGGTGCTGGTGGATGAAAAGCTGGACATGAGCCGGCAATGTGCGCTGGCAGCCCAGAAGGCCAACCGTACTCTGGGCTGCATCAGGAGAAGCGTGGCCAGCATGTCAAGGGAGGTGATTCTGCCCCTCTGCTCTGCTCTGGTGAGGCCTCACCTGGAGTACTGCATCCAGCTCTGGAGCCCTCAGCACAAGAAGGGCATGGACCTGTTGGAGCAGGGAGGGGGCCCATAGGAAAGGTGGGGACAAGCTTTTTAGTAGGGCCAGCTGTGTCTGGACAAGGGGTAATGGTTTTAAACTAAACCAGGGTAGGTTTAGACTGGATCTAAGGAAGAAATTCTTTACAGTGAGGGTGGTGAAACCCTGGCAGGGGTTGCCCAGAGAGGGGGTGGAGGCCCCATCCCTGGGAACATTCCAGGCCAGGTTGGATGGGGCTGTGATCAACCTGATGTGGTTAAAGGTGTCCCTGCTCCTGCAGGGGGGCTGGGCTGGGTGACCTCTAGGGGTCCCTTCCAACCCAAAACATTCTATGATTCTATGAAGTGCTTTGCCATGACAAGGTTACGAAGGGAAGCAAGCTTAGCATTTCAACCTTCAGTTTTTCAAGTTTGCAGCGCTTTTAAGCTACACTGAGAAGACCAGGCAAACACATCCAGTATTCTTACAGGCAAAATAATTATTCATCTTGGTGTACTGGTGGCAATAGTGCTTTTCATTCAATGTTAACCAAGACTGGCAAACCTTTTTACAATGTTAAATCAGCCTCATAGCAGCTTATTTATAATAGCAAATACTATTCAGTAAATACAAGTGAGAAGAGGTGCTATCTGTATTAATACTCGAAAGCTTGACATACTGAAAAAGAGCAAAATCTTGCGCTTTGTTTATTGCACTGAATCAGGTTTAGATAAAAAGCACTGACTCTTTGGCTGCCTGGCCCATTTGTCTCTGCCGGCTTCTGATCTGATTTACTTGGCGGCAGCAAACTGCAATGCATTGAACAACAAAACACGAGCAGCTGTTGGACACGAACAGCCCGACAAACCCCCGAGGAAAGGAGATGCGACGTCTCACAGCTACTCTTGATGCTCAGCCTTCAGGATAATGGCTTCATCAACAAATGATATAAAAAAAAATTATTAACAATCTGCTGTAGAACAAGCTAATAAATCTTTTCTTCTTTATTTGTTTTAAAATGTCTTTGTTTTACTCTCGTGTATGAAAGTAGAAGGAAAAAAAAACTTGTGTGTGTTTGGAATCTGCGTTGCTAGGGTTGCAGTCTTCCTAAAACAGCACAGCTTTGCTTTTTATTTGGGAGCATTATTAAACTGAAGTTTTATTTAGCTTTCTTAATACAAAGCTAAAATTATATTAATGGTAGATTTTTCGAAACTTCCTTAAAGATGTGAGTGTAATAGGACTGTAAAAACTTTGAAAATAAGATATTTTCAGGATTGTATTTCTAGGGTAATACTGTTCATTAGTCTGATTAAATTTGGGCTCCTCGGGACGGTGTGCTGGCTGAATGAGGATTAATGACTGTTTGTAGAACACCATCTGAGACGTCGTAACTGAATTTTCTTCCCTTTCTACCATGGGAAGAATCTGCATGGTTATTTGTTACAACAGGCTTATATTTATGAAGTTTTAGACATTTATGAGAACACAAGGATGTCTGTGGCTTATACACAGATTGCAGTGGCACTTAATTAAAATAGCTGTTATTCCAGACAGAATTCTAATACCTTTTTCCCTCTTTCTTTCAGAGGGAAGTGTAATATCTCCCATTTCTCTGACATATTTGCTGCTAGAGAGTTTAAAGCCCGAGTGGATTCATTTTTCTACATACTGGGCTATAATCCAGAGACAAGGTAAGTGAAGTGACTTTTAAAGGCAAGCTTTACCGCTGATCTGAGCCTGTAGCAACAAGCAAACTACTCAAGGGAAGAAAAGTTAAAATTGAGTATGATGCTGATAGGAAGGTGGGGTGGAAGAGAAGGTGAGGATGAAGCTGCCAAAAAATATGATATGTACAGGAGAAAAACTAAGGGCAGATAACAAAATTGTGCAGTGAGTCACGATATCCAGTTGCATCTCGGGGTAAATAGCAGACTGCTTCGAAACAGTTTTTTAGAACTGTGGTTTTTTTTTTTTTAAAGGTTGCAGACATTAGCAGGCATTCCTAGCTGTCTCATTGGCTAAACGCACCCCCCTGAAAATACTTTAAAAAATACATTTGCATCTTCTAGTAAGCAATGTTGCAATTCCCACTCTTTTAAGAAATCAAATTGCAAGTTTTTAAGTGTGGGGATTCATGCTTTCATGTGTCAATACTCATATAGGGCCCCTATCAACAATTCCTAGTTTATGTTTTGCTGGCCTGGAGCAAATTAGAGGTACAGAAAGAACTTCTGGGGGGAATTAATACATATTTGAAGGTACGTTCAGCACGCTCTTTCATTTCACAGTTCTTGCAGTCTGCCTGGGAGTTGTCCAACCAATCTATCAGCTGTGTTTGGAAAGCAAAGCTGATCCTAGACTGTACCTTCATGATTTTTTCAGGTCCAAACCCTAACTGTGGTTTTGTAAACACAGCGAATACCTTACAAATACCAGCCTTATAGAGTTTGTTGTCTAGGGGCATATTTCTACGAGCACTTGAGTAAAAGATTAATAGTGCGTACCAGGGCTCAGCAAGGTCTGTGCTGACTGAGCTGTGTTGTTTCTTCCAGTGCAGGAAACAAAGCAAGCTCGAGGACCTTGATTTCTAGAGATATTGTTGAGAAAAGTATTATTTTAAGTGGGTGTTAGATAGGCATACAAGTAATAAATATTTGAATTGTTTCATTGTGGATTTACTGGTTGCACTGCAGATATGAATCTTTATGCTTCAGGGCATAGTCAACCACTAACTGCTTGCAGTTAGGAAGAAACTCCCTATGCGGGCATATTATTGTGTAATTGCCTATTTATGAGGTTTCCTGTACCTTACTCTGAAGTGTCTTAACCCGTCCGTGTGTCTGAGACAGGGCCTTGGTCTAGGTAAACTCCCCCAGTCAATTCAGTTTACATACCGAGCGGGTGTAGGTCCCTAGGAGGCAATCTTCCTAGTGGATGGTGCCGAGTTCTTGGAAAGGGGCATGAAATCCTATAATATTTTAAAATACAATATGTTAAAATGTTTTTGTAACATCGTTTGTATATTTTTTTTGAGCAGTTTAACCAGGCAAGGCACTTGTAGAGTTTGTCACGATACACGTCTCTGATAACTCAGCACCATGCTTGACCAACCCCAATATTTAACTTTGTTGCTTTTCTTCAATGCATTTGAGTTTTGAGGGTGTGAATGCTAAATGAGCTATTTGTATTACTGTTCAAGTTCTGTCTTTAATGGATGATTTCTGTTATGAAATGCCATTTATGTGAGTTGTCAGTGCAGTTTTAAACGCGCTTTCTGTGTAGGAGTAGCTGTTAATTCCTCCAGCTATTAGAAAATGACTGAGCCTGAAAAGATCAATGAAATGACAAAGCATAGCACTTAGTGACCAGCTAATTACTCAGAGTAGCCTGGTCTCAAAAAGTAGGGGTTTCTTCATTTGGTTGCAGCCAGGGTTGTTTTGTGTTGCTTGGGTGTTTTTTGTGGGTGTTTTTTTGTTGTTGTTTTTGGTTGGTTGGTTTTTGTTGGTTTTTTGGGGTTTTTTTGTTTTTTAATTCTAGCTCTTGGAGTCTGTGTTTTGTCTTGGAATGGGGGGAGGTTTAGAAAAAGCTGAGTCTAGGTTGCTTGATTATTTTTGACCTGTGTTTGCTACTGCTTTGCAATGGATGTTTCTTTGAATTCCTAATTCTAGACTTAGTTTGCTTTTGGAAGTAGAAGTTTTGTAATGCATATTCCAGGATGACCTGCTGGTGGTTTTGTCTATAAAAACAAAACTTTGTCTTGAACTTGATCTGCTTTTCTAACGTAGTGTTTTGTTTCATAGGGGAAGGATGGGGAGTGTTCATGGTAGCTTGAAGTTAGAGCGTGTTGTAGATACGGTTCTGCAGGCGGCAGTGGGACCCCTCAACTGACTTGGATAGAAATGTGTGATGGGATACATAGACCAAGCAAGCTTGACCAGTGGATACAAAGTTGTATTTCTGTTTGAGTGATTTTATTTTGTGTTCAGCATAGATGCTCATATACTTTTCCAGGACACTCAAATGCAGCTTCAGTGTGTTGGGAATCTTAACTATTTTTGATGTTTTCATGTGTTCTGTTTGCAAAACCTGCAAAAATCCCGGACCACTGGGATCCACCACCCCAAAACACCGGTGTGGTAGATGTGTAATAAGAGGCTCTTTTGTTCTTGGAGCACACAGTGCGAAAGGAAAATGTGTTTTGTCCTTTCTTTTCTATTTGAAAGCTTGCTGACTGTAGGCTTAGCTTGGGAAATACCAACCATGATCCTGTTGTTGATCATTCTGTGGACTGGTAGTGGTAAGCCTATGTGTTTTGGGGTAACTTTTTTTTTTTTACAGTGTATAGCAAGGTGGTTTTTTTTTTAGGGAGTTTAGTAAAAGTTTACATGCTATTTTCGGGAATTCTCACATCAGTGAGAAAAATCTGATTGTGGAATACAAACCTAAATTAATGTTAAAGCTAGAGGCGAGGTGTTATCACCTTGAATAGAGCATTAATCAAGCTAGTAAGTAGCAATATGTTCCTGGCTCTCAAGAGTGTGGAATACATCCACCAAACTTGTATAATAGCCAGCTGAGAAAGAAAATTCATTTTACTCTGAGTACTTTAATTTCGCGTCTCTTCAGAGAAGTGACTGCTCTGACCCTGGCTGATTCCACTAACACAGAACTATTGGGTTCCCCAAACAGCCGGGTGAGACCAATGCTTTATCAAAGAAGAAATGTCAGGTGAATTGTGTAAGCCCTGAAGTTAGTTTAGAAGCCTTTCAAAGTGCATGGAATAGAAGTCAAGAAGCATAAATGGACGAAGAAGAACAGACCTGATGTACCGCTTCAGAAAATCAGTAACTGCACCAGCTCGAGTTAAGCTGTTGATTTTGGTGTTTGAGTCAGAAATTGGCTCTGTCTGTTGAAAAGAAATATGGGGCAAGGCTTGGGAACGCTGTTGAACATGCCACTTGACCTCAGACAGCTGTTTTTCCACCACCTTGCATCTTACCACTCGTTTACTACCCCTCTAGTTCTTACCCTATCTGTAGTGTAGTGCCAGATGTAGCTGATCTGGCAAGAACTTCTTCCAGCCCTTCCTGTCGTACTCTGGCGTCCTGTACGGACTTACAGACTTTGAACTGTCCTACTCAAGGATGCGGGCATGCTGAGTGCTACTATTGATATTGGCCTATTTTTGTAGCGTACTGGCATGTCCTAGGCAGTCAGTTCTTTGATCTCAGGAGTAAATAAATACATTACCAAGTTTTGTCTGACACTGACATCTGTAAATATACATAGATTGAAATGCTACTGAATTTTTACTTGGAACTAGAAATAACCAGATACTATTCTACAAACAGTTTTCATGGCCATGAATCAAAACTACTCTTCCACAACATTGTTTTGCATTGTAGAACAAAATAATACCATTCAAGGGTGAGTTTTCTGAATAGATGTTTTGGGAAGATCAGGAACTTGTCTGTGCTTTTACTCCACAACATTTGCTTTTCCTTTATTTTTAATCTTCTGAAGTGTTCTACTTTGGTGATGTTGAAAGCTAAAGGACTATTGGTGTGTCTCCAAGGGGAGGGTTCCCAAGAGTAAACGTGAAGGTGACTTGCTCTGTCATCATCTTGTCCTTCATGGCTTCCTATTTTCTCTTGAAAGTCTGAATCAAGAGCCTTTTTTTTTTTTGGACCCCAAACCCCCATCCTCCTCTTCCTCAGGGGGGCCTGAACCCCCACCTTCATCATCCTCCTGCTCAGGGGGACCCCGAAACCCCCACCCTCCTCTTCCTCCTCCTCCTGGGGACCCCAACCCGTGTCGTCTTCTTCCTC
Organism: Egretta garzetta; assembly: GCF_000687185.1. Lineage (NCBI taxonomy): Eukaryota > Metazoa > Chordata > Aves > Pelecaniformes > Ardeidae > Egretta > Egretta garzetta. Next base: position 183,753 of record NW_009260796.1, read on the forward strand.
CCCTCCTACTCCTCCTCCTGGGGACCCCAAAACCCCACCCTCATCTTCCTCTTCCTCATAGGGACCCCAAAACCCCCATCGTCCTCTTCCTCCTCCCCCTGGGGACCCCAAAACCCCCACCCTCATCATCCTCAGGGGGTCCTGAAACCCCCACCCTCATCTTCCTCCTCTTCCTCCTCCTGGGGACCCCAGCATCCCCTCCTGCTCCTCTTCCTCCCCTCCTACCCCCACCCTCCTCTTCCTCCCCACCTGCTCCTCTTCCTCCTCCTCCTCCTGGGGACCCTAAAAACCCCCGTCTTCCTCCTCTCCTCCTCCTCCTCCTTTTCACCCTCCTCCTCCTCCCCATCTGCTCGCGGGTATCTTCAGACCGGCCTTCCTCCTCCTCCTCCTCCTCCTCCTCCTCCTCTTCTTCCTCCCCTTGTGCTCACGGGGACCCCAACCTGCTCCTCTTCCTCCCCTCCTCATCTTCCTCCCGGGACCCCTCCCCCCCCCA
>NW_009260796.1:184279-191019 GCF_000687185.1 Egretta garzetta
CCTTCATGGCTTCCTATTTTCTCTTGAAAGTCTGAATCAAGAGCCTTTTTTTTTTTCTCTTTTTTTCCCCCCCTCCTTTCAATGGAAAGCTTAGTGGGTGGAGTACTGGTTCTAGAAACAGATAAGCATAGGGTATATTCTTCCGAAGTCAAGAAGCCAGCGTGGAGTTGTTTATAAGTAGGATTTTCAAAGCTTAATAGTACACTTCAGAAAAAGATGTAGTTGAATAATAAATTGATACCTACAACCCAAATGTGAACAGAGGCTGGAGAGGACTGCAGGGCTCTGTTTTGCTATTTTGATCCTTGTATCTGGTTAATTTTTAGCAGTTGGAGTATTTTGATTCTATGCATATTATAATGCCTAGGGCAGTGATAGCGGGTGAAATGATCATAAAGGTTTTTAAATGTATCCATCCTCATGTCTCAAATCACAGCCTGAAAATGGATTGTTCTTACGCCTATACTTGGTAGAATACTGACAGTTTGTGGCGTACTATGTGTAAATACGACAATTCCTACAGTGTATCGTAAGTCCAATTCAAAAAAAAAAATAGGCTTAGCAATTTGAAATACAATCAGGAATCGGGGGAAAATTGGGCACTGTTCGTGTGGCATGCCCATGTGATGTGAAACAGCTGGCTTCTGTATGTGCTACTAAATTACAGCTCAGTTGTTTTGTATCACTCTTGTCTAATATTCCTGGGAAGGAATTACGGAAGATGCTGAGCATCCTCACTGCATGTCAGTAGGTACTGTCACACGTTGAAGTTCCTTGCGGTTGATTCCTTTTAAACAAACAGACAAAAAACTCCCCCCAAACCTGTATTTAGGTGTCTTCCTTGGGTGGTTCTTTCTGGCTGATACCATACTTACTAATATCATTTGGAATACATTATTTCTGTGTGTCCATATTTCAACTTATCTCCAAACTGGAGGGTAGCATAAAAGCTGAGAACTTTTTCCTCAAGTTTATGTTGTGAACTTGAGAGGGGGGGAAAAAAAAAAACAACCCAGAACAACAACAACAAATCCAGAAATACATTTCAGCTGCAGTTGAAATGAAGACTGGATACATTTGGCCTTGTAAGTGTTCGTATTTAAAAGGAGTCAGCTGGTAAAGACCATGCAAGGTATCTGGAGTAGTGACTTGAGTTAGTCTGGACTCTGGGAAAATCTGGTCAGTCAGTCTTGCTCTGAACATGTTGCCTCCTGTAATACTTTTATAACAGAAGTGAGCTGATAGAATGTTATGGTGGGTTTGGCTTGGTTTTTTTGTTTTTGTTTTTTTTAAGCATTTTCTAACACTTCAGTGCCTTTCTGGAAGTTTTAAATAGCCTGGTATAGCTTAGTATTTTTAAAAAAAATAAAAAAGGAACTTTTATCATAGTTGGTTGGGGGGGTAATTTTTTTAATTATTTTTATTTTTGTACAAGTGTGAGTCAAGCCCCTCTGTCCCGTATCTTAGGGAATGGCTGCTTTGGATTACAAATCAGCTTTGGTAGCATCAGTAAGGGTCAGCAGAGCCGTGGGAGCTGAAATGCTGAAGTTACTGAACTGTGGGGTCATTGAAGGACCCAGACTGTGTTGGTGAAGGTTCCCAAGAAGGGGGCAGGAGGTAACGTAATATGGGCAGCAAGAAAGGTGTTACCCTGCGTTGTAATACAATTTTCTCGCTGGATTATTGTAAAAGAGAGAAAATTTGGGATTGTTCTGTGGCCTGATCCGTTTTGCTTAGTCTGTTGCTGTCTTCTAAAATGCAAAATTTGAGAAGCCTTCTATCCTTCTCTGGCCTCACAGTAAATGCAGGCGTCTTAGATGCTCGAAAATGGAGGCAGGTATAGTAATTAAAACACTTTATGCTGGGGAGGGAAGGGATATTACCTGCCCTACCTATTATCCATTTATACAAACGGGTAGCTAAGGATTTTTTTGGAATTAGTAAACAGGAATGCAAAAAATCAAGGATGATAAAGTTTGAACAGTGAGTCAAGTCTGGCTCCTCTTGGGTTCCCCTTGTGCTCCCACGGGCCTGTAAATGGCAGCGGCGTTGTTGCTGAGAATTCGTGCTGCTTAAATGGGCTCGTGTATTGCGTTATTGACAGGTGGAATGAAAGGATTTTGTGAATGAGCTTGCCGCTTGGTTTCCTCGCAGATGCACTGTATGCTAAAACATGAAGCTCCTGTCATTTGCACCTGTGAAAACCTCTGAGCCTTTTAATTGATGTAATTTTTTCAAAAGCTGATTGCAAATTAAGGGGGGGGAAAAAAAAAAGAAAAAAAAAAAAAAAAAAAAGCTTTTAGAAGCCTTTTTAAAATCTGCATGCATTTCACTTGGGGAAAGCTGTAAGAAGTGCTGGAACGCTGATCTCCAGGCTCTGAATCGCTCCGCTGTGGCGCGTTGGCTGTATCAGATCCCCTCGCGAAGGCCCCACTTCCCTGCACACTAGCTTGGTATGCGGGAGCGGCAGAGCCTGTTCCGTGTGCGCTTTATTTACGGAAACAGCGGGGTTGAGATTGATTGCGTTGTGAGACAGCGTGTGGATGAGGGAGGGTCACAGCACATGCTCAGTCCTGTCAGTCCGAGGGCGAAGTTTCTGCGTTCTGCGTGCAGGCTTAGGTCATAGCACAAGCTCAGTGAAAGCTCTCTGAGGTCTCTCAGACTGCATGTGCCTCCATTTTGAGTTGGTAGAGTGGAAAAGGCAGAGTTTTAGCTGTTAAGTAGAGGGTTCAGGAATACATCTAAACCCACCAGAGCCTGCCATAGTCATGGATGATCCATTCAGCCCCTGCAGGTAGGCTACAGCACTCTGGCCTCCCCTAAACAATGCTGATTTTTGCTGTTATTTGTGACTTCTGAAATGTTTATGAAATCATTTCATTACTATTGCATGTTCCTCAGAACCTTGTAATCACATCAGCATTGCTGTGCAGCTGTTTGTACGGTGCATGAGGGCACTGAGCAGGGAATCTGCTGCCGAATGGGGTGCATGAAGCAAAACATTGAAGCTCTGTGGGCTCGTGGGGGTTTGGGTTTTTTTTTTGGGGGGGTGGGGGGGGTTTTTTCTTTTTTTTTTTTTTTTTTTTCTCCCTCCCCTCGTGGTGCAGTTTTAATTTCAGTTGTGCTGTCTGCGTGCCACCCTTATGGCAGGTCTGTCGGGAGCTGCAGCGGCGCTCTGCAGGCTGCAGCGTTAACCGAAGTGGCTATTAGGAAATGTTTGGGCCTGCAACAGTGTTTAGATAATGTTCCGGGGAGGGTCGGAGATCAGCAGCCATTGGTTGCGCTGAGGATGGGTGGTTCTCGCGTTGATTGAGGGGCTGTGATCCTGCCGATACTTCCTCAAGTATTAAGAAGAAAAAAAGAAAGAAAAAAAAAAAAAAAAGAAGTAGCCAGCATGGTTCTGCTTGCTTGTCAGTCCCATGCAAATAGCACTTGCGCATCTAAACCGCAGCAATATTGCCTTGTGCATTGAGAAGCCTGTCACCTGACAGCGCTGCCAGCAATACCCACATCCGTTTTATCGACCTAGCAAAACACTTAAAATTTTTTAGGCTGATCTGAATAAAATAGAGGATTTGGACGCTACGGTTTTGTGTCATGGTTGCACTGGCGTTGAGGTCCTTGTGGGACAGCATCAGTGACTGTCAGTGGGACAGCAGTGTCACTGCTAAATATAAATGGGTTTGAGAGGCCTTGGGTGTGTTGGCTGGGAGTAAACCCGATTCTGCAGCGTGTTCTCATTCACAGTTGTGTCTGAACTTGTGCAAAACTGGGTGCTGTTGTGCTCTGGCCCACTGGCCCTCAGAACTGACCTTGGCACCCCGAGGTCTGTTGCTGAGGGGAGATGTCTCCATCGGGGTAACTTGTTTGCGAGTTACCGGAGTGTGTTGTGGAGTTTGACGGTGACAGGACGGTTTGTGCTGCTCACAGTGACATCTCTGGAACTTTATAGCGGAAGGTTGACTTCTAGCCTTGCACGCAGAGTCGTTCACCTACGCAGTGTGCATTACTGGGGCCGCCTTCCTTCTCTTGTCAGAAGCTGAGGAATCAATGATGAATAAGCCTACATAATTTTGCCCGTGTTTGTGCCATGCTATCTGAAGTGTCATTCCCTTTTCCATTTCCTTTTATCCCTAGTTAGTGTGGGTCATTGGTCATTTTTGCCATTGGCTGAAGCAAAGTCACACCGATGATTATAGAACGCAGTTCCCTTGAACTTCAGTCTGGCTGGATCGCCTCCTAGTTGAAAGGGCTGTCTCCGTAGGCCTAGGCTTCAGAAACATTCTTATTCCTAATAAAGGAGCTACTTGAATATATACAGGAATTATGGCACTGCTCTGCAGGAATACAGGGATGTGACACCTTGTGTCCTTACCATTTGTTTTAAATGTTGACTTGTATGGAGAAGAGAATGCATTAAGGGACGGGGAGGGCACAAAGCAGTCATGCTTCAGTTTAGTCATGCTTATTTTTAAAAACCATAGGGTTAAGGTACTGTGCTACTGCACAGGTGGGAAAAAATGAAGACACCTCTAGGTTGTAACAAAACAAAATCCAATGGTCAAACAAAAGTATTACATTTGGCAAAACAAATACTGCTGGAATAATACACCAAACGAGGTGTTCTTCACGTAATCGCTTGCATATGAGAACTTGGGGATGTAATATTAGAATCATAGAATCATAGAATGTTTTGGTTTGGAAGGGACCCCTAGAGGTCATCTAGTCCAACCCCCCTGCAGGAGCAGGGACACCGCTAACTAGATCAGGCTGCTCAGAGCCCCGTCCAACCTGGTCTTGAATGTTTCCAGGGATGGGGCCTCCACCACCTCTCTGGGCAACCTGTTCCAGTGTTTCACCACCCTCATTGTAAAGAACTTCTTCCTTATATCTAGTCTAAACCTACCCTGGTTAAAACCATTACCCCTTGTCTTGTCAAGAACTCCCCCTTGAAGGATGCCTCTGGTGTCCGTGTTATGCTCATGTAGAATCGGATGGTTCCTGCTCCCAGCAAATGTATAGATACTTCTATTCCCCGATGTAGTACTCACAGCATGCCTTTGGCATTTTTGAGTTCTTGGTTTTTCCTTTCCACATGCTTCAACACAAATGTCTTTCACCTGTAGTGCCAGTTGTGGGGTTGGTCAGCACTTTATAATGAAAGTGGTTCCTTAGGTTTGTGCATAGATGTGCACTTCGGTTTTAAAAAAAAAAAAAAAAGAAACAACAGAAATAGAAAACCAACCTCCTCCTTTCCCCCAATGCAAAACAAACAACCGCCCCCCAAAAACCCTATAACCCCCCCCCAAAAAACCCCAAACAAAGAAACCCCTTGGTAATAATAGAAGTAAGGCTGTCAGTAAGTTATCTGTGGTACTGGTGAGTTATTTAGTGGGCTGGAAAGACCCTCTCTCCTTGATCAGCCTGTGGAGTGGTTTTATGCAGTTACCACTAATGGTGAAGTTCTAAGCTGGCTGGATGCCCAGAAGATTCCCTCCAGTTCAGAGGTGGTCTGGTGAGCTAACGGTTCCACTCCAAACAACTGTTTGAAGTTACAAACACATTATGGGAAGTGCCTGTATTTTGTCCTATGGATGAAGAAATAGTGGCCAAGTACTTGACAGTTACTTCCCCTTGTTCTGGCTTCATTTTAGCTTTTTTTCAAGACTTAAATCAGTAAGATTACCTCTTCCCCCTTCCTTCCAGTTCTTACGGCTGTAATTTGTTTTAATTACAGCTTTGTATTTCCAGGTGTATGGCGGAACTAGGGGTATCTTCAAGCTTGTTTTATGCTTCTCACTCTTCATGGTTATCACCTTTAACACGTGCTGGTTCTTCTCCATGTATCTGCTGTTTAAGAAAGCAGGAGATTTGTGTTGCCAAGCGAGCTAAGAGTGGTAGATCATTGCATCTGACCTTGGTGAAGCTTTATGGGAAAAATTAACTGCTAGGTTGCTGCCTGCTTCCACTGTCCTGCATGTGACCTGTGGTGTGATTGTGGTAAAGAAATGGTGCCGGTGTAGTATACAGGCTGTTTTACGAGTGAATGTTTGCTCTGGGAGTGCAAAGGTACTGCCTGGCCATTTTAGAAACTAGACGGGATAAACACTTAAAAGTGTTTATAATTCCACAGTCTAAATAATTCCACATTGAATTTGTTTGCGTATTTACTTACCAGTGTAAATGTTGCTTGTAAATAACATTCTGGTTCTATTAAAATCACATGCAGACCAGATAAAAAAACCCCTTTGTATCATGCAAAGGAAGGTTGCCACTAATTTTTTATTATTTTTTTTTTTGAAGCTGTGATCAAAATCCTGGTGTTTTCCTTATTGGAAGGTAAACAAATACTGGAAAACAAATACTAGAAGTGATCAATTAAATCTACAAGCAAAATATTACCCACACAGGTAATTCCTATGTGGGGAGAATGCTTGCTTCCTTGCAACAACTTGTGTCTCAGAATGGCTGTGTTCTGATCGCTTCCATCCTGCCTTTTGAGTAGGGGACAATACTTCTAAGGACTGTATAGTCTTTTTTTTTCCTCCTTTATAAACCTGATGAAAAATAATGTTATCTTGAAAAAGCTTTCTCTGTCTGACTCCCAACTTCTGCAAATTCTTCCTTCTGCAAACAGTGCAGAACGCCGAGTCCCCCCTTCCTTAAAGTTGGACTCTGCAATCAGTCGGCAGGTTTGAGCTTGTACTGAAATCCAAATGTTAATAAATGTTTATTCATTC
>NW_009260796.1:191040-237239 GCF_000687185.1 Egretta garzetta
AAACATTCCCGTATAAGTTCATTTGCCTGAAATCCACCTTTGATTTTTTTTTTTCGCTCGGAACACAAAATCGCTCATGCGGTTTTTTTTGTTATAACACACTTTTACAACAGGTTTTAAAGAAAACTTGAACTTACTAGAGACTAACCATTAGCAAGAATATTTTTCTGAGCATTAAGATACTTTGTCTAGAAAAGGGACTTTAAAATCTTGCATAAAAAAAAAGATTTAAGGCACAAGTGCAAGCTGGACATGTGAAATCGGGTACCTTGAAGTAAATTTTTTTTATGTAGAAGTTAATTGTTGGAAAAAGCTAACAAGCCATTGTTTGATGTGTAAATTGATATAGGTCCCCATATAATGAAAACAAAACAGTGTGACGAACTCGTTGCCTTTAAGCAAGAATTGCTGCTTTTTTGGGGGCAAGGAGCCAGTTCTCTCGGGCACCTGACTCACAGGCTCGTGGTAGTTGTGGGGTTTTTTTGGTTAAAGGTTGAATGGCCTGAACCTGATTGTCCCTTTTGTGTTTTGAACTGTGTAATGTAAGACCATAACAGGCGTAAGAATGGTTTTCCTGGGTCAAACTGAGGATCCGTTTGGCTCAGTATCCTGTCTGCCAACAGTGACCATATGCAGATGGCTGGAGAAAGTAAGACTAGAGGTGTTATGTATGCCGGAGGCTTCTGTGTTTGTGGGCAGTCTATTTTGCATCACGGTGGTGAAATCTTACGGCTTTTTTAGTGCTGCAGAGGAGCCAATATATGTAAAGCTTTTTTTTTTATAGTTAAGTCTTTGCAGACAGCCTGCACAGCGTCGGATGAGGGAGGAAGGATGGCAAGGGAAGTTCTGCATTTTGTTTTATGGATGCACGGAATAAAATGAAACAGAATGTTCTACCAAATGGATCTCTTGAATGTAATGCCAGTCCCTTTCAGGCCCTGATAAACTCTTTTTTTTTTTTTTTTTTAACCAGCTGAAGTTGGAGTGGAGGAATTTTGTTGTCTCGGTTTTTGTCCCTTTAGAAATGGAACAGAATGATCCTTGCCAGATGTTTTTAGAACTGCCTCTGAAGAGCACATCTTTCATCTTGGGTATTGGACCATTTGCATAACAGGATTTTTTTAAAAAAAACTTTTCCTGATACTTTCTCTTTCCTGACCACTTCAGATTTATATTAATTTCACAGAAATCACAAATATCTACTAATTGCCTTACTGTATCACACTTCCGATTTATGTAACTGAATATCTTGCCAATAATAGTCACTGTTTGGCTACATCAATGTTAAAGTGTACAATAGCAATTTATAATCTGTTCTGCCTATAATATATATATCTAATCTGGTTTTGGTTTTATTTAGTAAGCCATTGATTTTTTTTTTCTATCAGGCTTTATAAATAAACCCAAATCTCATAAGATCCATTGTTTAGTGCTGTAGCTTGTTATTGCTTATTAAAACCAAAAAAGCACACACACACACCCCCAACCCCTGCATATCCTAGCTTTAATTTTAATTTTTTGTCATATAAAAACGATTACCTCTTCCAACTGTTTTTGCACAGGTCCTTAGTTCACAGTCTGTCCTTGTGCTGTGAATACACCGTGATCGCTGTTCTGGCCCCGCTTTGGCCCCAGCTTCACAGCCCTCTCCCCTCCTACAGGCTGCGGTGCGGGCTGGTGAGGGTGAGGGTGCTTCTAGTTTCATCGTTTGAAACTTCTTTTGCGCGGTGAAGTTTTGCCATCGTGATAGGCATGTGTTGCGGTAGGCGGTGGTTTTTAGCAAGGTGGTTTTGAAAACCCTTTTTGGAGAGCTCTTCAGAGAAGAGCTGTTTGAGAGGTAGGCTGTGCCCGAGCAATTTGGCCAGTTTAAAAACCTTTTTCTGTTGAAGCATTCCTCTAGCTTAATTACAGATCACCTCGATATACAGAATCAGGCCTGATGGTTAAATGCGTAGCACAGAATGCTGGCCTCTATGGGATGTTTGTGTTGTGCTGTTTTGTTTTGGTGTGGTGGCGTGTGTTTGTTGGTGTGTGGTTTTCTTTGGTTTTTTTAAACTTATTGGTAGCATTAAGCTATTTTCATGTTTTCTGAGCTGACGCTGGCAGGTGTTTCAGAAAGGCAGTGGAAGTGCAGTATGTGGGGCAGAGCCCCGAGCGTGCGGTGACCACAGCAGAAGGAAACTAAACCGTATCTGTTGCTGGGTGAAATAACCGGTGAGGAACGTCGTTGGCTCACGTGATGCTGCGGTGCTACCACCTCCCTCACCCCCCTTCAGGCATGTCAGTCAGTATTAAAAAAGGTGCAATTACCGCATAGCGTGTTTCTTGCTGAACTTTGGTAGTAAAAAGGGAAACATGAGAGAAAGCAGCATCACCGTTCCCAAGCTTCCAGCTTGTACGCGTGATCCCTGACCTTGCAGGTCCACCTTATGTACGCAGCACGCGTAGTTTCTTTCAGAAGCCTGGCTTCCTAGCGAAGGTCTTCGCTAAATATGCTGGGTAAAGAACTGGCTTGGCTTCATGTCAAGGATAGGATAGCGCGGAGAAGTGCTACGCAGAAACCTGCGGGTTGCCTTTTGCCATTGCCTCCAAACTCTGGAGAGTTTTGCTGCAAGTTTCCAGCCTTGAATCCTGCATGGCTCTGGCAATACCGTCATAGCAGGTGGCACTGCAAGTCCTGAACCCGAGTTATCCTCCAAGCCGACCTGGTGTGCTTCACTGCAGCTCAAACTCTGTCTCGTGGCAGTTCTTTTGTTGCCCTGTTTTGGTCCTTGATGGCATTGCGATGCTGCCTTGTTTTCACAGACAAAGGCTCCCAGTTGTGCCAGCTTTTGCATAAATGGCACGGGTCTGGTGTACAGGACAGACGAGGCGGCAGATGATAAACAGAGAGGGTTAAACTTGGTTCTGTATTGGAAGTCGAGCAGGAACTGTTGTTGCCAGCCTTCCTTCCTCTTTCCTTCTCTCTAAAGCTGATAAATTAAAGCTCCGCACCACCCTGTGCTGTCTCCTATTGCTTTCTCATCCTCACCTCTGAACTCTTTTCTCTCAGCGGTGCTGCCTTTGGCCTTGAACCTCCAACCTCCCCTGTTGCTTTAGAATTGAAAGGACAAAGCTTTATAGAAGTGAACATCCTCTCTCTTCTCTCCAGACTGTTTGGAACAAGCCCCTCTCGGATTAGAGGGTGCTTGTTTTGCCCTGCTCTGCCACAGAAGCTTCTTGCCTTTTTGATATTCAGTCGCAGGCTTCCATCTCCTTTCTGACCAGCCCCTGTTTACTTTGCAGAATACAACGTTGTCATGGCAACAGGTTACTTTTCAAAGGGAACATCTTGTCATTATATTTAATCCACTGCAGCTGAAGAGGACTGAAATATTAAGTTGTTGTTGCTATGGATACTGCTTTGTTACATCAGTTTCTTTTGTGTCAGATTTCATATACAGTGTTGGGTCCTCTTTTTTTTTTTTTTTTTTTTTCTTTCCCATAGAATAAACACAGAGTGCCGTTCCATTATTATTGTAATTGCTCTCCACCAATATAATTTAGCTTAAAAATCTACAGTGCATTTTAGTTGCCATAGCAAGAATTTTCTCTCCAGTTGCAAACCCATTCCTGGGGATGTGGGAACAGTAAAAATTATTTAACAGATTGTGTGCCCTTGCAGAGCCATCAGCTTTGTGCCCTCTTAAAAGGAAGAAAAAAAAAAAAAGTGTGGTGTAGTGTAGCCAGAAAGAGCTTCCTGCACGGCAGCTGAATTCAGGCCAGTCCTTACCTTTTGGGGCAGGGGGAGGGGGTACCATTAGGGTGTGAATATAATCAGGAGATGGAAAATGAGTGATGAAAAGGCACACAGAAATATTTCTCTCGACACTTCATTTCTATGTGAGGAGTTGTGGCTGGATAGCCCCACTGAGTGCCCCAGCGAACTGAATTGTTAGGAGCAGAAGGCCCATCCAAAACTTTGCTTTTTACCTCCAGCATCCTATAATCAGCCTTGAGTCTTAAATGCTTTCTGTATCCTATGCAGTATGGTGCAACTGAAGGCATTGGGAGTTGGGGGACATTTGGAGCGCTGTGTTTTTTCCGATCTAAACAGAAAATAGCTTAACTTTCTATTTAGGTACAAAACCAACTCGTGCGGCCTTTGGCTGCTGTGAAGTAGTGTAGCTGGCAGAAACTGCATAGGCATGTTCTGAGTTTGACTTGCACTGACTAGTGGAGATGTGCATGGCTTGAAAATGAATTCTGGGAAGAAAGGAAGAGCATCAGCATTTTTCTGTTGTTGGTTTCCCCTTCCTTCCTCGGAGGGAAAAATTCTGACACCTTGTAGCTGAAAAAAAAAGTACCCTAGTATTTAATTTATAACTTTGTTGTAAATATAAAATTTATTTTCTAGTTCAGTCATTTCTTTGCATAACCTGAAAACCAGAGAACAGTGTCAGATCATGTCTTGCAGAAATATGCATTGGAGAAAAACATTTTGATGTGTTCTCGTTCTTTTCAGGAGACTTCTGACACATATTTTAGAGTGGATCTGCTTACCGGGGAGGTAGTGTTCTGTAGGCATCACGACATAAGATTGAGTGTTACAAAACCTGTGTTTATTCCCATCTCACCGGTTCTCCTGTCACGTTGTCTTGGATAAGGTCTGGTCAGATCCACTGCTTAGTTTACCCTCTTGTGCACCAATGAATAACACTTCCGAATGGTCAGTAAGGTGAAGTTAAACTTAATACATATGTGCAACGTACTTAAAAATTTTGAGGTGAAAATGTTCATGAAGAGATGCAGATGATCAGGTAAAAAAACCCTCCAGTAACCTTTCTGACTTCAAATGGCATTTAATGGTTTGGGCGAGCCGTTGTTAGTTTTGCTCGGGGCTCGCAGTTTACAGCTGTGATCTTCATTTTTACCGTTTAAAGGAAACTCTCAGTCATTGCTTATGATTGCTGTGAACATAACAGGGTGAATAAGAAATCCTGCAGGGCAGCAGCTTACTTGTCAAATGATGTCATTATTCCTCTAACAGCAAATTGCAAGATGAATTTAAGTTTGCTGTTTCCAGATTAAGGATGGGGATCTGTTAGGTTTATGCATGTGCTCTTCCTTGCTGGTGTGTTGAGACTCACTTAAATGTCTTGCGTTACTGAAGGGTTAAAGTCAAAAGTTTGTCTTCTAACAGCTCTGAATTTTGTCATCCTTCTCGTGTAATATGCAGAATATAAATAAAGGATGTCTGTTTAAATAAGAACAATTTATAGGAAAAGAAGAATGTTGACCTTAAGGATATTGAATTTCCTTGGATTTGGTTGTTCTTTAATGCTATTTCACAGGAGTCTTGGAGGGTCATTTAAGTTTTCAGCCTGTAACTGTGTTCAGCGTCCCAAATACCAATGTTCAGGCACAAGTGCCTTTACAGACTACACTGATGTGGCTCTTGAAAAGAGCTGGGTATGTGACATTACAGCAGAGAGGTCCCATGGATTCAACTGTAATACTTGAGAAATTAGTATTTCCAGTAAATAGTTTCACGTGCCTTCTTGTTGCTTATATTGTAATATATTTAATAAAGAAGGGGTCAAAGGGCACTCCTGAATGATCAAGTTGTATTTGCTCTGTTAGTCTGTTCAAAATTTAGGAAGAACAATAAATTCCGTCGTGTCAGATCTGTCATCCTGGCTTATATTGGCCTCCCTTTAACTTCTGCTGTTGCCAGGGTAATTCTACTGCAACATGAAAAAATAGTTTTTCTTCTACCATATAATGTGATGTTTCAGTGACTGCAGCCATTGGTGTGAGCAGCACGGAGCCCTTTGCCGTGTAATTCTCACTGCACGGAGGACAGTTCATTTGGAACGTGAAGCTTTTTATATAAATACCTTTTCAAAATAGTGGAAAAATATGAGGGCCAAGTGTATTGAGTAGATGGGAAGCCCTTTTAGATTAATTGAACTAGATTCACTTCTACAAATGTTACAGGGCGTGTTTTTATTGCTTTCTAGATTTTTCCGTGCTTCTGTGTCCCGGTACCTGATGTGATTTTAGCAAATGCGTTAACAGCAGCAATAATAATTTTCACTTCTTAAAACAAGAGCTAGATAATTTTGCGTGTGAGATCCAAAGTAACTTGCGTGGTTTTTCCATGAACTCTGCCTGGAAAAAGAGGAATTAGTTTTGCCAATTCTGGTAGTGCAAGGCTCTGTTCTTCAAAGATTAACACCCCAAATATTTTTATTTAAGGTATTTTCTCTTTCAAAACAAAAATGACCACCCAGATGTTCATGAGGAACGTGGCATTTCCTGCGTATTAATCGGTAGCATAGTGCTTAGCACACTTGTCTGCGTTATTTTAGGTTTGGTGTCGAAATAAGCAGTTAGAGGAACACGGCACTAGTGAAGCCAGATGCCTGTTGGAAGGTGATTCTTTGCCTCGCAGGCTTTTGAGTTGGCTGGCTAAAGCCTTGAGCAGTTCAGAGCTGCGGAGAACTGTAGAGGCTTCTAAAGGATCTTGATTAGAAGTCAGTGCTACTTCTGCATTGCATGAAATCTAAACATCAAGAAGTAGGAAGATGTGTGTCCCACTATCAGCTGCCCAGTGCTTTCCTGCTGCTCCGAGGACAGATCACACCGATCCTCTTTTTGACTTCAACTGCTTGACAGAAAGCTCCAGACTTTGCCCTGTTGGGTTTTGCCATTTGTAGTGTGGCCTGTAATACACCTGACTATATCCTTTCTTTTTTTTCTTAATAATGTATTACTTTTGCTTCTTTTCCATTTGCGTTGGAAATGCAATGACAAAAAACACAGAATATGATCCTAAATTTCATTAATTGTAATTCTGTCTCGTTACTCTCTTGTTTTCTTTATATATTAGGAGGCTGAACAGTACCCAAGGTGAAATCAGAGTTGGACCCAGTCATCAGGTAAGGGATTTTGTTTTTATTCTAATAGCCAGAGGGCATGCTTTTGCCACTTCATTTGTTCAGAGGATGCTTATTTAAAATTGTATGTATTCAAATACAATGAGTTTTTTAGATTCATCATGAGTTCTTTAGAATTCCTCAGCCCAGTTAATGAGATTTTTCTATGTCAAGTGTTGATATGTTAATGATTTCTGCTAGCAGAGGTGCTATCAGGTTAATTCTAGAATATGATTGAAGGAATATGAGTAACTACTGGAAATGGAGGAAGAATCTCAGCTATTATTGGGCACATTCTGAAGTTAAAAATGAATGTGATCTCAACTGGCTTTCACCAAGCAGTGTTTTAATAAGCTATAAAAACATAATTTGGTGATGTTCTCCAGTTATGTTGAAAGTAGATGTTTTAATTTTAATTTGCCTGGTAAAATTGTCAAGTTGATATTATGTTGCCTATAACAGTTCCTTTTTGTGATTCTATGTATTTAAACAAAATGGAGTTCTATTAGAAGGGATTAAAAAAAGACGGCCGTTTTCAAACAACACCACTAGAAAATTAGAAGGATGAGGGGAGTTTAAACATGAGAGAGGTTTGTTCCCTGTACAGCAGCTGTGGTGAGATACATGTATATATTTATGTACGTATCCACCTTTTAACGCAGGATGGAGTGCTTTTAAGCATGTCTGTTAAGCTGTCAGGAATGCAGAATTCACTGTAAATCTGCTCTCCCTTTCGTGTTTGTCTCCGAGCGCGCTCTGTCTGGTGTCGTGTCTGTGGCTTTGCATTTCCTCATTCACTTGTGTTTACCCTCGAAGCCTGCACATGTTCTCTTCTTATTTTTGTATGTTAAATGAAGTTTGGCCAACTCGGGTACTTCAACATAAAAGTCGGGGGGGCCATCGTGTATTTAGTAATTCAACAGTTGTCTTAAAAATGAAATCAGTATTTATAACTGGAGCAGTTTTGGCAGCTGTCAGGGATAAACCTCTTTCTCGATAGCCTCTTGCTGTGTTGCCATGGGCCACCATCACCAACACCCTCTCCCCCTGCCATTCAAGATGTTAGCTGGTCCTCACCCTTTTCTCTTCATATTTTTCATACAACGCAGTTTAAATTCTTTCTAACTAGAAGGCACAGTAATTCTGGATGATTATTGAAATAGCCCTTTTGTCCATAGTCTACAGAAGTCATGTTATAGTATCTTATTTGTATTTCCCGGGTTGTTTTTTGTGCAGGCTTTCTTTTCACTTTCTGATGCTGTAGAGAGGATAAGCTTTGATTTTAAAGATAGGTAGACCTCATTTGTGTTGGTTGTTTGACTGAGAGACACAGTAAGAGCTGTAACTTCTTAAGAGCAGTGCCTTAAATCATTTGGGTAATTAAACAGACATTGAGGAAGCATGCCAGATGTGTCCAAACACTGGGAAGCAGAATAAGGCTCAGACTTTAGATCTTAGTTTGTTCCTGTTATGTTAGTTTTAATTTGAGGGAAATCCTTCATAAGCATTGAAAATAATCTGTTCTTAAAGAGCATTAACACACAACTTATGCTGGTTTGTAAGGCCAGATCTGTCACTAGAAACTGCGTGATCTCCTTTACCCGTGGAACTGACTTTGTACTGTCCCAAGTACTGGGTTTTTTTTTTTCTTTTATCTACGTGATGAATATTCGTTCAGACTCTTTTAAAAATCTTGTTTAATAACTAATGAAAGTAAACATTCATGGAACCTATGTAACGTTCTTAAGGATGTTCTGCACTTAGAGGAAAAAAAGTCCTTGGCAGTTAAACCTGTAGTCTTCTCTTCAGTAGTCATAAGAGTGCTGTAAATGATACCTTCAAAACAACTTTCATCTCAAATTGTCATCTAATATTGTGGCAGGTATTAGTCACCTGTGCTGTAAGGTATAATTACCAGATGCATTTATGGATGGGGGAAAAAAAGGTAAGAAGGTCCACTGCTTCAGAATACTGTGAATTTTTGTTCACTCAATATTTAAACTTGCACTGTTCTTTCACTCGTTTCCTGAGCACCTATGTTTGTGACAGATGTCATTGCTAAGAGGATATATTCTCATCCTGTTAATCAGTGTAAGGTATAATCTTAAGATGTTTGAAAGGTTGATTGTAGGCCATGGTAGGAAGTCAGACTGAAGATGGTATTTGCCGCTTTCTGTTCTGTAGTCTGATTCATTCTGTGGAAAGTGTTAAAATAGTCTTCTCGATGCAGTGGGTTCTGTTAACTCAAGGAATGGCTGTGCTTTCCTCCACGCACCTTCTTGAGAATAAGGTGTATGTAGCAGAATCCAGAAACCTGAAATCCCCGTAGGGGTTTCTGATGAACATCTGTTGCCTTCATTTTCCTTAAATCGTACGTGTTATGTGTGCTAGAGGACTGCAGGTGGCTTTTTTGGTATTTAGTGCAGAGCTACCTCAAACTACTGCTTGTATCATCATAGCAAGTAGGGACACAAGTGAAGATACACATTTTGTAGAATTGTGGTTGTTCTCAAAATGCACACACATAGGAGGAGGAGAGTGGGCCTCTACTAAATGATCTCTTATGAAAACAGCAAATGACCAGAGGTGTCCAAGAGGAAGTTGCTCTTAGGAGTAACTCTAGTAATTAAGCATGATCCTAGGGGTACATTAGGATGAATGTTAATTTGTGAAAGCACCCTCATTGCTAGAATGCATAGCTCTCCTCGCAATCTCAACTTATCCTTTTCCAGAAGAGAAGTTCAGTGACATACCCATTTTCCCAGGCAAGAAGTAAAATAAAGTACAGATTAAAGAGCAGAACATGAAAGACATCTGAACCTGTGACTTGTAATTACCGGTTATGTATAAATGTTGCCTCTCAAATATGTTTAGCGTTGTAAGTATAGGAGGTAATTACAGGGCTTAAAAGCTGTTTCTGAAGAGGCTCTCAGCTATCTCATGCCATAGCAGCAGATGACTAAAGATGCTAATAGGGTCTCTGGCTGCAGTGCAATACTGCTTCAGTGGCAGGGTTCATTTCCCTGAGCTATCTCACTTTCAGGAAATGTCTTTGTTTCTTTTCAGAGTTTTAATGATTACAGAGGACTTCATTTTCGATTTCGTGTCAAATGCATAGGGTTTTAAACTGATTTTAAAACGGTACACACATGGTAGCCACATTCTTGCCTTCTCTCATATTAGGATGTTGTATGAGTATGTTTTAGCCTGGCAGGCAGGAGTTGTAACAGCATCTTTTGGACATATGAACACTGTCTGTCTCTTTGAGGGTAATTTGTGCAGCAGTGTTTGACTTCTCTGTAATGGAGGACTCTGCATATGCAGTACAAAATGGTTTGCTTTCAAGCTGTGGTATTTCTGCAGACCTGCTTGTACTTGGTCTGTATACAGAAGGGCTTCGCTGGTGGTGGGCTGAGAGGTGGCGTTAACCCTGCGTAATTGTCAGAACATGAACTGCCCTTCTAAAAGAAGGAATGCTGGCTAAAGTGAATAGATTGGGGCTTGATGACCCAGTTTTCTCAAACTTTGGAAACTTGGATCAAATAGCTTCACCACCTATTGTCCGAGTATCTTCCATCTATGAGACCGTATTATTCCAGAGTACTTCCAAACTTGGTTACCAATAACGCTTGTGCATGCTCCTAACATCATTAACAACTGTAAATGCCTGTATGAACTCTTCATTTTATTGTTTTTTCTAGGCTAAGCTTCCTGATCTACAGCCATTTCCTTCCCCAGATGGTGACACAGTGACACAGCACGAAGAACTTGTGTGGATGCCAGGAGTCAATGACTGTGACTTACTTATGTACCTCCGGGCAGCAAGGTAATTTCAGCCAAGATATTACCGATGTCTTTAGAATGCTGTAGTGGACATGTGGGCTGCCCTGTGCGTGCAGCTGGCTACGGTCACTCCTTTCTATTCTGTTTTGGTGTAGCATGGCTGTTAACCAGATAAGCTGAAATGTTTACTTCGAGACAAGAATGCTCTGATTTGATGTTGGGCCAACACAGAATCTTTCCATTGGCTCTGGCTCTTGGATTTAAAATTCAGAGCCAGCAGTATGTGCTAGCGTGATAGAAAGAGCTTTGGATGTGTCATGTGTAACAAGAGAAGTAACTGCTATGAGTGGAATACTCGTGGTAGCATAGGATTCCTTCAGAGACTGACTGTTTTTTGAATGAGCTCTAGTTTGCATTTCAGATTCATACAGATCTCTGGTATGCCTGGCAGATTAATCAGATGCACTGGTGGGCCTCATAATAATTCAGAGTATGAGTAAATTACTTGTAGTTTGCAAGAATTCAGAGATGTGGGAAATCTGCAATTTAAGTCAGTTTTCTAACATAATAAAACTAAGATTACAACAAAAGGTTTGCTGTCTCTGGTGAGACTCTGTCCTCATGTATGGAGGTTTTATCTTCCATAATCCTGATCAGGCTTTGGTACTACTGCAGTGCAGATTTTTAGTTGATGAAATCCACTTAGGTTAAAATTTAATTTTGAATTAATTGTTCCATATGCTGAGGTGACTCAGGTTTGCAGAACAAACAGCCATGTTTGTGGTGCCTTGTTCTACTTGCTTCCACAGTATTGCAAGGCCCTGAAATTTGTGATTTAAGATGTAAATACACTCTTTTTGTATTGCATGATGTGTCCATCCAACAGTAGCTGAAGAATTTAAACTTTTTTCCCCTCAAACTATCAAGGAGCATGGCAGCTTTTGCAGGCATGTGTGATGGAGGATCCACAGAAGATGGTTGTGTTGCAGCCTCCCGTGACGACACTACGCTTAACGCACTCAATACAGTAAGTACATAAAACTACTGCATGGAGGAACAGTCTTTCCATTTATTTCTGGACTACTTAAAGCATGTAGCACCTAAAATATTTAGGAGGTAAAATAGATTTGGGGAATCACAATGTGAGTATGGTAGTATCCAAGGATATTGTAACTGCTTTTCAAAACCAACTAGTTTTTAGAAGTCTAGCCTACAGAACTCCAGAGAAACTGTTGGGTAGTGCCTTTAAGATGACAGCTAGTGAACAGGCTGTACGGGAAGCTGCCCAGGTCAAGTACACCAGCCGGAACTGTTACTTATTTGCCTGACACCTGACCTGGCTGCTGGCCCTTTCATGCAGTCCATCTAGCTTCTGGCTGTAGGAAAACAGTAGTTATTTCCTAGGAAGGAAAATTCATAATGCCATCAGACGTACAGTGTCATGTATGTGGTAGTGACTCTCTGAAACTTGTCCCACTCATGATCCAGTCTTCATTATCATTTATATTTAGATGCATCTATGTCCAGTTATCTCTTGCATAAACATAATGTGCATAAATAAAGCATTGGTGAGTAGTTACATAGTGTATGCCGAGATGCTCACGCAGTTTCAGTGCAGCCACAGCAATTAACTGTTCTGGGGAGAGCGGGGGCACTAACATCAGTAAATCATGGGGCATGAAATGGTATTTTAAGATCAAGCTGAAGAAACTTATCTATCATTCTGTCTTTTTTGGTAACATAATGAAATGTATAGAAATCTATAACTGGTTGTTCCCCCAGAGCCCTGTCTGCAGCTTTTGGAGAATTGTGGTGGTAGTGATGCTATGCTGACCTCTGTTGTGTCTCCGTTGTTCTCTTCCTGAAATATAACAACAGGAATTATGTGTAACTGGTCATGTGTTACTCTGAAGAAGCACATAGACAGATCTGCTCACTCTCCCAACAAACAATTTTCATTCTTCCTCTTTTTATGTCATCTTCTATCCATAAAACATATCTTGGTGGTATGAACAGTTGAGTTCTGTCCTGTGGTTATTGGCTACATTCTGCCCACATGCGCTTGTGAAAGCTGTGGAAAAGGATAGGATGTACCCTTTGCTGAATGAGTTTCTAGCTAGATCTGTAAAATGTTTTAGGGGCAATCACAGTAGAAATGTACGGACCCCATGTGCAGCTGGTGGGACTGGAAGCTGGGATCAGCTTCAGTTGACCATGGTTTTTGTTAAGCTGCCCAAGGAGTGGGCGTAGCTTCAGATTTAATTTTTAAAGATCTCCTTTCCTAAAAGTAGTTTTAAGCGTTTTCCACCTCAGTGTCTAGCACTGTAGCTATGTCCAGTGACTCGTACATTACTTTGTTCACAATGCTTGAGGCTCAAGTAATTTGTTTTCATTCAGTAGAAATTTCATTCAGTAGAAATAAAAGTAGTGATAGCAACAAAACCCCACTTAGCATGTTGTACTCCTGCAAATTGGCTAATGTTAAATACCACCTAATGACCACAATATTATGTCTACCTCTGCTTTAATTATTTACAGTTGCATAGTTTTTAACCGTTTATTTATAAAATACTTAGAAGCTTGTAGGGGGTTGTGATACACATCAGAAACTGAGTGATCACCACTGCAACAGAGATCAGATGATCTGTTCGTTTAGAGGAAGTATCCTAAGCATGTTGTTGTTTGGTTGTTTTATTAAAGTGACTGGAACTGACTTTATCAAATTAACCACATTAAATATGCTTAACTGATTCTTTACTGTTGGAAAAGCATCTTATTATGGGAAGGTTTTATATACTTCAGAACATTAAAAAGAAGCTCAGTCTGTGTAAGTTGTAGAACTAGTTTGTAACTGGTCAAGTCCACGACTAGGAATGTATAGCTTGATATCTACTTTAAAGTTAAAATGCCTGTATTCTTAACATGAAAAATGGTACTTATGTAACATTAGCTTACCAAAGCCACCCGCACTGGGTTTTCCTTGTTTTATTTCCGCTTCTATTTGATTACATCTGTTTCACAGAGTGCATCAATTTTTGCCTTGCTTCCTGCAACAGACAGGAGTAAAATAAGAGTAATATCTAAAACATGCCCCTGTAACATTTATTTAATAAACAGCAAGACAACTTTCATTCTTACTCTGCAAAATGGTTTAAGTGTAGTCTATACACTGACGTGTGACCAGCTGAAATCCAAGATCAAATCCTGTACCCAAATTAAATGCTTCCTTGTTCTCGCTTTTACATCTGCAAAGTCGAGTGTTATTTCTCAGTGCTTCTCAGCGCACTTCAGAACTGAAGGTATATATCTTAGTCCTTTCGTTCCTCTCCTGAAGATAGCCAGTGTGCTAAAGATTTTGATACTGTTTGCTACGAATTGCAGTCAAGTCTGTACTGCACATCCACTTCAGTTTCTTACCTGTTCTATGTTTTATTTCCTTCCTTTCCCTTGGGATGGATGCCATCTGGTTCTGGTGGCTTAGCACTCAGGAATTTTCTAAGTTCTTCCCTAACATCCTTCTTAGAGACTCAAATCTCTGTTAAGGCCAATAATCATCAAAGAGCTTTTGGAATTGGAATTTCTTTCCCCTTGTCATCTATAATAAAAGACCAATGCAGAAAATTCATTTAACTTCACTGCTTCCTTATCTACTTTAATTACCCGCTTTAATCACTTGGGAGTCGAAGGAGCCTGTAGTTGCACTTGTAGACTCCTTGCTTCCGAGATTTAGATTAGTCCCAAAATATTTTGTTTCTGTTCTTCCAATTATTTTCTCTTTGTATTTCTAGTGCACATCTATTTTAGAAAATCACTGCTGATTCATTTTCTGAATGGGGGAGGCTTTCATACTTCTGAAATAAAAGCACTATACTAACTCTTAATTTATCCTTTTAAGAATCTTGCCTGGGTAATATTTTTGACTGCTGTTGTCAGGATTTTCCCTTCCCCCCAATGTGACATCTTAATGTCTAGCAGTAAGACTTACCCTGTGGTGGTCTTGTAACCATCTCTTCACTTTGCTGAAGTTTCTTTTTTGTAGGTGTCCTCTGTCTCTCTCTAGGCTAGTTTTCAACCCTATATCAAAACAGAGTAGTTCCCATTAAATAGGTCTGCCTGAACACAGGCTGTTGTACTTCCAAGAAAATACGATCTGCAAGGTTTGACCTTGATGACTCTTGAAAGTTCCTTAGGCCTCTGCGATGTTTGATTTATTCATGCTTCAAAAAGCTATTCTGTGTACTAATGTTGTTCAGTGCAATTTTTAGGAACCAGTGAAAATACTTTCCTTGTTCACTTTGAATTTTTCTGGAAAAGTGTTTTCTTATGAATGATAGTTCTGTCAGGTGGGATATTTTAAGAAACTTTGACTTATTTCTGAGAGCCTACTTTTTTGACTGACTTAAAACGGGTTAGATCGGTCGTTTGTTGTCCTGACAAAATGGTGCCCTTTTTATCTTTCTGTTCGCTGTCTATTTAAAACATATCAGATTTATCTGATAAATAATTTCATAGAATGTTTTGGGTTGGAAGGGACCCCTAGAGGTCACCCAGCCCAACCCCCCTGCAGGAGCAGGGACACCTTTAACCACATCAGGTTGATCACAGCCCCGTCCAACCTGGCCTTGAATGTTCCCAGGGATGGGGCCTCCACCCCCTCTCTGGGCAACCCCTGCCAGGGTTTCACCACCCTCACTGTAAAGAATTTCTTCCTTAGATCCAGTCTAAACCTACCCTGGTTTAGTTTAAAACCATTACCCCTTGTCCTGTCACAGCTGGCCCTACTAAAAAGCTTGTCCCCCCCTTTCCTCTGGGCCCCCTTGAAGCCCTGAACGGCCGCACTCAGCTCTGCCCGCAGCCTTCTCTTCTCCAGGCTGAACACCCCCAACTCTCCCAGCCTGGCCTCATAGGAGAGGGGCTCCAGCCCTCAGATCATTTTTGTGAGGCTCATACCCTGCACTAAGTTGTGTTTTTGTTTAGAAATTATCATATGCAACCCAGAAGACTAATGTAAAAAAAAATAAAATTGATATGGTATGATTTCTTATTATGGAAATCCAATAAACTTCAGAGCAGCACTTCGTATAAATCAGTCATGACAAGCTCCTTTGCTAGTGTTTTATTTATGTAATAACAGATGCTGTAGCCCCCAGAATGATTTATTGTTAATTATACCGGGTAGAAATGAAGATTGTGGAAGGCACAATACAACATATAGATCAGCTCATTGAAATAATTATTCGCTTAATGTTCCAGGTAAACTTCAACTCCTCTTCCTTTGTTTGGCTGTTGGGATTTGATGCCACATTTGTCGTTGTAACCCTTAGGAGGGAAATAAAGTTTTAACTTGGAGTTTGTTGCCCTCCTGATGAGTGCTGGCTGTCATACTGGGGGGTATGGAAGAGGACATTTTAGTTCCTGAAAGTCTTTCACCGTGTTTTTAGATAGAGAGGGGCTTTTTTGTTACGCTACCATAGAACAGGTAGCTGAATTTGGCTGGCTTTCTAAAACCAGCTGGGTTTTGTGCTTTGTTTAAATATTCATGAACAAAGGCCATTTGATGCATTAGACCTTAAAATGTTAGTCATGTGAAACGAAAACATGCATATTCAGGACATTTTTATTTTCCCAGTTTCATAATTGAACCATAGTGCGTGAAGCCATTTTTATTGGTGAAATCGTAGGTGATGGGAACATTTTAATTCTTTTTTTTATAGCTACCTAGTTCTTCCTATCTTGTGAACTGGAGAACCACGTTGCTTTGACGCAGAATTCTTCCCAATAAGTGAAAAGGGAAATGGAAATGCTCATTTGAGTTACTCCCAAACCTTGTTTTGGGTCACTGTGGACAACAGTATTGCATTCTGAGAGCCAGCATGGTTGATGTGAAAGTTTTAATTATTAATACTTGGCAGTAATGCACTTTGCCTTGTTGGTGCTTTTGGGCTTTGAGTGTGGGTAGGCATCACTTTTTAATAAACAGAATACTATCCAAAAGTCCCTCAAAACACACTCTTTACAAGGTACCTGTGGAGTTCCTTCGTAAGAAAATCATGCAGGAGAGCCAGGACTTAATCAGCCAGTTGTGGGTTGGTTTGGGTATGATTTTTTTTTTTTTTTTTTTTGTCTGTTCCAAGCTAATTGAAATTTTGAAATCAATCAAAAACCTTAGAATTCGTTCCCTTTCCAAGTCAGGCGAGTTTAATTAACTACCTTATTTTGCTTAGCATTCTTTATTTGCAAGTGCATCGCCCACTCTAATGACATGTTCAGTGTAGGAAAGCATCTGACGTACCGCTTGGTTCCCTTGTGTAGAAGGAAGAAATATACTTGTGGAAGTTTTGTTTTTTTTCTTTTTAAATGGCCAATTGTGGGGCCAATATGTTTTACCTGTGGATAAATGTCTTCTGTAAGACATGCAGTTGATGGGTAACCTGGGCGATCTGTGATACTTCTGTGGTGTGTGGGGATAAGGAGTTCCAGTTTTCGGATTAAAATAAAGAGAACCCTGCACTAAAGTTTTGTGGCAGGATTGGATTCAAGCATGTTCAGACAAGCAGGCGTGTCCTTGTTCTCCTGCGTTCCTGTAGAGACTCTAATTCTGGCATTACATTTTGCTAAACTCCCCTTAGAGATAGGGAATTCAATACCCGAATGTTCCTGCGTTGTGGGACTCAGAGGTGCGATCCTAGGACTTGTCGTGGAGAACATCCTTCTTGTCCACAGTATCCTTTTAAGCTAAGAGACAGGGTTTAGTGGTGGGATGACAGGGTCAGGGTAATGGTTGGGCTTGATGATCTTAAAGGTCTTTTCCAACCTAAACGATTCTATGATTCTAACAAACAGTGCCAGAGCATTTAGGCAGATTATTGGACTGTGGCTTGCAGTGTCAGACAAGTCAGGTTATGTTTTTCCCATGCAGTTCAGTGTTGTCCTACAAAAAAAAGTAATAGAAGGTAGTTTAAATGTTCTTAAAAGCAGAAATGACATTGAGTTTTGCCTTTATTAACTCTCAGATCAGGAAGCATTAAAGATCAGAGTAACAAGGAATACCAGAGAACTTACAGACATCATCTTAAGGGCCAAGTTTTAAAATTAAACTTCAGCACTGGGAAGGCTCAATTCAGTGGCATGTGGATCACTGGAGTAATTTTTGTCTTGCTCCTTAGGAACCTGAAGGAGTTTTTGCCTTCAAATGTAATAAGATAAGCCCTTCTCTTAGGATCCAGAGCCATGTAAATCACTTCTGCAATTTAAATTCAGATGTGATAACTGTACTGTGAGTCTGTCATATCCTTGGAGTTCATTTACACTACAACATCAGTTGTACTCCCTTTTTGTTGCATTTGTTAGCAATGCTGTAAACTCGTACGGGATAGAGTGCTTATAGGCAAGTCAGTTAAAGGTGAATCATTTTGCAACCTGGTTTTGTACGTGTGAAAAAGTAACGGGCAAACGTAGCCAGCGGTAAGGTCCATTGCGTGGTTTGGGTTGGTTTTTTGTTTGTTTTATATGGGAAACAAATATTTATGTGTACTTGTAACACAGTGGTAGTTCTTTATATATGATACACAGAAGGACCTTATGGAAGCTTGCTACATGCACGCAATACACACACAGTTTTATCAGTGTGTCTTCATAGGAATAACTGTTCTTGTGTTCACAGGTGTTTCCCTCACTGTTTTTCTTCCTTTTCTTATCCCACCCTCACAACTTTCTTTACTGTGAGAATTGTATAGAAGGACTTTGGCACGATTGTTGTAGGCTTATTAAGGATCTGCAAAGGTGTTTTGTAAATACAGAGAAGCTTTGTGGCTTTTTGACAGTATTCTGGCTATGAAAACTTGAATGCGACCTCCAAAGTGGTGCTTTTGTGGCTTTGTTCGTTTTTCAAAGCAAAGCACGTGCTGCTTGTGGGATACTCTTAACACCGTTTCACACGTGCGGTGTGTAGGACAGCTATCTAGCAGTCGAATCAGCACAGCTGAGGAGGTAGGAACATCCCCAGGCATTCTTCCAGTGAAAAGATTTGTGGTGGCTTGCCCTTAGTAAAAACTTAAGGATGTCCTTTTCAAAGTTAACAGGCAAGGAGAAAGCCCTTTTCATTTTAAAACCCCCACATTTGTTAGGCTGGGGATAATTGCAGCTGTATTGGATCCCTTGGCGCTTTGAACGTGCTCTCATTCGTAAGGCAAGAAATAGAGCTGAGCGACACAACCCGAGTGAGCTGGTCCTGCCCACTGCGTGCCTTGATCCCACGCTCGTTGTGGGCAGCAGCCTCTGCCTTTTCTCCATCTCACCGGTTGTGGCGCACAAGCAAGAACTCTGCATTCACCTCTGTTGCTCAGCGTTGTTTACTTTCCCTAAAGAAATGAGAGCTGTTGCCTCTGACGGATGGTTAAAGCGTGAGCGTTGCTGGTGTCCCGGAGGACTGTATGAGGAAGCGCTGCAGAAGCTGATCGAGGCTGAGCTGGATGGAGAGAGGAGGAGGAGCAAAGGCTTCTTCCCTTGTTGTCATCTCGCTTTGCACCGTAGGGGTAATGTTAGAACTCTGAAATCGTGGCTTCATCTTCAGCAGCAGAGTAGGCAAAATCTTTTGAGGATATTAGGAAGTCATCATATCTTGAATTTAGGTATGCAAAGGCTGGAAGAATTGGTTTTAAAATGTCTTATTGTGATGAAGGCCTGTTACAGGAATTGGAGCTGGCAAGCCCTGCGGATTAGAACTATCAACAGAAGCATTTAATCCTACAACAGTGACTTCGGAGAGCAAAAATGGCTGACATATAGGTTTAGGAAAAAAATACGCTCAGAAAGTTCGTCCTGCTCTGTGATAGAAAGCTGATGCCAGAGATCTGACAATCCATGGAAAGACCATAAAATGGTGAATACTGGGTGTAAACAGAGTTGCCGTTGCTGGCACGTACTGTGGAGTAAGGTTTGGGGTAACTCTTGGTGTAGTTTCTTCCCCTCCCTTCCTCCCATGTCTTGGCCTCTGTCCTCAGATCTGTGTTAAGGTCCTTTTTGAGCTCCACAATAATACAATGCCAGAAACTCATGACCTCTTTGATGCTTTGCTGCTTTTGACCCGTGCCTGCTGTTCAGTGATTCTACAGTTCTTTTCTCAGAGAATCCAGGTCAAGAAGGAGTTAAATTACTTCTTTGTTCTCAGTTTGTTAAAAGTTCCATAATAATAACTCAACTTCAGTGTTCTGCCTTACCCATTGTTCTGATTCAAGCTTAAGTGTGAGCATCAGTGTTATAAAACAGCGGACCCTAGGAAAGAAATTGGAAGTGACAGTGTGCAAACTTGGTGTGTAAGAGCAGATCTCAGAGTTTGGGGTCACTTTGATGTGTGGGTTATTTTTGCTGGGGAAATCAAAGAGCAACTCTATTTATCTCCATGTGGTAAGAAAATACCACCACTTAAGCTTGCTTCCTACTACATGGCAGAAAGACAAAACAATCATATGCTAACATTGTATCAATCACTCTTTACTAATAGCATTGTTCTGACTTCTCGTAACAGACTATTACGTGGGAACGTGTCATTATGAGTGACAAACATGACAGTGTAATATCAGTTTAAGGAAATGCAGTTCTAAGTAAGATGTCACCCAGACAAATTACTCCCTGTTTTAACTTGCCCTTAGACCAGATTTTCTTGTTCATTAACTACAGACAAGGTTGAAAGCATAAAAAATTATTTAAATATATGTTAGCATTTCTTATTATTACTGGTTTTCCTTTTGGATGAGTCTTAATTAACAGCTGCTCTCATGGTTCAAATGAGGTAGCACAGCACTTCAGGGGCCATCACTCTCTGCCTGGGCATGTTGGAAAATGAAGCCACTTCTAGTGTGTAAGACAATTTTGCCACTTTGAATTTTCATTCATCCTTATCCTTGCTCTTAGGGGAAAAACTTCAGCACTTTATTTGAAAGACGAGTCAGGAGATCTTTCTACAGAAAGTGTTGAAACGGGCAGATAAAAAGGGCCAAAAATTACCGCTATGGTTAATTTTTAAAATTGTTTTGGAATATGTACAATTTCTTTCTGAAAGTTGGTTTTAGGCTTGGTGTGGGCTTTTGGTTTGTGGTGGGGTTTTTTTTTTGGTTGTTTTTTTTTTTTTTTTTTTTTAAAAGGCTGTTGCAAGTTTTGCAGGTGTCTGGCAAGTTGTTGCCCTGGATGCTTGTGGAGCAGTAGCCATGCCGGTTGGGTTGACCCACGAGACCGGCTGGCACCGTCAGCTCCCTCTGCTGTTCTGTATTTTGCAACTGTATTTTGAGCTGTTTGGCAGAGCCCTGGCAGTACCAGCGTGTGAAAAGTGGATGCAACACAAGCATCTGGCTTTTTAATCTCCATCATTAGCATCCAGATCACTTTGTAGCAATTAGAGTTATTTAGAAGCTTAAAATAGATTAGAACTGGGGGGAAGAGGTGGAAGTTGCTTCCTCCCCACCAAGGCAACAGGGACTGATTTCTATATTTTCAAGCTCTGATGCCACAAATCAGATATTTAAAAAACCAGAACTAGTAGTAATTTTCTCTTGAATTGGCTTACTGATTTCTGTCACCTTCTTTTTTTTTGTTGGTTTCAAATTCTGTTGCAGGCCAAGCTGTGTCAACTACTTATAAATCAGAACTTCCCAGTTAGCCCTGACAGCACGTTGGCAAAACAAGATTGTTGGGCAGACTCTTTTTGTTGGGAAGTTTAGGTTCTTGACTGGTTCAAGGTTCTGTTGTCCTTGGGCACCAGAGGGAGCTCAGCAAAGCGGTTTTGTTGTCTGAGCACAGTATTTTTATTTTTTTTTTTCTCTGATCCAGATTGTTTAGTGTGGTGCAGCAGGTGGGGAGGAGGTAGAATTTCGAGGGCGGGGGGGAGGAAATTCCTGGAATTAAAGGGTATTTCGGGCAAGTGTCTTGTTGGGTATTGGACATGGTTGAGAAAAATCAAATCTTGCCATTTTGGAGGATGAGCGCTTTAAAGAATGCTGCAAATTTGAAAATAGCTTTTGCTGTTTCATCTAATGAGATATTTGCTATGGAGCCTATTCTATTTGATAGTGGAGCAAGATGTCTGTAGCTATAAAGAGTATCTGCATCAAATTGAAATTTGTCAGCTCTGCTACTGAAAGAAGTGGCCTGAAGTATATTTTGTATTAAATTAGGTGCTTGTATTAGAGTAATTACACTGAAAGACCTCACTACTCAAGCTGCATGGCAGTAATTGTTGTTCTGCTTTTCGTTTTCCTTGTTGTCTTTCTCCTTCTCTCTCCTCTTTATTTTCTACCCTCTTAAACATGCTACAGTTTTACGGAGAGCTACTGGGTATCTTGACCATTGTCCCCTTCAGTGAGAAGAGCAAATCCCTCGTTAATAATTACAATGCTCTTGAAGCCTGCATAGATTACAATAACTGGTGTTTAAATAGGGATGTTGTGTAAATATCGACAGTGCAGCACCAGGCAAATGCCATCTTTTACGATGTTGCTGAAGTATCTTGCTTGGCAGCAGTGAAAAATTTCTTTTGCCTCATCTGTATTACTTGAGTCTTAAAATGCTCTTGCAATACTGGTAGCTTTACCTCCTGTTTGGCAGGTCAGGCTTTATATCTTTGTGCCCTGACAAGTGATGTGATTTGTCCATGACCACTGATGGTTCAGTGGAACAGCCAGCACTCAAACCTGGAGACTCCTGAATTCCAGTGCTGTCCTATAAATGCTGGACGTGACTGGATCCCCACACAAGCGTGTTCTGCCTGAACGGTCCCTTCTGCTTTTATTGGCTTTTCTGGGTAGATTTCAGAGTAGTTCAGTACTATTTTCTCACTGTATAGTAGCAATTTTTCCTTTGAGAAAAGGACTCTGGAATCTAACAGTGTTCTTAATGGACTGCAATTATTTAATATTGTAGCATAAATGCAACCTAACTCAGATGGGCTTTTCAGCGGAGATCATAATGGCTGTAATTGCAAAAGGATGCCTTGCTGAAGTAGAAGCTGCCAGATGCAATGCCATTCTGATCTAAAAAGATCACAGTAAAAGGGACATTTAAATTAAGTTATAAATTACAATTGAAGAACAATATTTTGATGAGCGAGACCAGAGATGTCAGAGCTGCAAGATGTAATTCATGGGTTCATTATGGAACAGAGGTGCCTGACAGCTGAGCCATGCCAAAAGGAGAATTTATTTGCAACATCACGCAGACAGAAAATGGCAGCTCTGCCGAGAAGCTGTAGTAGAAACTTGAAACCTCGTGGTAATGTGCAGACTTTATGGTAATAAGGCTCGCCTGTGATCTAGCGTTGTTTAATGACTGCTGTAATATAAATGAGGTTTTTGGACACGTGCACATTCAGACTTTTTCTTTAATCTAAACCCCTGTCCAGTGCCGCAGAAGTTGCTGTATTTTCTGGTTTCAAGTATAAGTACGTTTGTGATTCCTTTTGTTGCAGTTGTATACGTACATCATGTTGCAGTGGTTCAAAATTTAGATGGCAAAGTTAATGCTAAAAATGGTGATTCTCTAGATGACAGGACAGTAATCTGGTGTTTGTAGCAATACCTTGAAAAGTTCAACCAGAAGTTAATGAAACCACAGGCAGCCTTCATTAGCTATTATTTATGTTTGGGTTGCTTGCCAATAAAGTGCTTATATATATTAAATGACCAAAGTAATAAGCAGAGAATAAGCCAGATTGAAACGTGTAAATTTAACTCTGGCACTTATTTAAAAAAAAAAAAAAATCCTTTATGCTGCATTATCCTATTCCTGGCGCTTACAAAAGCTTTCTTTTTCCACTTGCTAAAAGTAACATTTTTCAGAAGACTCTAAACCTGGTCTGTTTTCACATCAGTGTCTTCTCTTTTACATGACTCTTCTTCTTTCACGTCTGTGCTTATGGGTTTTGTGATTGGTATTAATGTAATTACTTGGTCAAAAGTTAATGCTCGTATTTTCTGCTGTTGATTTGGGACAGTTCTGATGGCCTGTATTCTATTTTTCAGTAACCAGAGTTAGTCCAGTCCGTTCTTTCCGGGCTTGTCTGATTTTTTTGTGGATTGAACTGCTTGGCCAATAGGGCTGCCAGGGAAAAACACGTGTTGTCCTTGAGGCAAAATAAAGATGCCCTCCAAGTTACAAAGAGGCTTTGGCATTACTGCATGTTTTGAGAGGCAGCAAAGAGGGAGAAGAAACAGAAGCCTTATTATCTTCAACACTGTCAAATTTCCGAAGTGAAAAATCTTTTAGGTAGTGGCATGCACAGAAAAAAAAAAAGCATTTGCAAGGTGAGCTGGCAAAACAAACAGTCCTTTTTTTCTTTAAGATGGATCTGCTCCCAGTGCTGGAGTGCAAACAAGGAGCAAAATTAATGTGTACCCAGTAGAAAAGACAACATCTTATTTTCATGCCTTTAAGTAGGTATTGCATACCACAGGAGTCTTAAAAAAAAAAAAAAAGTTCCAAAAAGTTTCAAGCCAGTAGTGTTGTTTGAATGCTGGCATTGAGCACCGGCACTGCAAGTCTTGCTTTCTACTCTTCCCATCTGATTTGTGGCTTATGCAAGACGGACAGCGCTCATTGTTCCGCTCGCACGGAGGTGCGGGCATGGGAGCTGACACTGATGTAGTCAACAGAGGCAGATTTACAAGCCGTCCTTCTGTTGTACGTTAGGAAATTTCACCTGGGGAGACAGGTTTGAAAGCAATGGTTCCTGCTAAGTGATCTCGGGTAATGCATCTCCCTGACTTACAGCAGCGTGAGGTGCTATCGATGGTTCTGATGTGTTAGTGCATCTCTTAGCAGGAGCTTGCACGGATCAGGTAGCCGAAGAAGGGGCGTGGGGAGGGAAATATTTTTTTGGAAGCTGAAGCGTTGTTTTCTATGGTTACTCTGCAAAGGCACATCTAGTTATACTTACTGCAGAGTATCTGTAACCTCCTTGTAGGTGCCATATAGAACGCTGAAAATGAATAGAAAACCACTCTGGCTTAGCGTGCTTTCTTGTTCCCATTATAATAGCCAGGCGCTTGTGTTACTGCAGTAACACCCTGTGTGCTATTGTTATTTTAGTTGTTGGTAAGGGAAAAAAAAAAATCTTCAGGCCGCCCAGTTAAAGGGAACATTATTGCTTGTTCTAAAACCACATTGCAGGTAATGATCAGAGGTCTTTGCCCAGTAGTGACCTTTTATTTTTAGAAGTTCTTTACTTTCTTTGAAAGTCCCTCAAGTATAAATAAATTGTGAATGCCCCAGTAAGTTGGCAGAGGTGGAAGAGCACCTTCATCAGTTCAAGATCTGTTCCTACTGATAATAGAAGATTTGAGCCAATTTGTGACGTGTAACCCATAACGTACTCATTTCTTCTTTACCTCAGCTGACAGCGTGTTCATCCCTGTCAGCAGGAGGTACGCAGTGTGACTTGTGAGTGGCCTAATTTTCTAGAGGGCTGTGATGCTTTGCTTTTATAGCAGATGTCTGTGGTTTTGGACCTCGACCACCTGTTTGAGGTGTTTGGTAACGCTTGTTGATCAAATCGTTTTCTGGGAACTTGGCTCTTCAGGTGTTACAAAGGAGGCTCAAAATTACATGGAACTGAAATTTCATCAGCAAATGGAATAAATTAGCTGTTATTTCTAATACCTTGAGGTTGATGTGCAGGGACTTTTTCTTTACTGAAGAAAACAAAGTCATTTCTAATGTGCTTTGTACTGCAAATGGATTGGCTTTACAGACTTTATAGACTGTCTGTTCTGTGGCATTCATGGCCAGAAAACTGAGATGCTAATAAAATAGATGGGAAGGTGGCATGGCATGATGTGTGGTATCCAAAATCCACCGTTTCGTAAAGTGCCCCGGTACGACAGACCACAGCACCTTGTGTGAAATGGGCACTTTTTGTTCTCTGAGAGTCCCTGTCCACTTACGGTGTCATTTTTCTTGCAAAAGCGAACCCTGCTTTATACAAAAGCAGTGTACTTGCAGATGCACAAGCTGCTTAAAGCCCAGGTTGACAAAAGCCAGGTAGTGAAGTGGAGACTGCTTTGGCCCGGGCCTTACAGATGTGCTGCCTCTTCACAGCTGGGTGAGTCCTTGCAGAGCGCAGAGCTTTGCTTTCCACTTCCCAGCTTTTGGCAGCTTGGGTTGTTGGATATTCTGCCCTGCCATTCGCAGGAGTGCCGCAGCTCTGGAGCCCTCCTGGCTTTCTTACAGTGGCCTTGTCCCATCTGAAACCTAAATTCAATGGTGTTGCGGCTTTAAAGCAGCATATTATATATATGTGTTTATAATACACATATGAACACATCTGTATTTTGCTGTAAATGTCATCGTAGCAATCTAAGTTGCCATTTGACTTTCTTCCTTCTGTAAGTTGGATGGTGGCTTTCATAAGTCAGTGCACAAACCTTTCAGAGCGATTCTTTATTGACTGTACAGAGCTGGCTTTCAGGGGAATCTGACTTTTATTATATTCTCACTAAAAAAATTTTCTGTAGAGCCAGCTATTTGTTTTTTCCCCTTATCTTCTCTCTTGATTCAGAGGTCTGTCTGTATTTCTTAGTAGAAATCACTTAGACCTACTTAACAGAAGTAAATTTGAGTAATTTACTTACAGCTTTTAAAAGTCTCTGAATCATGCTCCTGGATGCTGTATGAATGCAGCGCAATGTAAGCGCCAAAGAGCTTACAGTCTGAGTGAAGACCAGACCAGACAAAAGCAGCAATATAAGGGAAAACCAGTGTTGTTAGGAGGTGGCCCTGGGGCAGGAGGGCTCTGACCGCTGCCACATGTACATAATGGGTACTTAGGAACTGGCTGAGAGATGCACATAGCTAAAGTGAGCAGCAGTAAGAAAACAATCTTGCTGGTTTGATTTGAAGCGGGATGCTGTTCTAAAATTTGAGCCTTTGACATAAGAAAAACGAGGATTTTTTTTTTCCCTCAGGTCTTGTTATAACTTTATATTAACAGTGACAAAGTAGTTAATATCTTGTCACTGTTCAGTAATTGTTTCTTGATCCCTGTTCAGTTCATCAGTCCTGGGAAAAGTTCAAGAATTAGAGTACTTGTTGAAATGTTTTCTGAGCCTGATGAAGCACAGGTCTAGCAGTACGGATGCTTCTAGAGAGCGGGATGCAGGTGCCTCGGGAAAAATTCTGGGTGGGAAGGAAAAGCAGGAGATAATCAACATACAGAATCATCTTTTGCTTGTCCCTGTTGTAAAGAAACTTTTGAGGGCCTGTAAAATTCTGTGACATTAATCGATAGCTTTGAAGCTTTGGTTTGCTTAGCACGTTGTTTGGAAAAACTACCTCTTGTCTGTGTAGGGTAGGGAGATAATTCACTTTTTGTCACCCCAGCAATATTTCTTTTTTCTTTGAGATCATTTTCAGAAGACACAGAGCAGGCTCCTGACTAGTCCTTCAGTTCTTTAAATCCCACTGTACTTTGAAGATAGGACAGGCTATAAATCTACAGTGCGCTAAATGTTTTCTATCAAGAGTTAAGAGCCGGAGATTCTCATGGGTTCATTGTTAAATGGTTTTTTTTTCAGTGTAGTTGTTTTTCTACCTCACCCTGATTTAAATGTCTGTCTACTTCAGACAGCTTTTGATCATATAGATACTGAATTTATGGTAGAAAATAAGGTACACAGTAGGCTGTGACCAGCTGAAACCATGATGTCAGCTTAGATGTCCCTAGTTGCTTTTATGTATTCCTGTAGCTGTCTGTAGAGGTTTTGTTTCTCTTCCACGCTTGTCTTCCAACAGCACGGTTATCTTTGCAATACAATAAAAACAAAGAGAATTTTCTGGACGGGTAAACTTGACATCCCATGACTTGCAGTCCCTCCTGTTAGGTTTTTCAATGGTTTTACTAATCTGAACAAAATATGCTGCATAAAATACAACTCCTTTTGAAAAATATTTTGTTGGGAGCTTTTTAACATTTTCCTTAGAATTTCTAATGTGAAAAAATATTTTTAGAAGTTGACCAAAAAAATCTTCAGTGCTTTATGGGCTCAGACATTATCTGGGAAAAGTTTACCAAGAAAGGGGAAAATATACTTGTTTTAATGCTGTTTCTTCTACTAATAAACCCCCAATTACCCTTCAGGTTGTTTAAATTTCACTTCATATATACGCAGTAAAAATAATTAGGCATAGAACATCTCATGTGGTCCCCCTTAGTGGTTTTTTTGTCCAATATCAGATCACTGCTAATTCCATTGAATGATCTATTTGTCTTCTTTATTTTTTAGCTACATGAAAGTAACTATGATGCTGGAAAAGCCCTGCAGCGCTTGGTGAAGAAACCTGTGCCAAAACTGATTGAGAAGTGTTGGACTGAAGATGAAGTGGTAGGGAAATGAGTTACTCCCTTGAGCCTTACAGTTCATGTTGCTTCTCTTGCTTTTCTTTCTTTCTTTTTTTTCTGAAGAGGTTATCTTTATGGGAAAGAGGAGGGGCAAATAAGTTGCTGCCCAGGATAATTTTTGCACAATTCTGAGTTAGTGGGCTCCATTTTGATATATAGAACTTTACTAGACTGGGGAAAATACCTTTCTAATAGTAGAATAGAAGAGGAGAAGATCAAGTGACTGTGTTTGAGAGGATGCTACAGGGTAAATGAACAGCTGCAAAACTTCTGGACTCTGAATTCACTTTCATTTTCACCTCCAGGAAGGCTGGCCACATTCATATTTGGAGTAGGACAAGGCATACAAAGTATTTTCCCTGGTTTTTATTTCCTGCTGGTATCGGAGGAGGCTCACAGTGTCAGCTCAAGTTGGCTAGTGGGAGGTTGGATATCAGTGTTTCCTCTAAACAGAGTTTGAGATTAAGTCCCTTCTTCCCCTCATGTGGAACATTAGAAAGTGTTTACTGGCATAGTTCTTGATGGATGAATCTTTGACAAAGAGCAGACCAAAAATAGATTATCTGAAAGCTGGGATTTAGCCATGCCATCCATACTTACTTTAGAGTATGTAGAAATGGTCAGGTTCCAAAACTATACTGAAAACGGTGCATCCATCTTGTATGTAGCTCCCAAAGTAATGTATGGACATGATGAATTTGGGGCATGCAGTAAACGTGCAGTGCAGTGTTGTGTCCTCACAGTTACGGACCTGGACTTGCTGAGAGATTTGGGCTCGTACAATTTAACACCCTGGGGCACTCGCCAACTTACACAACTTAGTAGTCACAGTGCTGGTTCTTCCATGTGGCTGCTGTTCCGGCGTGTGCCGATGGTTAGTCTTTCTAAGTCTGGGGTTGTAGTGCAGGCAGAGAAGGAACGTGTAAACCCGTCATTCTTTGGGCAGAGATTGAGGTTGTTGGTGTCTATGGCTTTGGACGAAATGTTACTGTTGTCACGCGCCTGCTGAAAGACACTGCTCTGCAGTCTGACGGGTGGAAAAAATCATTTTGACCTGAGAAAGGAACCTCTTCATAAAAGCTGTAGTTGACGAGTGGGTGTGCCACTGGGAAAGCACTTCACACTCAAATGGACCACATTTTTTATTTCTTTCTGGGTATTTTTCCACAATTTGGGGGAGATGATATCTGTGTGAGAATTAGCAAAGCAAAGGTGGTGCTTGTGGTTCATTCTGCAGCTTAATTGCTGCAATTGTGAAGTTTCTGCTGGCTTAGTTTTTATACATATGATATAATGCAACTGTGCTTATTAAACAGTTTTCTGTAGGGTTGCAAACTGAAATAAATCATGTGAAGTTGGGAGCAAATTATAGATTCTTAATTTGCCGACACCTTGTAAAGAAACAGATTCTTAAATATTGCATTCAACACAAGATGCATTTTCTGGCAGCATTTGGAATCTGCATTACAACCCTTTGCCAGACCTTGCAGCTTAAGCTAGCACACAAGTACTTAATGGTGGAAGGGGGGAAAAAAAAAAAAAAAAAAGGCAAAACTCGTGCATTTTCAGTACCCAGGAGAAATGCTGAACAAGTTCACTTGGATTACATCCTAAAAATATTTTGCATTTTAATGCTGATGTTAATTATGGTTAACAAAATAGATTTATGTGAAATGTAACATGTAAGAAGACAGTCCCTCTTTAGCAAGCTGACTAGGCATGTCTGGTTTTGTGAAAGTGGAAGAATGTTATATTTCCTAGCTCAATAATTAGGCTGCAGTGTGCACTAAAAGAGAAAATCAGATGAGTGGAAGTTAGTTATGATAAAATATTTATCACAGAAGAACTTCAGACTCGCTTATGGTTTTTACCTTTCGCTGTTGGAAAAGCTCCTTCCCTCTTATGTACCATATTGGAATAAATGGGATTAGAAATTCAACTTGTTGCGTACACTTACCAGGTATAGAAATGAAAAAAAATCTGCAGCATTGCTTATGTAAAAGCAACAGAAGTTTTTTGGGTTTGGGGTTTTTTTTTTTTTTTCTTTAAATGAATGATTTTTTTAAGCTAGTTAGTTAACTAATTGGTGAAGTATTTGAAGAAGTAAATAAAAAGAAAAAATGTTGTGGTCTTGTTAAGCCACTAATAAAGTTGCAATGGTGCTATAAAATGGACCTGATTAATAATGGGTGAAACTTTTGTGGTCTCTTTGCATTTTTTAATTATTTGGACAATGGCTGGAGAGAGGTTTTCTTTTAAAGCTCTATTTTTTTCTGAAAGTCTTTCAGGGAGTTATTCCAATGAATTATGTGCGCTTGCTCTCTCCTTATGTAAACCTTTCTGCAAGAGCTAGATTAGGGGTAGGCCAGGCCATATCAACCTGTGTTAACGTAAGCTTATTCTGAAATCCAACAAAGAACCTTTGTGGTAAGGAGACTGCCTGAAGCCGTAGAGTGAAAGAGGATCACGTGCTGACACCGGCAGCGAAGCGAAGGAGAAGAGGAGTAAAAAGCCCAGAACACAGTTTCCTGATAACTTTTAGAGTTATCTTGCCATAAAAGGGGAGTTTTGTTTAGGGAACCGACTGTCAGAACAAATACTCCAAACGCTCTGCCCTGGGTTTAGGATGTTTGTACTCGTATTGTTTTAACCTCTCTTTTCTCTGCATACGTTCTTTCCCACGTTCACGGTTAAATTGTACAGTGCCAACACCTCTCTTTCTGTGTAGGTTTTTTTCAGTCTCCTTGGTTTTTTTCCATCAGCTGCGCTATGCTGTGAATGCCGTAGCTGCCGCAGCTCGGGGTTTTTTGATGAGCGGTCCATGTTAAATGATCGAGAATTAAGCCTTACAAATAAGAAAAAGCAAAGTTTATTGAAAAGTGAAACATTACTCCAAAAGTGCAAACTCTGTGAGTACAGAATAATGATCATTGACTCTATAAATCATTGTCAGTCTCGGCTCATTTTATCATATTTGTTCTTGTTCTATTCCGTCCAAGTTTCCAGAAACATTTGGCAGCCCTCCAGCCTCAGCAGAGCCAAAGATCAAGCTGTGCTCTTATTTATAGGCAGCTAAGCTCCACCTGCACAACTTCATAGCATGTTTGTCCCTGGCAGCTTGTAGAAAACTCCAGATTAAAGCAGCTGTACTGCGTTTCGGAGCATTTCTGAGACTTGTGAGGGACGTTTCCTTCTTGTTGGCTCTGTGAAACCGAGGCAAACTCTTCCTGCGCGATACGTGGGGTGCTGGAGCTGCATAGGAACACCACAACAAAGTATGTTTCAGAAAACACCGATGTGTCAAACCTGAAGTTTGGGCAAAACAATTAAATTTTGGTGAGAACCTTATTAAGGGCACGTGTCCCTCCTCCATCTCATGGTGTCAAGCGACGAGCAGGAGGAAGCCTCTAGTAACATGGCTGGCTGGTAATCCAAGAGGCACGCTCCTAAGGGGAAGGGGAAGACCCAGGTCCAAACCATGTCTCTGTTTGTGCTGGACTTAGAGTTAATCTCTTCTTGTGGCCCAGCAAATATCTACTTACTGAATTTTTCCAACTTGGATAAATAAGCAGATACCACACAGGTACAAAGCTTTGGTTCGTTAATCTCCTTAACTGCGAAGGGTTCTGTGGCATGTGCCAGTTAAAATAATGTAGATTGTGGCTTTGTTGTCTCAGTTTTTCCGTTCCTGCCTTTCTAATCCTATAATCATGTTCTGCCCTCTCCATGCCTCTGGACCCCAAAAAAGTCATGCTCCCCTTTTTGCTATTCTTAAGTTAATTTTCTGCTGGATTTTTAAGATGAGCGTCAGGGAAGTTCTGTTGCAGGGAAGGTGTAAGGAAGGCGCAGCTGGGTGGAGAAGGGAGCGCAGAGGGACAGGAGCGTTGTGGCAATGTCAAGGAATTGGGCAGGTGGCAAAAGCAACTGAAGCAGAAGTGTAGTCATATCGGTGCAGGGAAAGAACTGACTTAGTACAAAACTAATTCTTAAAACTTTACGTTTCCCTAAGTCAAAAAATCTTCTGCAAGTTAGTTGGCCTCTTACTTGCACAAGTATTTTGACAGAGCCCACTTCCACTGTGCTGGATGACTAACGTTGGTTTGGTTGTGCACGTGGTAGCAACGCTGTGTCCAGCACAGGTCTCTGTAGTATTCAGTAGTATTTGTGATATAACACTGTGTGAAGAACTCACATTTCTTGAAAATTTATTTATTTATACAGCTTTTACCTTTTTCTGTGGACTGTCTGTTGCCCAAAGATGAAGCCTTTCTTGTTAATTAACAGCGTTGTTGCCTGTGCCCAAACTGTCTAAGAGCTGCTTCACACTGATCAGAACTGATTAAAATAAAGGATGGAAGATATGTTATTTTTACTACTGATGATGTGGTTATGGAGCTTTAGATCAAATTAAACACAGGATAAAATTTGCCAGTGATTGAATTAAATGGAAGGTTCTGTAAATATGAAGACGGAGGTTTGTTGTCTCCCTTGCGTTTCTAAACCTGTGGCTATTTTTAAATGTTTTTTATTCCAGTATGTAAATTCAGAGGCATACTGTGAAAACCAGTCTTCCACGCTGCCTAATAAAAGCAGCTAAAGAAACTTCTTTACTGATGCATCTACATGCAGCTCAACAGCAGCTGTTTCCTGTTTGTAAAGGCTTACGCTACACCTGACAACATCGATTTCCAGCAACGATTTGGTGGGGTGGGGGGGTTGGTTTCTCTTGTAATGCTCGTGAATTTACTTCTGTGGACAAATTTGTCGAGCAATTGTCATATATGAGGCCGTATTTAAGCACTTTCTAAACACGTGCCCTATAGACCAACATTCAGCAGCATCACCGGGTGGAATCTTGTTCGTGTTAGGCTGCAGTTTCAGAGGGAAAGCGGTGCATTGCAGGGTAGAATCACAGAATCGTTTAGGTTGGAAAAGACCTTTAAGATAATCAAGTCCAACCGTTAACCTAACCCTGCCATCCCACCACTAAATGCTCGTGAATTTACTTCTGTGGACAAATTTGTCGAGCAATTGTCATATATGAGGCCGTATTTAAGCACTTTCTAAACACGTGCCCTATAGACCAACATTCAGCAGCATCACCGGGTGGAATCTTGTTCGTGTTAGGCTGCAGTTTCAGAGGGAAAGCGGTGCATTGCAGGGTAGAATCACAGAATCGTTTAGGTTGGAAAAGACCTTTAAAGATGATCAAGTCCAACCGTTAACCTAACCCTGCCATCCCACCACTAAACCCTGTCCCTAAGCAATGATGGTAGATGCGCTGTTTGGGAAGCAGCCGTGGAGCAAGTCCTCCGTTTCGATACGGCTGGTGGCAGTGCCCCTCTTCCACATTTCCTCACGCTGAATGTCATGTCTGACGCGTGGCACGCTGCTCGCTGCTAGGGCAAGGTGGGTGACTTAGCCACTGGGCATGTGTTCCACGTGGTGCCACGTGGTGCTCGCAGCTGGGAAAGGGG
Source organism: Egretta garzetta (assembly GCF_000687185.1). Taxonomy (NCBI): domain Eukaryota; kingdom Metazoa; phylum Chordata; class Aves; order Pelecaniformes; family Ardeidae; genus Egretta; species Egretta garzetta. Next base: position 224,604 of record NW_009260796.1, read on the forward strand.
GGGTGACTTAGCCACTGGGCATGTGTTCCGCGTGGTGCCTTTCGCTAATACGAGGTTACAGAGTAAACCACCTTTCTCCTTTCGTTTTCTTCAACCATCTTTCCTGGTCTCCCTAAGCCCGGGTAGCACCCAGCCTCTGTAACGCTGTTTTTGTCCTGTGTGCAACAGCAGGTTGCAGTACAGGCAAGATGTAGTTAGTATTTGGCTTTCAGTGCACTGAGAAAACAAAGATGCTTCGCTCAAAATCAGCAAAGGATCGTCAGAGTAAGAGGTGAGAGCTCTACCCTGCATCTCCTGGTCACCTCTAAAAACATCTCTTTTAATCTTTGAAAGAGTACAGGCATTTTTGATGCAAGCAATCAGAAATCCCTCGTAAGAATGGAATGGTGCTGCTCAATTCTTCAGTTGGAAATAGTTTCAATGTCACTTTTGAAATGTCTTTTGAAACATGCAGACTTAGAGTTTGTTGTCTGTAGGGATTAAATACAACAAACCTGAAACTGGGTGCCTATATTTAAACTCTGGTGCTTGCCCTGATGACTCGCTGCTTTCTTTTCCATAGATTCCAAATCTGGAACTGTGGTCATTAGCTTCTTTCAGCTCAGGTTAGATTGAACACCCGTATTTCCTGGCGTGGTTTCTGTGGAAATAATTCACAAGAAGAATTGTCCTTATAGAGCTTCCACCCGTCTTGGGACAAAATCTTCTCTGCCAAATGGCTTTTCTACTTTCAGTGATGTTCAGTACAGTTCTGACCCTACACTTGCTCCAGGTCCAAAAATGAGCTTATCGTGCATGCTTCCATTTCAGATAAACAACCTATCAAATGGCTATCATTTACAAAGGGATACAATATTCATCTTAAGTCTGGGGTTTTTTGTTTTTTTTTTTTAATTTAATGAAAATGTTTTCAATTCTGGTATGCCTGATGTATTGGAAAGGGTGAAGGGAATAGGCTAGTTCTGGCTGCTCTTCACATAAGTCCTGCTGATTTAATCTCTCATTTTTGTCTCTTTATTCAGAATGTGCTGTTTTCTGTCTTTTTATCAAAAGTACTAACAAAATCAATACAGCTTACAGAAGAGAGAAATACAAATCAGAACTACAAGACCCTCTAGTTTATTAGGTTTTTAATTAAACATGATGAACACATTTTAAATAACACAAAGGCCTCAGGCTGAGCTGCATCTAATCGAAACAGATTAAGTCACCCGTCCACACTTGGGTAGTTATTAATTCTGTTTACTTATGCATGCTAGCTAAAGGCAGAGTTCACTGCTGCTGTGTTGCAGTTTATTGCACAGGGATGCTTTTGCTGCATGGAATTGTGCTCCTAATTAGCATTCAGATGTTGATTATGAAGAACACTGGCGAGGCTAATTGAACCACCTTTGAAATTCAGGGCTGTGTCTTCCAAAGTTAAAGAGAATCTGGCTGAAAGAGCAGTTTTGCATTATTTCTTGGACACTTCCTCGCTTTTCTTCTACGCTTGGTCCCATCCTTTCAGAGATCTTAAATTCTCAAAAAAAAATTGCTGAGCGTTCCTTGAGAAGGTTTTTTCTTTTTGCTTGTGCATCTCCATGCAGAGCTGTCGATGACACACCGTGACGTCCTTGATAACTAGCTTTTATCATGAAATATGCTGCCCTTTAAATATTTTACATTGCTTTTGATGTAGCGTAGTTGAAGTAAACAACCTAGATTCAAACAACCTCTTAAATTTATGTGGAGGGGTAGTTAATCCTTGCTGGTGGTAAACCTTAATTGGCCATGTATGTGGACTTACAAGTTCATAAATTTTAAAATAGCCGCACCTGGCCTCAGCTTAAAGCTCATTTGTCATAAAATCCAAGTGGAGATCCTTCTGCCAAAAATGACAAGATAGAGCAAACTAATTTCCTAACATGCTTGCAAGTATTTGTAATCCAGTGGAGCTGGTCAAGAAATTACTTATGCAAAACACACATACTTATTTGCTTGGCTTCTTTGCCTAGAATCATCTTCAAATGTCTCTCATCTGCCCTTTTTGGAGTATCTGCTCATGAAAATGTTGTTTTCGTTGCTCACTCCTTTGAAGCCAGGCTTTTCAGATATGCTGGAAGACAGAGCTGCTTACTGGGGCAAAAATACCATGAATTTTATTTACTGTTTATATGGCAGCTATAGAAAATGTAATTCATAGCAAAATTGAAACAGAGCCTCTGGAATAGTGGGGGGGTGGGAGGGAATCATCAAGGGATATTTGAAAGGGAGGCTGGCATTGCAGGGCTGCGTTTGAGTGATTGAGTGGGCTTAGGAGGTTAAGATATCAGTTACTGCTTAGTTTTAATTTTTTATCCACAAGAAGTAAACATTACAGCTTCATAGGGGAGTGACAGTTCCTACTAAATTAACATTTTCTGGACTTTTAGAAATAAGCCATCTGATGCCATTTGCAAGTGTGTTAATCGGGAACAGTTGAAAATTAGCTGAGCATCGAGATTAAAAAAACCCACCAAGCATAAATTGGCACGGTCTAGTAGGACCTTCATTTTAAGAAGAATAAATAAGATTTTAGTTTAAGAAAGAGTGGGAACGCACAGACTTGTCTGTAGCTTATTTGAAGAACTGAGACTGTAAAAGAACCATCAAGTCCTCACAGTAAAAAGCAACCAATGAAGGATGAAATTATTCTGCTTGGGGGAAAATAATTATTATTTAAAAGTTGCATAAAATTACAGTTACTTAGCAGTTGACAGGTTTACAAAATTATAAGGTGCAGTACAGCTAGAAAATATAAAGTCTAATATGGCTAGAAAAGGTGAATTTAGTTTAAAGACAGGTTTCTAGACAAAAGATAACAATCTTTTTGGTTGTGATTAACTTGCACCAGTCCCTGATCCAAGCCCTTGTTTAAAGGGATCAATGTTGCACATACAGCACTGAGTTTATTGTCAAGTCCTTTCGGAAATAAGACAGTGAATTAAAAATCAATTATATGTGCAGAAAAGTTTGTGTAGGGCAATCAATTTTGTCCTTTTAGTTTGCAGAAAGATTCCATTGTTTAACCAGCTGTGAAAAGGAATGAATTTTAAAAGCCTCCAGCAAATGAGATAGCCCAAATGGGGTGGGGAGGTAGATTAAAAAAAAAAAAAAAAAATTATTTCGGCATTTCATGTTCAGCAAAGGCTGCCTTCAGGGATAAATCTATAAATCCTGTCAGTGACCTTGGCTTCAAAATGGGTGATTTCACTGCTTTCGCTAATCTTGATCTTTCCACAGCTGCCAGACAAGTTAGTATTTTCTTAACAATATCATTTTTTTATTTGCTTTGTTTAACCGCCATATGTTTCTTGATTCATCGTCTTTCTGCCTTCGTGTGGAATATTTTTATCTATTAAGCACTCACCATATTGCTGATCCAAAAAAATAATACAACAAATATTTACACTGGCCGGTTGCCACAAGCTTAGAAGGCTATTTCTGTGCGGGGACGGGAAGCTAAACTCTAAACTCAAAGTTTAACTCTAGTATAAACTAAATAATTGTAGGTGCTTTCAGAAGCTGGTGTTCCGCTTTGTTTTCCAGAAAAAGGTTTGTGATAGAGAGACAGAAGCACATACACATAGTTCAGTGTTGCCAAGGGGAAAGAATCTGCTCATTCAAAGATTAATAAATACGACAGCAGTTGATTGTTGAAACCATGTTTTTCATCTCATTTTCAAGGGCATCTTAAAAATGGAGATCACTTCCACTTCCTAGCGTTCTCAATCATCTTTCTGTGTTCATTTAAAAATGAGAACAAGGCACTGGGGGACTTGAGAGATTGCATTCGTTCTCCCATAGGGCAAAGTGGTTATTTTATAAATGAAGAGGGCCAAAAAAGCTATCCTTCGTAGTTTCTTAGCAACAGAGCTGGAGTCGGCTTTAATGTTCGTGTATATCTTACAAGTTCTATGTATAGAAGCATGAGCTGTGCAGCTCAGCAGCATTGCAATTGAAACAAAGACGATTCACCCTAGCCTTGTGCAGGGGAAGAAAATAAACCAAGCGTGCTAACACGCTGCGTGGACTCCCTTGTCTTTTTCCTTCTCACCATCAGATAACGCTCCGGTCAGTGACACGGTTTCCGTCGTCAATACTCTGACCTTTTATTCAGATTTTGTCTGCTGAGAGATCCGGAACCTGGCTTAGATGTAACGTCATCCTATGTCCTGTTCTTCTCCAAAAGGAAAGCGAGTCGTGAGGCTGTAACAGGGAGAGCATCTGGGCAGTGAGGGGTCATCGGAGTTCTGGGAGTTCTAGGGTTAATGCTTTTGCCATAGCAAGCAGAACCGAGTGGGTTGATTTCTAAGCGTTATCTCTCTTGATCACAGTAAAACTTTTTTTGCCCTCTATCTGTCTTTGGGGAGGCAGAGGGGGTGTTGCTTCTTGGGTTAATTTTTAAAAGATACTGCATATCAAAGTTACCTTGCTTACATTCCGCGGACATATTTACTCTCCATTTCTTTGTACATAACTTAATTTCCAAATTCTGGAATTTAATTTTTTTTTTTTTTTAAAAGACAATCCGTGTTTGTTAATAGCATGATTGCCTTTTTAAAGACTAGTAGTGTTAACAAGTTTCACAGTTTGCCTCCCTTTCTGAATGCCAATGTAATAAATGGCCTTTGATTTCTGGCTCATGCTCCTTGGCATACGTTACCCCGACACAATGACACCTAGGACTTGTTTATGCTTTTGAAAGCAATTTTATAATTTAAATATAAGAAATGTTGGTTTGATTGTTTGTTTTGGAAATGCTGTAAATAATGCGATATAAATTTAGGTTCACCTTCTCTAATGGTTAAGGAGGGGTGACTGGTTTATTGGCTTGCATTGATAGCAACATCCAGAGTTCTTGGTCTGATTTCAAATTATTTCAATGGTCCTGTCATTTCAGTAGTTGGGTTGAGTTTATCTGTCTTGCAGGTGTTAAGAGATTTAAACTAGTGTACAGGATGCTTACCTCCTTAATACCCAAAAATGCAGTTATAATATAGTAATAAATAATGGTGAAGTGCTCTGATACTTTTCCGTGTTAAGTATACGATAGAAATCTCCACCATCTTTCCAAGTAATTTTGACTTAATCTAGGTTGATGTAGGTAAAAGTGTTTTGTGGAATACTTACGTTGGAATTACACTTTTTTTCAATACATAGAGCCCAGGAATGGATTACTTGATATGGCAAATCACTGTTTTGTTTTGAAAGAGTTGTTTGCTGGGAAATGGCGGCTTGCTGTTCCTAACAAGATTGCTTTAAAAACCCAAACCCCCACCTAAAACAAAGCAAGTGCAGAGACAGATTAACGTGTTGTCTCCGACTTGGCAAGGTGACTTTCCTGCCGTGCAGGTTTTTGTTCCTACTGATAGTTTGGAGATCTCTGTCTTAGCCTGGACTTTCATTCTCTGTCAACGTGGCGGCCGTCAGCTCAGACTCAGTAAGGGGAATCCCAAGGCTGGGGCGGCTCAGAGAGGTCCCAAGAATGAGCAGAGCTGGAAACAGGTGAGGGTATTTTAGCCAGAAAAGAGTCTGGAGCTGCGGCCGGGCTTGGCAGGTCACGCAAACCACGCTCTCCATCGTGGTGCTGCGGCCGCAGGCGTCGGTTGCCAGAGCAGCGCTTGCTCTGTGGAGAAACAGCAGAGGAAGCCATGTTGTGGTCTTGGCCCAGCTAGAGAGACGGAAGCAAACGTATTTCTTTTCTAGTGTCAAATGTTAGCTAATTTTAAATAATTAAATAACTGTCGAGCTTCCTAGGTGTCTTCCTTGCATCTCCAGGCAATGAAAGCTGAAGGCGGGGGATTGGAAGGGGGAGAGGAAAAACTGGGTTTGCCAACTGGCTCCTGGAGGGTGAGTGTACTGAGACTTGCCATCTCGGAAAGCTTTCCTATCATTAAGGTTACATTTGAAATGCAGCACTCTTGCTTGAAGCTCTGATTTTAATGTTGGAAAACGCTCTTTTTAACAGGTATTTTGATTTTTCTAATAATTACAAAGAAAAATAATACATCAAACTTTTCAAATGTCACCAGATTCTCTGTGGTTCTGCCTGACAGCTTCTCTGAGAATTATTTAGTATGGCCTAGTGGCCACTGCAGCAGAAATTACAAAATGCTTCTTCAAATTGGTGTAGTGACATAATTCTTACTTAAGAAACTTTGATTGCTGTCACAATATGGATGCTCTGTGTGCTTTAGTGCTCAGGACTTATCTTTCTTGCACAAGCATAAGCAGTATGAATGCCAAAGTACACCTCATTTGCAAGTTCTGTTTGCATGATAAATTTCATTTTTCTAATCTTCCCTATCAACAGCACCAATTTTATTTAATCTTTCAGATGACATAAAAATGCATTTTAATGAAGCCAATTATATAGCTTTGTCTCCTTTTGTGTATAAGTGGGGCGGCCATATTCAATTAGGCTGAAAAATGATCATTTGTTCTATTACAGGCTGTAACGGAGTGAGTGAAAAACCTGTGATCCATCACCAGTTGCTCAGCTTTGTTACTTAAATCACTTGCCATTCTGTCGGTGGCTCGGAATCCTCTATGGGAGCCATTATTTAATTTAAGTTTGTGGAGGTGTCACTTGTTTGATAATAGGCTGCTTCTGTAGTAGACGCATAGTGACTAAATATTAATCATTTTCTGTGTCCAAGATCCCTAATTAGTTACAAGAGTAACGCTGCCAGTAAAGCTGATGATTATACTGCTGTAAAAAGGAATTTGACAGCAAATAAGGACTTGATCCAGAGAGATACCCAGTACCTGCTGGTGCTGAGGAAGTCTGCTGGAGCTGAGCAGGTTTAATTCCCAAGTCTGGCCCCACGTTGCTTACATAGCAAATGGGAGGGGGTTCATCTGACCTGGAAGGAAACTTAAGAGTGTGGAAATGCCACCTTAGAAGAATACTGTTTTTTTCCATTTCTTAGTAGCTGAGTAATTTCACTTTTAACCTTTTCAAAAGCTGGCATAGTCGACGCAGATGAACCCCAATGCAGCAGTCCCTGGACAGCTTGAAAACACTGTCTGCACTTCTGCAAAGGTTCTCTTAAACTAGCGTGTGGTTGGGTTTTCTCTTCCTTCCTCCCTCCGTGTTTAAGTGTTGTGTAAAAGATGTGTTGTGTTGATCGGCGCTCGTGCGGGTGCATCTAAAAACTACGACTTTGTGCTCCTTGCCCAGTGTTGCTTTTGTACTTTCACGTCCCTGTGGTTTTGAATAGATTGTGGTAAAGACTCAAAGTGCACGTAGCTTCTGGGTTTGTGGTTTTGCTTCAGCTTTACTGGCCTCTTGGTATCTCACTTGTTCCCCTAGCCACTTGTGCATGATCCACTGTGTTTTTTCTTATTCTTTTGTTCTTTCTTCCTCTTCCCCCCCACCCCTTTGGTAGTACTCGCTCAGATTTATATAGCTTTTAGGCTACATGGGGAGATTGATCAGACAGGGGCTTATGCATTTAGAGGAGCTAATAAATAAGCATCACAGCATATTACCCTCTGCTGCATTGGAATAACTTCAAACACTCAAATCAAACATTCCATTTGTTACAAATTGGGGAAGGCAAAAGAGGGCACCTCTGTTTTATTAGGGTGCATATTTCATTTATCTGTTACGGAAGGTATTGTCCAGTTCTACGTGTCTGGGGAGGTAATTCCACAGTCTCAGCACCACTTCCCCCTTGCCTCCCTCCCCCCAAATATCTACCTTTCGAGTTTCCTTTGCTGGTGTTTGCCTTTGTTATAGATGCATTTCTGGTCCTTCCTTTTCAAATCTTTTTTTCTTTCCTCTCTTATTTGTGGGTCATTTCTTCATATTTGGCACCCCTCCCCGATGTTTTTATTCACAGCCCCTTGCACAAAGGAAAAGGGAACTTACGAATTGCCTGATTCTTTTTAAAACTACTTTTATACGTTACTGCCAAGATTACTGTATGAGGCAACGACTTCCTCAGTAACTGGATGGTGGTGTTGCAGGAGTCAATCATTCAGTTTACCGAAACCTTACATGCTTCTGACAAAAATACAACGGATAATTGAACGACGAGAGTTGTGGTGTGGGTTCAAGACAGGAGCTTGCAAGAAACTGAAACCTTGTGCAGTGGGACTTACTGGTTAAAAATAATAATGTAATTAATACTTATAATTAGAAAGCTCAGCTGACCATTTATCTGCTTTATAAGCAGTCATCTTGCTGATTTTGGTGCTCGGGTGCCACTTGTACCCACACTGGCAGCAGCTAAAGAATTAAAATATTGCTGTTAGGACAGCATTGGTGCTGTTTATTACCTTCTGATTCTTTTAAATATAAGGCTATGGAGATAATCTTTAGCAATCAGTCAAAGTCCTGGGAAAGGTTAGGCCTTCTTATTTCCTTATTTAGAGACAAGGCTAAGTTATGTGATTGCAGCTCGGAGTCTTGTAAATTGGAGGTAAATGCTACCACTCTTCCTAGGAACTGCTACATAGCTGGGTCAGATTGGGCTACACAACTGAAATAAAGAATTCATTAAGTTACTTGACTACCAAATTCGGGTGTTCGGTACTTATAAAAACGTCAAAGGATGTGTGTCTGTAACTGGAAATTAGTCTCCTCTTTAAACTGTCACCCATCTTCTAAACAGTGCTAAGTATCACAAGGAATGTTTAATCTTTGGCCTTAGCTTTCAGAGCTTACACATAACAGTCACAGACACTAAATACACTGCCATCGCTTGCCCCAGCCCACATCTAAAAAGGGAGTTTAGGGGCTTGCTCACGTGCTAAAATCTGCTGTCTTTCAGTGGGGACGGTATTAGATACCTAGATTCCCCTGCGATTTCTCATCTCTAACTTTGGCAAATTTTTCCTACAATAAAAGCCTCAGTAGAAGAAAGAAAACATAGATTAAAAAACTTACATTATGAGGCTTTGGAGGCTGGCCTTTCTGAAGAGCCGTTACAGAATTTGCAGTGTTCCGAATATGCTCATTTTGCTCTTAAATGTTCAAGGTTTTCTGATATCATCTTCGGTGAAAACAGGAATTACTACATTTCCATTTCTCTGTAATGAAAAGAGTATGAAATTCTTGCAACACATCAGGACACCCTATTTTTGTTGTAAACACTTTGGCAGGATGAAGAACTCCAGTCACAGGAGGAAGCCTACTTTTTGCTAGATATAGGAAAGACCTTGCTGAGGATACATCTCTTAGCCTGGAGTTTGAGCTTGTCATCACAAGTTGTCGTGGTTTAACCACCAGCACGCCGGTATTTCTTTATATCCAGGTTTGCACTCTCAGGTGTCTCCTTGCTACACGGTAGTCGGTGGCAGACTTATCCCAAGATAAATTCAGGAGGTTTGCAGGGGTTGCTTCACATCATTTTAGTAAGGGTCACAAACTGGAATTTGTATCTTAGTGCTTGAACTCAAACCTGGGCGTTGCTACCGTGAACGGCCCTGCTGTTTAATTATTCACTTGGCGAAGACACCTACAGAAGTATTTGCGCCTCTATATGTCTCATTTCCTTGGGGACTCTTGCCACCATTTTGTCTCATTATTCCTGGATCTCTTCATTGCTGTGAAGTATGGGAGCTCTTGAAGTGGTTTTATTTGTTTCCTTCTGTCATTTGCATAAAGTCACTGTTTGAAGGCAGAAATAGTCTCTAGAATAATTGACAATAATGGTTGATATCCCAATGGGACAATATTTCTGCAATAGGGAACTTCCACTAGAAACACTATGTTCGAGTCTTGAAAGGATCATACAGTACGGTTCCAGTAGTCTTGAGTGCAGCTTTTTTGTACTTAGGGTTACAAATTGAAAGGACAAAAAAAGTCGCAGTGAAAGAACAACTTCAGGCTTACCGTAACGGTGTTAAGCTTGAGTAAACGGGCATGTATCTTCAGAAGTCTGTATGATCGGTGTAGCAAAAGGAAAATTTTCTGGGGCAAAAGAGGAAATGGAAATGTTGTGATGTTTAAGAGCTTATTTTGTGTTGACCCTCACGTTAGTTATTAGCCTTGTGGTCTGATCCTGCTTGAACCACAGCTCGTGGGTTGGGGGCTGGCGTGTATCTGTATTCACCTGCCCATGTTATTGCCTAGAACGGGCATTTTGATCTTGATGATTTAACGGAGATCTGCTTTGTGTTAGCAGGCAAGTGGTGTTCCCTACGGTGTTGTAAGTTGAGTAAAAATTGTAAGATGAGTTACGAAAAAACAGTATAAGGAGAATGAAATTCAGAGGGAGGCTAATATGTGATGTTTTTTCCTCTTGGCTTTTTTCTGCCCGGTAATGGTGAGGAAACATAAAGAACATATTCAGCCCCATGGAAGATGATACACATTCTGATGTTGGCATTATTCAAGGAAATATCCATAACTTTAAGAACACCCTGGCATTGCAGCTTTTGGTACGGGTATTTGAGATTCAGGAAGGTTGATATTCCAAATTGATGCATAAGAACCGTTCCTTTGGAGGAAAGGGGGTATAGAAGGGCATCATTTATATTCCACAAGTCCCGCTTTGCTATGTTTGTTCATATTACATGTGCTGCTTATAGGTACATTTTATCTCTGCTTTTGGATTCTATACTTTGTCTAGTTTCATCCTGTTCAAAAAAAACCCCACAACAATTGGAACTAGGCTTTTTTTTTTTTTGAAATTGCATTTTTCTCAAGTCTTGGGTGAGCATGAGTTTGAGAAATGAAAAGCAAATAGCCTTTTTTTTTTTTTTAACCTTGAAGTTTGCAGGTTAAGTGCTGAATTTCTACTACTTACCCCCATATTAAAGGCAGATACTTTCAGATGTCATATGGGAAAGGAAGTATGTCCTTGAAAAAGAACATGTTGTCCAACCTTTTCTTTTTACTTGCTCTTTAGTTTTGATCTATAAGAGGGCTTTTTGTATATTAGCATTTTAACAGCAGTTTAAATTAACAATCAGAAATGAATCTCTTTGTGTACAGAAAAAGGCAATCTGAAGTATAATGAAAAGCTTTCTGTTGTCTCTTGGCAGCAGCATATTGTTTTGCTTCTCTGGGTCACAAATGTGCCAGACCTTTGTTCTCCTCAAATGCATTTTTAAAAAAAAATCATTTATGTAAAAACACACATTTTAGCTTTGTTTGCAGCACTGAGAAACTGTTGATTACAGGAGACAACAATCTACAGATAATGTTACATAAACAGAAAGCTCTATTTTTTGTCAATGAAGGCAGTCTCCAGTTCAGTGGTTTCGAAGGTTTGTGTCCACAGAAGGGGATAGACTTAGACTCCCTGTGTGAAACCTGGTTTATGGACATGTGCAACGTGATTGCTTTCTGAAGGCCACGAAAGAGCAAATGTCTCGGGGAGGCTTTGTGAGCAGCCGGAGCGTTGCACAGATCTGGATCTGCCAGTCGTGCCTGCACAGGTGGACCCTTACGTCTGTCGGCAGAACATCTGTCTGTCATGGGCATTTAAATATAAATGTGGGCAAGTTGGCCAACCGAGTTTCTTGCTGGTGGAAATGATGAAGTTTAGTAGAATAAGGAAATGCTTGCCTGTGTGTTGGTAAGCACCTTTCTGCACCGCTGTTCGATGGAGAGGTATGTAGAGTCCCGAGGACTGTGCATTTCCAGCCTTCTGGAGGTTCAGGACTTGTTGCTCTTTGGACGACCTTCCCACAGCTCAGCCCTCTGTTGCGGTGCCAGCGGGGGGTGAGTTCACCAGACCTGGTTTGGAAAAATGAATGCTGCCTCTTCCCACCCTTGCTTTATTAGAGGGAAGTAAATTGCGAACTGAGCAAACTCCAACGAGAGTGCTCATCTGCCCCTGCCTGTTCACATTTCTGCTGAAACGTGGGACCACGCAACTGCAGGAGTGTTAGGACGGATAACAATGCTTGTAATCATCCACAAATTGTTTTTCCAGAGAGTCAAGGCTGTTTATCAAATACCCCTTCTAGAGCTCGGGAAAAGTAAAGTCAGGTTTTCTTTTTTCCTCCTGCTGCTGCTTTAATATCCAGCCTTTTTTTGATCTGCGCATCAGCTTCTGATGTGCCACTGCAGGCTGTTCTTAGATCAGGTTTCTTGGCGTGCTGTTGACTTTATCTCGTTTACCGGATCACATTTCTGTTGCCATACGCTGTGTGATCGCAGCCTCCCCGCAGCTTTTTAACAATTAGTAATTGAGCAGGAAGTGTGTGTTCATTACAATAGCCTTTTGATTTTGATTTTACAAGCACGCAGTGTTTCGCGCGGAGCAGAGGCGGGGGAGGCACTTCTCCCAAACACGTTTTTGACAGAGAAGTCTGTTGTTGCAGCCACTTGGCTATTTGTCAGCACTTCTCAGACATCCCTCTTGCGCAGGTTGCTTGGCAACCCGGGCCGGAGCCATCGCACCGCGGCCAGTGCATTTCCAAGAGCAGGTTGGTAGATGATTTATCGGCGGGGCTGCGAGCGTGGTGAACCCAAGAGGCAGGACTGGACCTTTTAACAGGAATCGACGTGAAATGTGAAGGCGAGAGAGGGGCTGGCTGGCTTGGGAGCGTTATCTGGGGATGTGCAGTGAAAGCACCCAGAACCAATAATCAGAGGGCACAATTAGAGCAAAAATAAAGGCTCCTGCTTTAGACATAATTGATTCCCCCCCC
>NW_009260796.1:237392-245091 GCF_000687185.1 Egretta garzetta
CCCCGTTTTGTTTTCTCTTTCTCATCTAGGCTCTCAGGCAGAAACAGGTACAATGCAGAAAGGGAATCAAAGCTTTGCGTACTGCTTTGGGTGAAGCTGAAATCTCTCTCTTTATAAAAATAGCTCTGTTAAAATACTGATGGTAAGATAAAGCTGAGCTTAGCACATAAGGTTAGCAGCACCCTTGACAGCTCAAAGCCTGGGGTTGAAGGAATAGTCGAATTCTCCCCGGGCTCTGGAAATGTCTGAGAGCTGTTGTGTCACCTTCGATATCATGTTGCCTTTCATACAGACTTTTGCATTGATCCCTGGCATTAAACAGAGCAGGGAACGAAGAGTTTTATAAACTGGCATTTAAGTAGCAGTTATGCTGTGGTCAAAGGTAGAACTCTTACCCTCTCCCTTAAAACATCACCTTCGATAAACTAAACTGAAGGAAATCAGGATAACCTTTAGGCAAGCGCCCCAGTTCAGGTTCTTCTGCTGGTTTATAAGCCCTTCTTCCAGAATAGCTGTGATGAGGGATGGGCGAGCCGTGGAGAGCGTGTTGACAAGAGCATTTTTGCATACTTCTGGAAGGCGAAGAGGAGAGAAAGGATGATGAATCCACTTTGACCTCTTGAATGGCAGTATAAATACTTTATTGAAAATTCTAAATAAATGTGTTTGTAACTAGTAATCCTGCTCTGCATGCAATCTCATTTAGCCAACTGTGTATGCAAATGTGCTATTAATGTGTTTGCATCCAGTATAAATATACAAATCTAATCTGTTTATATATGTAATTTACACACAGCTGTGCTCATACTCACTTAATACCAATATTTTCAGCAAGCGAGAGGTATCATGGGAGATCTATTGTTCAAAACAAAAGCCAACAGTGCAGCACCATGGAAGGGGGATCATTATCATTTCAGGATCTTTTGGCATTCCCTTGAGGGAGTCTGCTTAATGACTTTCCGTCTGTGTATACGGCTCTGGCTATATGGAACGCAGGCTCTGGTGGTGTGCCTCTCTGCATCTGTATAATGCTTTGGTCTTGAATCCCTTACAGTCTGAGGTAGGGTTTAATTTTTCCATATAATTTTTCAGGAAGACAAAGCGATCCGATTGGGAGGGAAAGCTAATTGTTCGGCACCTTTAAGCCTTTCAGCTGATACATTTCTTGTCGGTTTGTTTATAGAGGATACTTGATCTTACAGGCATATGGCCTAGGGAGTGTAAGATTTTTATCACATGTAGATGACCAGCAATGATACCTAATGAATACCATCAAAATATTTTTGTTTTTCCATAATATCCTTGAGTAAGAGGACTTGGTGAAAAAGAATTTTATTTTCAAAATACCACAAAGGTTAGAGGACAGTTTTGACACAATAGAATTATTTCATTAAAATAAATTGACAAGAAAAATAAAGATGAGTGTCTGTTAAAAGAAAGCTGGACTTGGGCTTAGCATGTATTCTGAACTGAGGACACAATCTGCTGAATGAAGAAGCAAACTGAGTAAGTAGATTTGGTAGGTAAGGGATGCTTTCAACCACAAAAAAAGCATCTATACCCACACCCACATACACATGTCTGATGATTCTCTTCCAGTCTCGCTCTACAAAATGATCACCTGCACGTGTGCCTTCTCTCTTGGACTGGAAATCTGGAAACATGTTTCTGGCACAATTTAAGAAACGTTTACCTGTTTAGAGTTGTGAAAGCGGACTGTTATAAAAACAAACCAAACGACACCAACAAACTAACTTGTCTCAAAATAGGTTACTTAAAAATTTGTCGTTTGTAATTAAGCAGCAAGAACTGGTGCTGCAGGGGTGGGCTGGCATTTATTACCATCCACGCTTCGCTGTCATAGCTGGCCGGTGCCGCGCACAGTGCACCACATACAGCGAAGGATCTTTACTTGCTGTTATTCCACAACTTTCTGCAAGCCAAACATCTCATGAAAGAGCTTGTGTGTGTAGTGTCAGTGGTCATCAAAGCACAGACATTCCCCCGCGACGGAGGTCTCTTGCAACAGAGATTTGTACTAAGTCATTGCAGGCATCTTCAGGCAGCTGGCAGGCTGGGTGAAGTTTCTCATACCTCTGCGGGGTTGTGTCAGGGAAGAGAATAAGGTCTTTCAAATCACGACCGGTGCTTCAGCGCAGGCCTTCAAGGAGCAGACTCTTAACTTGCAAGCTGGTGACAGCCTTACTTCCTGCAGGAGCAGACAAAGAAGTGCTGCGGTTAGAGATGGGACAGAGCAGTCAACCTAAGAGCATCTGAGATCTTGTAGGCTAAAGTCAGATAACACCGAGGGAGCAGGGGGACCATAGATATTTCCACAGAGATCTACTACTTCTGCTTGCATGCTTGAGATCTGCACGCATCTGATAACAACGCCAAGGTCTGTGGAACAACATGCAATGCGGAGAGGTTTAGGGAAGGCTTACGGTGTCTTTCTATTAAATGAGTTTGCCAGCTAGGTGATTTTTGCAAGCTTGCTGTTAACTGATGTAACACACAACAGCACAAGTATCTAATGCTAAGGGTAAAACTGCTTGCTACTTCAAAATTAAATTTGAAAAACATTAAGCAGAGTTATGGTAGTGACAGGAAACAATAAAGTGAAGTTCAGATGAGGTTGAAGCATATCCTGTTCTCCCAGCAGCAGGGCAGTGTTAAAGGAACACAGCAGAGGCCTGAATGTAGATTTTTCTTGATAGTTCCTCTTTCCCAGTGGCCTGATTTTATTTATTTATTTATTTATTTTTAAACAGAGGTTTCAGGTGAGCTTCACGGAGTCGTCATGCTTGTTCCTCACTCTGCATGCTATTGCCATAACCTAGAATATTCTGTCACCTTGGGAGCAGTCCTTGTTCGTGGAAAGTTGCTCTGAGGAGGTGTGCTCTTAGGCCAAGAAATTTCTGTGGAACAGCTCTCCCTTCTGCTCTAGGAACGGTCTTTCCCCCTCTTTTCTTTGTAGCTTTCTCCCCTCTTTAGCTGGCAATTTATGCATCTTAAAATGGTGTTGTGGAAGGCTCTGGCTATCCTGTTCTCTCTCTGACCGGACAGAACATCTGTCCATCTCTCCACCTGCTTCTCCATCATGCAGCCCTCCTGGGCTCAGGGCCAGAAAGTGCTTTCTTCCAGCTCCAGCCAAGCTGCCGGTCCCCAGCCTGGGCTGTTGGAGAGGGCAGGGCAGAGCCAGCCTGCCAGCAAAGGCTGAAGGGGATGGGGCACGGCGAGGGCGTACCAGTCTGCCGGCAGCTTCCCACCCCGAGCCACCTTCCCTCCTCTGGGTACAGTCCGACCCGGTGCGGTGGCTTCTTCTGGGTAAGAGCGTTCAGGGAAGAAAGCGGCTTGTGGAAGGAGTTAAACAGGCATTCTGTGTCTGTAGTAGTTTGGTGGATTCTGAGAATAGCTGGGGTATTTGTGAGCGCTGCATTTTCTTTAACTTGAAGTACCTCTTTTTGGCTTTGATGGAATTACTTACTGAGCAGTACTTAGTCCTGTCTGTTATTAAGTATATAGAATTCCTTTGAGGTAAAGATACCATAAATACCTGCATCGTTCTCTGCTACAGCCAGATACAGTTCGGTGAAAAAAAAAATTGCGAATAACAAGTTTTGTTTTTGTGAGAGATACTTGCTATCTTTAGGTTGAACTATGTCTTCTTAAGGAAACCATCAGGATGATTCTGTTTCTAGAGGACAGTATATATCATTTGATGTTATTAGCAGTTGCCTTTATTTGCACCGTACGCATATAAGCAAAATATAATGTTAAAACTAAGCCAAGCTTTTAATAAAATCTCTCTGTGCACTGAAATTCAGCTACTGTGCATGTACAGTGTCTGTATGCTGAAAGAAATTGTCTGGGGCAATCTGAAAATGTGCTGCACATTTAACAGAAGTTTTGCAGCTATAACCAGATCTCATTTTCTTTTCAGAACAACTGCCATAATTTTTCATCTTGTGAAATTTAAGAAATAAAGATGCTTTTATGCATTTAGTGTTTATTTGCTGTTAACTATTAAAACCCTGTAAAATTTCCTACCGTATTTACATAGGGACGATGCTGAAAACTTCAACTGGCATCTGCCTTGGGCCTTTCAAATCATGCACTGTACCTATTGCTTTCATGATAGCAGAATCTTCCATTTTCATATGCTCATAATTAAGGAAAAGGTTGAAAGAAGAACTTGCTGTTCTTGGACATGCTCTAAAGAGGAGATTTGGTTAGAAAGATTGAGAAAAGAAGTCCTTTATTTCCTGGATTAAGAAGGAACAGAAAAGGCTCTGTGTGTGTGTTTGTAAATATGTTGTATTACAACATGCTCTTCACTAATTAACCAGGTGGAGGTCATGGGAAGGGAATGAAATAGCACGTGGATTTTCTTAGAGAAAATACATTTGGTCTAAACCTGATGGAAGCATCACCTCAGAAGAGGCGTATTAGTAGCAGTTACGAATTTACAGTTTTATCAGTTGTCCTGCCTTTCTGAAGCCCATGAGGTTTCAATTTGAAATTCTTAAGTTGATTAATCAGGTTCTTTTGTACTAGATGTTGTTCTAGCATGCTTTTAGAAACAGCTTTATTTTAGATTTCTGCAGTAAAGAAGAAAACTGAACTGGGAACCTCAGTTCCCCATTAAAACCTGGGGTGCTGGATTTCAGCATGCAGCAGCAAATTTTTCCTGCCGAGCTGTAATCTCTTGATAATAGAAACCCTGACGCATAACCTTAACTACAGCTTTGCAATGGCATTATCATCGCATTGATAAACATGCCATCTGAGCTCTGTTAGTCAGAACATAATGGCTTTGTGTATCTTGTCATGATATTTGTTTCTTGGGATAAAATATGGGACCTGCAAGTAACACATATGCAAACATTAACATGCTTGTTCCTTGTTCTTCCTGGGTTATTTATAGCTCCCTGTTTATGCATTGTGGCAGGATGCTGCAGAATCCAATACATTTCATTGGGGAAGCTCAAATTATAAAATGGTATTAGGAGATCTTGTGTTGTGGCTGGTCAATAGCCATGGTAACCACTTTGTGAAATACAACCGTGTTGTCTGTCAGCATCGAGTGACCTAGCAAGCCGTGGGATTTCCTAATGCCACTTCACAGCAATAATTATCCATAGCGGGGTTTTTTTTAATTTGTGTTACAGTTTGTCTTCAGTGAACTGTACAACAGTGAACTGTACAACAGTGAACGACAACGATGCTGACAGAATTCTGTCCTAATGTTTTCAAGTTAAGCATAATTGGTAACATTGAAATGTTTATCTTGATTTTTAAAAGTACAGAACTTGGATTTTTAACCCGTTGTGCTCTAGAGCCACTTCCACTTTTTATCAGAACTTCTCCTTCTCGTGCATCCATAGGTTTAAGCCTCATTGTTCTGCCAGCCCTGTATTGTAAGGACTATTTTAATTCAGCAGCTGTCATTTTCAGATGCCTTCTGTGAGTAGTGCAACATCTCCTGCACCATTAAAATGCAGACATAAAATTTGTTGCATGTCACTTGTGCAGAGGAGAGAAAATTTAAACTGTGTTATGCAGTCTGGTTTATGAGACGCTGGGGAGCAACAGGTCACTTCTGATTTGGTGTGCAACTATTTAGTTCTTCTATATTTAAAAACATTTAGAGGTCTCTATTGTGCTTGACTTGAAGAAAAGGAGTAGCTGTTCTTGCTGCCGGCGAAGGGAGAACTGAACATGATGCCTGAATTAATGCAAGACTAGAATAGGAAAGAAAATCTGAAAAAGAAAATGTTTTTTAAAAACCTTGATCATTTTGTTAAGCTTTAGAATTTCTGTCTTTAAGTTTCTGAAACTAATTTTTGAGTGCTTTGTTGTTCAGCATTAAGAAGTGGCTCTTTCCTGCCTTTCGATAGAGGCACACAACTATTTTATATTTGGGTATCTTGCCTCGATGGCCTAGCGCTAATGCTGTATGACACTGATAAAGGTGACAGCATAATCGGCCAAAATTTCAGAATGCCAGAAGGACTGGCTTCATTCATAGTTGGAAATCTGGAACAGCATTTCAAGCTCCCTCTAATTCTGTTATTCAGATAGGCTGTATGCTAGGCTTGCATTCCCAGTAGGGATTTTTGACGTCTCATGAGTTCAAAGGAAAACAGTTTGTCATAGGCTTTTTTAATAGGGAGTTGAATCACATCATGAAACAAATGTAAAATAGTTTGGTTAAAAGGAATCTTAAAAAAATAAATAAAATGGTTCCCTGAGAATTCAGATACACCATAGTAAGTCTTTGGCAAAATGAGGAACAGGGAATCGGGGCTTTTCATTTTATGCCGTGGACCAGACTGCGCTCTCCTGTTTCCCTGTGCTTTAGCATCTGTGGCTGGAGTGTTCCAGCTCTGGTTTCTTCTTACTCCCCTACAGCTTTTTATGCCGCCTTTTCCTATATATACTCTGTTAACTGATGCCGCAGAAGCGTCGTACCTCTGACACAGTCCATGAGGCAGCAATGTCAAAGCCAGGAATTGAGCTGCATCGTTTAGAATCTGTTCCCTTTGGATTGCCTGGTTTAAAATGTTTCTTGCTTTAGTTATTTTCATTCTTTGTGCTAAGCTACAGACAGGAATTATATTGCTCTTTGGGATGTTGGGAGTGGTACGGGGGGGCGCGGTTGTTTGCCTTGTTGCTGCTGCCATTTTTCCTTGCCCAGAAGCATAAGACACGAGAGGTCTTACGGATACGGTGCCAGGGGAGTGCCTGTCCCCCCGGTGTAATGCAAATTCCTTGTCATTCGCGTGGTAAAACGTGCAACGTGCGATGCCTCTGCGTTAGGGACCAGTTGCACGTTGATACCTTGCTCTGTAAATATTTGTGTGCCTTCTGCCGGTGAATGAGGGGCTGGTACCTTGCTACTCGTAAAATTTTCCTTGTTTGGGAACACAAGCACCCCGATCACTGAGCTCTGAAAATCACGAGTGCTCTGTTCCCTGGTTTAAAGGGAGCGGGTGGGTGTGAGCAAATCATACACTGGAAGGGACTGTAATCTCAAAGCATGTACAACTGGTGCTTAATTCTTGTCTCTGTACCCCCAGGCACGTTCTTGGCGAACCCGAGCAGTCTTGCTGGTTTTGAGGGTCAGGGTTAGGTAAGGATAGATCCCTGTGGGAGCATATCCGCAAAGTAATACGCGTGAGGTTCCAAAGAGGCGGCTCGCTCATATTCAGCTTTGTGGTGGGAGCTTACGAGGTGTACAGAGCGCTATTTTTAGTAGCGAATTACCCTTTCTGGGATTCCTTATCCACTTGACAATATGGAAGCCTCCCATCTCCTGCCCACCTCCTTCAAGTAGTTGTTTGCAAGACGATGTGGTCCAAAATGCATTGAGCCAACGGGAGGCACAATTTTAGGGCATTACTAATTCTCATTTCCCCCACAATTTTAGGGCCTTGTATGCTCAACATCCCTCCTCTTTTTTGCAGGCAGGATTTGGTATTAGCTAGTGTTTAGACTGATTATAGACGGATATATGTACGCTTATTCTAGGAAAGGAAAAAGTCCTCGGGACCGGCCCTTCCAAAAAGCGGCACTCTGTGCTTGGGCTTAAGCTCCCGGTTACCGATTCATGGCGGTGAAACGCCGGGGTTGGGGTGAGACCGGTCCCGGGGCTGCGGGCTGGGGGGGGGACAGCGCTGCCAGGGCTTTGCCGAGC
>NW_009260796.1:245591-247238 GCF_000687185.1 Egretta garzetta
CGCTTCCGCCTGGCGGAGGGGCTCCCTCGGGCAGCCGGTCGCTGCTATTCCGCCCAAAACCGGGAAGGGTGAACCCGGAGGGCTGGCGCCGGCGAGGACTCGTTAACCCCTGCGGCACCCTCGCCGAGAGTCACTTTTCTCCCCTGGACATCGGCGTTGCGTATTTTCCTGCCCTTCGCCGGCTGCTGCTTAGTTGAAAAACAGCCCCCAGGAGAGACGTGCGGCAGGATTCTTGGGTCGTTTTGGAGAAGAACTGACTGTGGTACTGACTTTTTTTAAGCTTCAAATGTTGGAAGTTTGAGATGGAAGGGAATGTGGTTTGAATTTTTCGGTATCTTTTCAAAGCCTTTTTTCCCCCGCCCGCTTTCACTTGCTGTGTAGGTACACGTTTTCTGCTATCGACAGTGCTTAAGCGAAGAACATTGTTTGGCTGTTGTGCTGATTAACAAGCTTTTTTTTTTTTTTCTTCTTCCGCTGACATACGATTTTTGTTATCTTTTATCACAGAAACGTTTTATTAAGGGGTTGAGGCAGTACGGCAAGAACTTCTTCAGGATCCGAAAGGAGTTGCTTCCAAATAAGGAGACTGTAAGTACATTTGGACTTCATGTAATTTGCTTTTTCTCTTGCTGCTTCAATGTTTGATCTTACGAAACTGTTTCCTTTTTGCCTTGAACTGAATTCTCTTCAGATAAATGGAAGGGAAATCCACAGCCAGAAAAGGTAGCTGTAATTTTTAGCGCAGTTTTTAGGTCTGACTTGTATGAAAGACGTTACATAAAATAGTCGTCGCTGCTGGACGGAGTCACTAAGGTTGGGTGAAGTGTATTTATGGAGACCAAATCTAATTTTAAATTCTGACATTATGATGGGATAATACATTTATGTCACCCAGTTGGGCTCAAATGGCAGTGGGTAATTAAAGAAAGCCTAAAACAAAACAAAATCTAATTGAATGTGGAAGGCTGAGGTATGTGACTGCTCCTCCGACCTGCAGAATTCGGTGGTTGTGTTTAACTCTTGGTGTTCCTGAAGCATGTGGACAGCAAGCGTGTAACTTCAGTTTCTGAATTGATCTGGGGCTTATTGCTCTCCTGAACTTCATAAACCTTACGTAGCTGTCATTCTGCTGAAAATCCTGGCGAGTGCTTAGGAGGAAGATGGACAGGGAGGGGTGGTTGACTTCTTCAAAGGAAGGAGGGTTTGGGAAGCCTTGGGAATCTGGTTACTTTTCCATTAGTCCTAATTGCCAAGCCTCTCTAGAAGCTTCGGTTTCTGTTCTGCAGGTGTCACTTAACTGCTGGGAGGGTGGTTTTGGAAAGCGGTTTTCAGATTTGTTCTGAATTCAGAAGGGAGGTAACTCAATGAAAATTGAATTAGACTATTTGCTAGCAGTGTGCTAGTGACCTGGAAAATACTTACTTAAAGCATAGCTGGTTGTTCAGCCTTTTCTGTGTGTGGCATTTGGATGTTCAGTGGGGAAGAACGTTACTTTTAAAAATATTCTAAAACCTATGACTTACTGTGGGACGTTTCCATTCTCTTCCGAGACGTTCTCGTGAGATGATGCTGTGATACCGCAATCTTTCGTTGGTGAATAGTCTGTAACACCGCGTAAGTCAAATAGAAAGGGGAGGATGAAATGAT
>NW_009260796.1:247281-249224 GCF_000687185.1 Egretta garzetta
ATTCTCCCGTTGAGAATGATGGGAAAACTTAATTACCAATTAAGTATAGGTAATCTTTGCTTTAGTATTCTGTTGGATTTCGAGGCATGAAGGCCCAGTGTTGGAAAGATGACAGCTTAGACGGAGTGCCGAAATAGCGTGCTTCTTAGCAACGTCTGACAGATCCAGCCCAGAGCTTAGGCAGCCCTTTCCTCTTTTCCTTAGAATATCTCCTGGCAATGTATTTAGAACAAATTGGCGTTTACTTTAGAAACGAATTCTGCTGACGGTAAAGTTACTGAGAGGCAAAAGTACTCTTCTAAAGTTTGAATTACAACAACTATGAAAAATGCTTTTAAATACAAGTATGTCTCTTTGTGATAGAGAGAACCAGTTTGCAGGAGAAAGGAAAAGAAAAAAAACTCAAGAACTGAGAGTTGGGGGCAGGGGTCTGATGCCCTTGGTACTTCTTGACTTTACATTCGAACTTGGGTATCAGGCCTCAGGCTTTTTATAAAAGTTTTGTAAGTTTGCAAGTGGTGGGAAACTTCATATAAGCTATCGCTTTTCAAGTGTTAGTTTTTGTTTCATTAGGCCTAAGTTTTTGGTATAGAGAAGGCTAAATACAAAGTTTGAACAACTGGGAAGCAGTGTGTTGATGGTTTTGAGCAGGCTTTTTTAGGCCCTAGTGGTAACTGATCTACAAATAACCTTTGACCTACAACGGATTGTTTAATCTCTGTTTCCTATTTTTGCCTACAGGTCTCACTTCTGCTTTCTTTTCATTCCCAGTCTTTTTTAGACACAATTTACAGGAGTTTTGCTACAGTAAGACATGCAGAACAAAGGCTGCAGTAAAAAATATTTGGCTATCCAGTTTTGCTTTTCCTCCTTAGAGTGGAATAATGAATAATGTAAATTACAAGGCTGTGGAATTAATTTGTCTGTATTTTTTTCATCAGCAGAATAATTTCAGATACTTGGTCTGCCATTTGCCCATTGCAGTGTGAAGTAACCCTCTAGCAATTCCAGAAACGCTAGAAAAAAAGACCTTATTTTCCTGTTTAGCCACCATATTAACATGAGGTGAAACTCTAAAAATTATTATATGGACGTAAAAGCACTGTGGCAACTCCCAGGTTGTGTAAAAGCTACTTGAAAATGAGTTGGGGGCATTCTTGAAGTGATTTGCCCTAAATGGAAGCCAGGCTATAGATCAATACAGCCCGTGCGTTTCTAATTTGTTAGAGTTTACCTTACCAGTCACTGAGGCCTGTGGGGAGGGGAGCCAGGGTTTTTGCCTCCCTGCAAAACCCACTTAAAGTTAAATCTCCTTATTGTCATGCTTCTTGTGTAATGCGTGCCTTTTGTAGATGCTTTATATTTATGCTGCTTTCCCTGGGGGAGAACTCTTCCTAATATCGCCTTAAGCCCTGCGGTTGGAACATTGCAATAGTGGAAGATAAGTAATACAACAGAAATGCAGAATTATTGTAGAGCCTAGGCCTATTTTATATTAAATCAAGCTGATGCTACTCTGCAGGAAGTCAGAATATAGAGGTGAATATGACATTGTGTTTCTTTTGTAATACTGGAAGGTGTAAAGTGGCCATGGTGAGAGATGAGAATTAGGCCATGCTGTACCAAGTTTTCACAAGCACGTTAAGGAATGTCCTATTTGAGTTGTCCCTTTGCTATTTTTTTCTCTCCGCAGTTAATGTACCGTACCTTCTAAGAAAACCCTGTATTTGTCAATGTGAGTTTTAACTAGTTTAACATAGTTTCTCAACCTTTTTTTTTAATTTTTTCTTCTAAATGAATAAACAGCAAGAAAAAAAATTTTATGAAAAGAGAATACTTACTGCATATCAATGCTGTGTGTCTGTTTAGGTCTTCACTCTTCCAGTTTATTTCAGATTTCCAGTTTATTTCAAAGTTTGTGTCTGAGAGGGGTCCCCAGCAGG
>NW_009260796.1:249464-254701 GCF_000687185.1 Egretta garzetta
ATGAAGAGCTGTAGCGTTCTCGTGCTTTTATAAGCAAGAGGCACAGGAACTAAAATCAGCTCTTACCTGAGCTGGCCCTCTGCCGAAATGGGAATGCTGAAACCAGCCCAGGAAAGGCCGTAGCTTTAAGGCTGGATCAGGAAGTGTTAACCTTGTGATACTCCAGAGACAAAGTGCCTCTGTGTCGATGAGCTTAAATAAAACTTCTGAAACTTCCTTGGGTTTCCATTGGACTCTGTCTTAAATATGTCTCCTCTGTTCCCGTGTATCTTTATTCCTCTCCCCTTTCTCCTGGATGGTTTTCTGTTAGTTGGATGGCACAGCTCGAGTGTCCTACCCTCGTTTGGTTCATGCTTAGCAGCCCTTTGGATTCTTCTCCACGGTAAGCTGAGAAATAAACTTGGGAGGCACCGATGTGATGTGAACAGTTTTCATTAATCACTTGCATTTGAATCTGTATGTTGTGAGAATGCAAGGTACGCAGCTGGCAGCAAGTCTACTTAATGATCTGATTTGGCTTTAAATGTGATTTCTCCTTCCCCCCCCCCATTTTGGTTAATTTGCTAAAACTTCATGGTAATATGGGATTTTCAAAGTATTTAAAATTCTCCTGCTCTGAATTCTTCAGGTGATTAAACTGAGCTACTTGAATTTGAGAGTTTTAGAAGCACCAGCATTGTGATAGGCTTGAGATAAATGTCCTGAAATGCCTACAAGGCCCGGGATTGACTTACTGTATTCTTGTAAGTAGCTTAACTCTGTGTTAGTGACATGCAGAAGGTAAATAGAAACGTGGAATGAACGTGAGCTTGTGCGGAGCAATAATGCCCGGTCGGAGCAGGAGGAGGAGGAGGCCAAGTCGTGGTGTCAGCTTGCTCAGATTTAGAGCCGGGTCCTGTTCCACTCCGCCTGCCCTTGCGCCAGTCACTCAGGAACGCCTCGGTGAGCTTCAGCTAGGGTTCAGGTTCAGTTTGCCTGAACTATTTAAGGCCACGGGCCCAGAAGAAACAGATTTGTTTTCCTCTGGCTGGAGTTCCTGCAGCCTGCTTTCTGTCAGAGGTGGTGTCTGACCGGGGGAACTCAAAACATCCTACGCCGGTTAGTTATAATGCCGCTAGAAACGGAGGGGTAGGTAGGTGACGGGCCCTTTGGCAGCCTTACATAGGTTTAAGAATCATGTCATGTTGTATCATTAGATAGCCATGGCATATGCTGCACTTGAATTGAGGTTTTGGAAACGCTGTGTCTTCTGTGGGAATAGGCCCAAGTACTTTTGATCTCTTTTATCTGTTCTTACCGCCGGGGATGACAGCCAGCTGAATGTTTTGAGGGTCTCTGATGATGACTCGTGCATTCTCCGGGCAAGGTTTATGTGCGGTGATGGTGACCATGGTCTAATTGTCTGCTTGCCTTTTTTTTGGTAGGCTGAAGCTCCTTAGTGAGCCTGGTAGAGCTGCTTGCTTAGTGAGCAGTCTGCAAAGAGGACCATGCATCGTTGTGGAGGCGTGCAGGCTTTGGTCTGATTGTGTTTTGAATTTCCCTATAGAGCACATAGGTATCTTTACTGCCTGATTTTTGGTTTGGCTGCTTAGCGAGAGGCAGAGTGCAATCGAAAGGTCTCGCCTCTGGGTGGATGCTTCTGTATTTCGCTTCAAAACACAGTGTAAATAGAAGTCATGAATATCTACTGGTTTCCTTAGATCAAAATACCTGCAACATGCTGTATTTATGCACATAAGAGCTATATGTGCATCGCTTTCTTCTTTCGGAAAAATGTTGTCTCTTCTGATAGTAAAATCCTTCTCTCCAAATTAAATGCTGTTGGGATTTATCTCCGAGACTAAATAAGCTGTGCTCTGTTAATGTTAGGAGACAAAATGAGTGCAGTGTGAGCTTTCAGCATAAACTTCTGTTTAATTTTAGATTGGGGTTTAGATAAACAATTTTATTCTTGCCTCATTAATGCTTAACCTTGTGTTACATAATACACAATATTGGCTTCCTGAGCAGCTCTTAAATATAGTGCAAATGTGTAGTAGCTGAGAGGTCGCTGCTGTTACCGTGTGCAGGCTGGCAAGGTGCTGGCCCTCTCTGAGGACAGACTGTGTCATGTCACACCTTGGCAATATTTGTGCAGAACTCGCAGGAGCACATGAGAGGCAAAGATGCTCCCTCGACGTGATTGTTCAAATAGCAGCTTTCCTTTGATCAAAAGAGGGGGATAACGAGGTGAATTTATTTCGGTCCTTTAGGATAAAGTGATTAGTTAGCCCTACATTGGCTTTTTAATATTTGCATTTAGTGGTGTAACTTATTTGTACCAAGAGCTGAGTTTGTGTCTGTGGCATGGGCGTTATCGCTGTTCTCCTTTCCCAAAGGAAAGAGATTTTATTTGATGGTATGTTCCCCTAATGATAGGATATCAATTCGTTGCATAGTCAAGGCATGTTATTTCCTGACTTGTCTTTGCTGCAGGAGTGTGCAGAAAGGGACAAGCTATGTAAGCCTTTTCTGTTTGAAAGCTGAACCTTTTTCCTTAATAACTTGTTCTAGCCTAGATGCAGTCAGAGCTGAAATTTTCCATTAGAGTTTGAAGCGACTGCCAACATAAACAGCCACTGCTTCTTTTCATTTCATCTCTGCTCACTGCTGCTAGTGCTTCCACTGCATGGGTATTACAGTTGGAGGGTTTTGTTCTTGTTAAAACAGGGACTATAGGCTTCACATTTTAAAAATGATAGCCTAGGACTTTTTTTCTTTAGTCATAGCAGATATCCTACTGGGCTTCAGTCCATTTTGAAAAGTGGGCAGAGGCATCAGTTGCTTTTCCTGTCTAAGCAAAACCATTGATTCATTTACATAGCAAACTCTTCCGTAGGGAGCATGTTGCCTTTTTTCTTTCTGTTTTGAGTGTGGCTATCTTAGCTGATTGAGGGAGAACGCTAAATTAATACGTTTGGCTTGAAGGTAAAGCGCTGTACTGAGGCGGCATACAGGAATTCAGTTCATGCTTCTCACCAGGAGCAGAATAAGTAAG
Organism: Egretta garzetta; assembly: GCF_000687185.1. NCBI lineage: Eukaryota > Metazoa > Chordata > Aves > Pelecaniformes > Ardeidae > Egretta > Egretta garzetta. Next base: position 252,502 of record NW_009260796.1, read on the forward strand.
CCAAAGAATTTAATGAAATGCTGAGCTCATAGGAGCTGAGCTCAGATGGAGATATTCCTGAATTTAAGTGGCACTGAGCTGAAAGCTGTTTACAAAAACCAGATCGTCTGTAAGGGATGTTCAGTATATGTGTGCACTGCTTGTTTTTAAAAAGTTTAACTGTTAAACCCATTGCAAATGTCATCATTTCACTGGATAATAAACCAGAAGGTTTGGAAAGGTCTTTAAAGAGTCATAAAGGTGTAACTCCAGCATACACCGTGTTGTCGTCTTCTCTACAGCTGATCAGGTCTTACAGGTGAGTAGAGCTGCTTTCTTAGACAAGCTTGGGCCACAGGTCCAGCTTCACCGTCTATGTACCATGTGTGTTCCCGTTGTTTCAGTTTCTTGAGTTTCTTTTTTCCACTTAGGCAATATATACCTTCAGGATATGTTATCTCTTAAATCCCTGCTCTGTGAACTGCCTTTTTACATTGACAGTTCACTTTCAGGGCCGAGTGCCACTGGTGTGTGGTCGTCTGATTAATGACTACGGCTACATCTTCCAAAGACCAGAAGACCCTTTCGCATACCTGCGTGTCTCGGTTTTAGCTGAAGCAAGGAAAATCAAAGCAAGAAAGTACCTAATGTGCTTTGGTTTTATTTGTTTTAAATCTCTTAAGCTTTCTCTTAAGAGAATAAGATAATTAATTTTCAATTGTATTATTTTACTTTTGTATTCCAAAGGTAATTTACAATGTCATCAGCTCAAAAACTGGGCTGCTTATTTGAGTTCCTTAACTAAAAAAAAAAGAACCTTCGTAGGTGAAGAGTATGAAACCAGAAGGTGTATTTGCCGTGCCAACTGGATTCTGGAATTGCATTTATCATGGGTAATAAATCAACTCTGCACTCTGGTGGGGTTTTTTATTATTTTACATTACAAGATTGAAACTCATTGTTTATTTTTCTCTGAAGGTTTAGAGGTAGGTAGGGGTAAAATATTGTTGCAAGCAAAAGAGGGCCATTAGGCAATTGCATTGAGTTCTGTCAGAGAGCCAGAAAGGACAATTTCTGCTTTGTAGCGACAGGGATGTAGCTGGAGATCTAAGCCAAGATTATTTGGGAAATTGATACAATACTGTCTGAGTCTTCCTCAACAACGGAGAGAACACCGTGCTTCTGTGCCTCCTCAGAGTTCTGTTACACTTCATTTTCCCTACCTTCTCTTTATAATTCACCATCATAAGGCATTCGGTTTGTTTTATTTTCTTGCTGTGAATTCTCTTTTTTGCATCGATGCTGAAGGGTATGTGTGAATCTGGTTAAAATGTTCATCAACAGCTGTAAACTTTTTAGTCTGTTTTTTTCCTTCCCTGTGAGAAAAGATACGAGCTTTTTCTTCTTTTGTAGCAGTGGTATTAAATACTCCAGACATCAATCCTAAGGTCCTGTGAATCTCGGGGACATAAAGTAGGTATCTATATGAGAATTTGTGCAGTTTATTTTCATGGTTGAGTGTCCTGTCCTCGCAAGGTTCTCTTCCACGGATGCCGTGCACCAGACCCTTCACGTTGTTTGTTTCCCACCCAGTTAGTGACTGAATATATGCTTTAAAACCTGAAGATGGCTTTCAGAAAGGCATAAATAAAAAAGCCATATAAGCAACAGTGATGCTTGTGGGACATCCTGTCCTAGAACAGTGCTAATGTTATAAAATTTGGGTAACTCCTTGGAGAAATTAATCTGTATACAATTAATCTGTATAATCCTGCCTGGTGTCTGATTTTTGAAATGGCTTAATGGGGAAATATTCTCCATGTAATCCTCTCTCTGATACTAACTCATAGACCCACAACTGATATCTGAGGATCTCATGATCTTTAATCGTATACCTAATGTACAGCACGGGGTATGGAATTGAAGTTTTTACAAGTTAAGAGCCGAGTCAGAAGCAAACCTCTAGTGACTTGCTCAGGGAACCAAAAACTGTTGTGGGAAAGCAGGAGGGTAAGCCTTGATGTCCTCTAGAAGAGTTGTGTTGATGTAAAAATGGTTACGCACAAATCTCATCCTACAAGCACTTGGTTTAATCTATGAAAGATGCACCTGAATCAATGGCTTTGTTTTATGGCAAGTTAAAGACTGCTGTTGTGCATGCACGGGGCATTCTAAGCTGGCCTTGCCTGTTTGGGGGGCACGGGACAGGACCAAAGGGGGC
>NW_009260796.1:254728-269804 GCF_000687185.1 Egretta garzetta
ACCTTGTGCTGGTTAGTCCCTCCTCCTTATCTACGCAGTGGGAATGCTAACTGTTAAAAATTCCTGTAGGGAGCAGACAAAGGAATTCTTTTTTTAAAGGCTTTTTAGAAAGGGAGGGAGATGTGGAGACCAGCGGTTTGGTTGGCAAGAGGTGAGTTTTGTGGCAATTGCTCGAGTCTGAGATACTGAGAAACAAACTGCAGTGAAACTCAAGCAGGTTTTGCAGCTAATTCAACTTCTGTGTTTAAACTTGATGTTTATGACCCATATGTAATTGTGTTTTTGATTTTGTGCGTGTATATTTGGAACAAATTTTGTCCTTAGTTCCTGGCGGGAAGCCAGCGCAGACTGCTCACAGTTTTTGCCAGACTGGTGGCTTGCTTACATTTGAGGAACAAGCATTCTGCCCTGCTACTTGATTTTCTCCTCCTCAGCACCCACATTGCTTTCTTATCCTAGTCAGGGATAATGAAGATTAATTACAAATGTACCATTAAGGGGGAAAAAAAGGGAGCAGGGGCAGCTAGATTGTAGCTACCATAACCGAGGGTGTTATCTAGGTGTTGTCCCACGCGGTGCCATTTCATGTGCGTATTTACAGCGTGAGAGAGAGAGATTACAGGTTCAAAAGGTATCGCAGCAGTTTTCTTTGAATTTTCAAGTTCGAGAAGTAAATAAATAAGAACAGCTTTGACCCGTTGAGAGAGTCACATTACAGGAGAGCCAGGCTGATCCGGCATGCGCAGGAGTGCAAAGCAGTTTGCAGTTCCTTAACCCAGACGGTCATAAAATTGTTGTCCAGGTTGTGTGGGGTTCAAGGAACCCAGAAAACCAGGAAAAAAAAAAAAAAAAGGTCTGTTGGCGGAGAGTAAACTAAACTTTTAATGCGTCTTGCCTGCCACACTGAGCATGAAATTAACTTTCTTCTTATACAACAGATCATTGGCCTTAATGGTTGCTTCCTGCCCCAGATGGCACCGTAAGAACGGTATCTACAGTGTTGTTTTGGCATGGAATCAGCCCCCAAATACATTATTCAGTCCTAAATATCCTGTAATATGCTGCTATAACTGTACTGTGAGAACAAGACAATAACAACTTCAGCAGACAGATGCACTCATTTTGTCATTTTTGTTTCAAACCAGCTGTAAAAAAGAAGCAGTGCTTGATTACGGTTTTTTTTGTGGTGGTTTTTTTTTTTTTTTTCTTGCCAAGGAAAACTCCCAGGAATTGCACAGATTGTGGAATAAACTGAGAATGGGGAGTTAAGAATAGTGGCTTTTGTTTAAAGGGGCTGTGCCATAGGGGAAACTAAGGCAGTTTGTGGATATAACAGGCTCTGTGAGCCTCGTACTTGAAGAAACATTTAACATCCCAAGCTGAAATCTGCTACGTTTGCTTTTGCTTTGTTTCCCCTTTCTATTTTGTATCTGAAAGAAAAATGCTTAGGAGTATGATAGAATTCAAATTCTCAGGACATAAAAATGCTAATGATTACTTACAGGTGATGGCGGTGTTCTTTTGGGTAAAAACATCGACCGCTTTTATCACAGCAGGACGTAAGGGGAGAGGCCTGTTCTGCAAGGTGTTCGCTGGTAGGAGGAAGGCTGCAAATCTGAACCATAGCCCTGTACAGGCATGGTGGGTTCATAGCGGGGGATTCCTTTCCTTGCCAAGAGGTGGAACGCGTTTTCAGGCACCTTAATGTCTTCTGGTATGTGGAAAACAAAGATAATGAAGCCATGAGCCATGTGAAATGCTTAGGCTTTGGTTTTCCCGTTGCGAGTAATAAGCATCTTGCAAGATGGGGGTCCACCGTTTGTGCATTTTGCTTGGAGTAGAAGGAGCTCCCTTGGCCGCCGGCGCCTCCGGCCCTGTTCCGGGTGGAGCGATGCTCGTACGCTGCAGCATCACCCGTTCTGCGGTAAGAAACCCAACGCGCTGCTTCCCTCCTTGCGTTTAGTCTAGTTAAGGTACAGGTGGTGGCGCATCCAACATTGAGTAATCAAAGCAGGTTCCACAGAAAACCTTTTGCTTTTTACATCCCGTATGTTTTTAAAATAAAATCTTCGACTGTTGGTGGGTGTGTTTCCTTCTGATTTGGATCTTTCAAGATCAGATTTTTGAACTCCCCTTTTCTTTGTAAATATGAACTTGGAAACTTTCTCTTTAGGGGAGGTGTAAACAAAGGAGGTGCTTTCCTAAGTGATTGCTGTATTTAAGAACCCGGAGTCTTAAGGAACAGACAAAGTGTTATGAGATGAATGACAAAATCAAAAATGCTGACAGTACTGATGGTTGGGAAGTCCTTACTGGTTCTGGTCATCTGGTGTATGGAAGATTGGCAGGGAATTTCTTTTCATGCTACCAAACTCCTGCACAGCAGTAAGAAATCTGGCATGAAAAAGATGCTGATCAGTACTTTTATTGCCATGGTGAAATAGATGGTTCTTGTTGGGGGGGAAATGGTTGAGTTGATTCCCTCCCTTTCCCCAAATATACTTTCTGTGCTGCCTTTTCCCTTCTTCCCAATGCCTCTGACAGAAACCAAATTATTTTGTCCAGTGCCTCTAGACCCTAACCTTTAAAGAAAGGGAGAGTACATTCCAGGTTATAAAACAGCTTTTTCCTTGTGCAATTTGAGAAGCCCTCCCTGTTGTTTAATTCTGAGCCTGCTTTGTGCCTAGTGCCTCTCCTGGTGTAAAGCACTAGGACATCCCACAGGAACTCCTGATTTATTTTGCTAACTCTGCCCTTCTCTGGGGTTCAGAAACCTCTAATGATCTGTGAAGCTCCAAGATTTTTGAGTTGAACAGTAGTGGTTTTAAGAACCTCCTCTACAACATGAAAGTCTTAACACTTTCCACATGCTGGGTTTTTGGCCTCATGAAAAGCTGACCTCCTACAAATACAGTTTGTAAAGCTACGCGTCCTGGGCCAGGGCTTGTTAATGCTATTGTGAAATGGAGGGGAGAAAAAAAATGTAATGAAAACTCTGGGCTCGTGGCCAGCAAGGATGATGTGATCTAGTGAACGTGTTCCTGTTGCCCTTTGTTACTGTTCAAGTTTGATTAGCTTTGTTTCCGGTAAGCTTAATTATGGTGGTGGTGGTTTGTGTGTTTGTTTTCTTGTTGTTTTGGTTTGGGTTTTTGTTTTGTTTTGTTTTTTGTTTTGTTTTGGTTTTATGGCTAAGGAGGGGATCTTTGCCAAAGCTTTCATTACCTGAATTGCCATGGGAGGGAACTGGAGAAATAAATCATGCCATGTCCCCGATAAACAAACGAAACCAAAGAATCCAACCACAACCACCACCCCCCCCCAAAGAAACCCAGTTAAACTGTAAACCCAACCCTTTTCTCTCCTTTCCGTGTTCTGCAGCCCTGCCACCTTACTTTCCATCTGTTACTTTCCCTTCCCTGAGGTTTCTTTTTGGCCTTTAGGGTTAAGAGTGAATTTAGACAAATGTGCAATGCTAACTGCATGAATTGGTTTTATCTTTTCTATGTAGCAGCACAGGATAAGGGAAAAAGATTTGGGGCATTCTAAGTGCTTATTTCTAAAAGCCTCAAATCCACTTTTGTTGCCTCTCTGCGTAGGAGAGGGCATGTCATGTCAGCGTCATGACCTCATCGGAGTTTGGCTACTTGCTAGTTTGTGTGGTAGGGCGGGCTTTTTTGTTGCTTTGGGGTTTTTTCGTCGTTGATGGTGGTGCCTGAGCAGTGTTCTTCACATTTGGTTCTTGTGCTTCACCAGAGCTCGGCTGACTTCTCTGCAATTCTGATGTTGCACAGACTACGCTTCCTGTGCAGGTTTCCTTTCATTGCATCGGAGTAATACAGTTGCGGTGTAGAATGGCTTTAGATACTGGAAGGACATAATTTACAGAAATAGGTGGGTTTTGGTTTGGACCCTGGTTTTGTTCTGCAGAATTTCATACGTCGCAGATTCAGTTGTGATTACAAGTGTGTGCCGTAAACCTTGCACGCTCTGGATGCTTAAAGAGCATATGGAAAAAATACATTTATCACAATTCCCACTGTTAAATCAGATCCAGTATGTAGAGTAACTCTGGGCTGTATAACTGGGCTTTCACCTTGTTATGATGAAGTGACATGGACGAAGGCCTTCCACCTTCAATGCTGTGTTAAAGTTGTATGGATTTAACTATTCCAGCTCATGTTCTTATTCTGTGCCACTTGATGTGATAGATTTTGTTGTTGTTGCCTGGCTTTAGAAGAACACTCTTTTGTTGTGAGCATAAGGGCTTCTAAAAAGAATTTGCTCACTGTGGGCATAAAGCTCTCCTCCCTATCTTCCCCTTATTTATATTCTTTTAAGGTGAATAATGTTTTTGTTTCAGAGAAATCTGTGTTTCCTAAACTTGTAAGCCTTTCAAAAATGGTTCCAATTATTTTCAGCTAAAGGATGAAAAGGAGGAAGCTCAAGTCATGCTAATTTTGAACAACCAGAGAGTTTTAACCCATAGCCATCCAAGATATATTTGGAAATAATGCATATACTTGTAGAAAGTTTTATTTAATAGGTGTGTATCTACTGTAGAGAGACAAATGGAGGGTGGACGCTGCTGTTTGTGGCTGTTATGAATGACCCCGCTTGCCCCCCTGTTCTGAATATTTTTCCATGGAGCACATGAGTAGTGCTGCTGAAGACAAATCAAAGGGATTGTTAAGTGCTTAAGCCAAAACTGCCCTACCATTTTCCCACCTCATCTGATCGCTCTTTTATAGTCCTTACCCCATGTTTACAGCATCTTGAGTCATGACTCTAAAAAACCATGCTGGCATTTAGAAATTGCAACCGTAGAGGTTTTCATTGCTTCAGCAATTAAGTAGTATATAATGAATTTACGTGACTCACCACTGAATAGCTAGTTTTATATATTTATGTCTGTGCCAAACCAGCGTTAAGTTTTGGGGGTTTTTTGAATTATTGAAGTTTGGCTTTGACCTTTTCAAGCGAACTTATGGAGAAAAGGTATAGGAAATTTTTAAAACTGAGTTTCACACTCTGTTTGATTGCTGCAGTTGTCATGTCAGAGCTGAAAATGTGGATGGAATCCTGCAGGCTGTAGATAAACAGCCTTTATGGTGCGCCGTTCAGTCTTGGTTTGTCGTTCTGTAAAGGTCATGTCAAAATGAGGAAAAAAAAAAAACCAACCACAAAACAACAGAAAACCCCAGACTATCCTTATTTTAGGAATAAGAAGTTCTCTGGGCTACTGATTGTTTTGGATATTGCTTCAGTCTCTCTCCAGGAATGTATCCATTGTGCACCGTACTTCCCAAATACTCCGTTGATCCGCCTCCAGCTTCTGCAACTTCATTGGCACAAGGAATGCTAATCAGAAGAGGTGGTTTCTTTAATTGGCTCAATGTCTGTAGTTGAAATCTTTGCAGATTGAGCAGTGCAGGGGGAAAAACCCAGCTCATGGAAACCTCGTGGGCAGACATGGATAGATAGGGTTTGCTCTGATGCTTCAATTAGACCTGTCCATTTTGGAATGGTCGTTACCGGGTGGAAGGACAGGGCTGGGGGGGTAGCTGGTCTGTTGGGTACCAGGCAGTTTCCTAAGATCATCCATCTGCTCTTAGTCCTCTTCTCCCTGACTTCCTGAGGTCACCTTCATCTGCAGTATATAGCGGGGATTTCCATTTTATTTCATTAGAAGTGTTTTTGAAGGGCAGCAGGAAAGTTAGATGCTGCCAAAGCTTTGTTGCCTCTCTAGTATTTTGCCTTGTCTCCGTAATAATTAATGTTGGCGTTGCTTGCTTGAAGGCTGCTGGGTTCCTGGCAGCTCTGCTTTCGTACTCCCCGGGGGATCTGCTAGCCATGGGATATGTGCCCTCTGAGATGCAGATGCTGGAAAAGTAAGTTGCAGGTACCTGCATCTTCTCTGAAGAGAAACAACGCGTGCCCGTTAATTAAATCCTTTAATAGGTTGAGCCCTTTTGTAGGAGGCTTCTTCCTCTGTTAACTTTGAAGCGTTTCTGAGGAACTCTGTGAAATGGAACCTTCTGAGGGCCGTCAGCTTTCCATACCTCGGTGCTTGGAGATTGCAGGCTGTGTACCTGTCCACGGCCCTCTTGGGTGTCTGGGTCACGCTGTGGCAAATTTTTCTAAGCCTGGTGAGTAACCAAACCACAGTGAGAAATGGCCAGTGAACGACAGAAAAAAGCTTTGTTCGTATGTTTGACAATTAGAATGGTTTCAATTATGAGGCCACTTTGTCGTAGCGTGTGTTTGATGGGTGAGGGAAACACGAGTAACAGCAAACCTGCCTTGCTGCTTTGTGTCTCGAGTCTTTTCTGAAGGGAGGAAGAAGTGCATGCTCTTTGGGTTAGCAGCTTCTTCTGAGTAGGGAAACGCAAGCTAAGAAGGCCTGCGTGGTTTTAAATACAAAAAAAAAAAAACAAACCCACCAATGTAAGTACACACAACCACTATAAGAACTTACTATTTGAATTCAGAGTTGTAGGGGATATTCACCTATATACTTTTTTCCACTTTTAATGCGTTTTTGAAAACTTGACTTTCCAAGGGAATTTGTGCCTAGGTGAGCTCTGCCGTGATTGACTGTTAGGAAATAATTTGTATTCATTGGGGGTTTGTTGGGTTTTGTTGTTGGTTTTTTTGTTTGTAGATGCCAGAGCACTGAATATAGAACAGGTACTCTTCTAACATAGATACTAATAAAGGACACAGGTAAATGGCTGTATCTTGTAAAGCTGTCACCTTGTCCCACGTATTTAATCTGTTCAAACATTCAAATGTTCTTAGAAATCTGTATATCTGTACAGTAAATAACTGCTCTGTCTCTGAAGTTAGTAACTAAGGCCAAAAGGCCACAGGTTATTTTCCTACATTGTTGGATGTAATACTTTGTGTTAAATATTTTCCTTCACAGTAAATTAAAATATGCACGCATTCGTAACTACGGTACCTGGAGAACATCCCAATTCAGGAAGCAGCCAGGTTCGTTAGCCCTCCTACAGTTCCAGTCTCGTTAGCTGGAATGTTCCTCTTGGGCAAGAACCTCAAGGCAATTTAGTCGGGAAGTCGTGAGTTTGACGGTTAGGCTATGTAGCGTTCCCATGCCATGCAAATGGCACAGCGTGCTCTGCTGACCTGTTACCTTCTTTACTACAATTCATGGTTAATTATTTTTTCCGGTTGACTGTCTTTTGAACTCTTCCTGTATGGAGAGTTAGCATAGGTTTGGAAACGAACACAATGATTTTTAACTTTTAACCTTATCTGGACTTGTTGAACTTTTATTTGAATTTATTCCAAGGAGCGCAGCTTGTGTGGCAGACAGAATGACTAACAGACCTGTTACTGATCAACATCATCCCCCCCAAACTGTACCATTAACAGTTTCCTCCCTCCCTGTTACCCAGTTGTTCGAAGCGAACGCATGTTACCGCTCTTTTCTCGCCAGACTACTGACGCTGGCTGCTGCAAGGGACAGGTACAGCCAGCAGTAGCCAAGTATCTGGTAATACAGTTGCCTGCCCTTTGAAAACGGAATTAATGTTAACAAGCAAATCTCCTAGGATACAATGCAATCATCTCCTTAATGGCTTGGGATGGGGGGAAGGCACATGTTTCAAGTTACTCTTGATTTTTGGTTTTAAGGTGGTAGCACCAGTTGAGTGTTCATTCTACAGCAGAAAGCTGTAACACGCAGAGGTATCTGTTGTAGCATTGAAATGGCAATTAAGGCGGGGTTTATGTCTTGTAGTCTCACGCTCAGCTTGTCCACATGGGAAAATTGACTACCACGTTTGTGATTTTACTGGAAAAAGTGAACCCATTTCCAGGATGACATGACTGTACTTCGATATGATCCATTAAATATATACATAAGTATGCCCCTGTCATTCTTTGGTTTGCTTTCCATGGGAGACAGAAGCTATGAAAGGTGAGTGGAAAGAACAAGAATGATAGGAGAATGTGGCGTTACTTTTTAAAAAAAAAAAAAAAAAAAAAAAAAAAAATCAAAGAACCAAACCAAACTACGACAGTCAAAACACACACAAACCCCCCATCATTCCAAATGCATTGCCTAAATCTAATAAAACTGCAGGCTTGCATTCAGGCAGAGTTTTCAAACACAAAGGGTCTAACAGCCTCGTGACAGCACGACTGTTCCTGAAGGTTAGTTTTCAAATGTGCAGTTAACGTCAGCCTTTTGGAGATTATACACTAATGCACTATGGGCAGCCTCGCTCCTTTTATCTTGAAAGGGGCTGCTTTTAATGTTGAAAGCATGGAGCCAATTATTTCAGGGTTACATGGCAGTTGTTGGGTTATTTTTCTCTGGCATGTTCCATGAGAGACTTATGCCACGTTTCTCCCATCCTTTTCTTTTAAGCAATTCTGCCTTGTTTCAGATACTTCTGGTGTAGCTATTGAAGATAAAAATCTCTTTGTTTTTTCTTTTCGCAGGTTCATCTTGCTTTTTTTTTGTTTTACATTGTGTGTGCTTCAAAATTTACCAAACCTGGTATGATGCATACTTTCATACCTTGCCAACTGGAAATTGTTTGGGCCCTTGTGAAATAGAAATCCTCAAGAACGACTGATAAAATGTTGCATTGTATTTGTAACAGCAGCATTATTTGGTGGCACTTGCATGAGTGGGGAAGCTGCTTTGCGAATGGTTGAAACTCTAACAGCAAACATCCCTCCAGCATTTATAATTTTGCAGACAAGGCGGCCGTGTTGATAGAAACGCTTTGACCGTAGCCTTGCAGCACATGCCCTGGTGCTGGCTTAAAAAGGTTGAATATAATTCATTACCGCCTCCTCATCCTTTTTCAGCAGCTTTCTTAGCTGGTGCATTTTACAAATATTTTGTTTCAGGTGGTAATTCAAGCTACTAAAAGGAAGGAGGACTAGAATGGAGGTATTGGCCTGGTTTGTGTTGACAGGGAAGATCAATAGGTCCGGGGTTTGTAGAGTTTCTGCAGAGGGAGGGATGGCCAAGAAGAGGGGGAGGTAAGGGAACTGGGAGGAATAGTAGTTCTCTTGATTTTTAACCTAATAAGGAGCTTTGGACAGTCAATTAACAGGATTAATGGGTTATTTGTATGTTTGAATGTAGATGTTTATATGCTTTCCTTTGCAGAGAGAGGCTTTTCTGAAGAATGTGGAATTTGCAAAGGGTGCTTCTTTGCTTCTGCTCCCTCATCGCCTCTTTTTTTTTTTCTTACTTCTTTTTTTTTTCTTTTTTCTTTTTTTTTTTTTAATGCTTTAATATTTCTCTGTCTTCAACTTTAGATCACAGGTTACCCCCATTTCATGGAAGTTTGAAGTTTTGCAGTGTTGCTCTCTCTATCGCTCAGGAGAGCAGCCGGTTCAGCCAACTGAAGCAGCTCAGAGTGATCAGGGTTTACACAAAGTCCAGATGAGTTGCTCATTGGTTTTCTCCGTAGTGTTTTGTGTCTCTGGTATACAGAAGGGTAGGAGTGGGGATTTAGACTCCTTGACTCCTGCAAATATTCTGATCCCCCGGGATGCATATTTGCTTCTTGGGAATGCTGCCAGCTCTTCAGCTCTTGTGTCGCTAACGCTTCAGTCTGAATTTGAACCAGTGAGTTGGAAGTGAAGAGTTGCATATCTTACCTATTCAAAGTCCCTTCCCTGCTTTGGAGACATCAATGTGTAGTGGTTGCCTGCTGCTTACAGCTTGGTATTCCCGCACATGGAGCTGTCGATGGTATTTTTACATGGTATAAAATAAGCAATGTAAAAATTCTTACATGCCTGAGTTGAATGTCAAGTGTTTGTTGGGCCTCTTGTGTGTGTTTGTGTATGAAAGATTCATGAAACATTTTAAAGAGATGGTAGTACTGTTGTGAAAAATACCACTATAGAAAAATACAAGTAAGTGAAATTTTTTTTTTTTAGGGCATTGATTTCTGTATTTTTGTGTTTATCCTTAGTACTATTTGCATGAAAGCATATGTATTTGTCTTAGTTTGCGGCTTTTGTTTTATTCCTCCTGAAGGCACCACTTTTTGTCTTGCTAGCTTGGTAGCAGCGAATTACAGCAGTGTGTAGAGCTGGGGAGAATCCTGGTTGTCCTCGTGTGCGTATGGGAATGGGCTGGATCCCAGACTGTGATTTCACGAGTGAGGCCTAAACAATAGGAACATACAAATAAATTGAGAAATTACTCAGTTACCGTACAAACAATGCCTGCCAGGATGGACCAAAAATAAACGATACATCTTAGCGGTGTTACTGTGATTAGTTTAATGAGAGGAAGAAAGATGAGAGCTAGAATTATTTACAAAATAATACGAGACACTTAAAAGATACCTGGTGCTTATAGTGTTATGTGGCTATCCACATAACTGGCTGGTTATCCAGCATAGTAAAGTGATTTTGATCTGTGAAAATAGTGTTTGCGGTCTCTTTTTCATGTGCCGCAGGGTGTCTTTCCCAGAGCTGTGTCCTGTTTGAAATCCCTGTTATTGCAAGATGCCTGCCTTAGCTGTGTCGGCCGGTTGGGTGATTGAACGTATTTGTAATCAGAAAGGAGCTTGCATCTTGAGGCCATGGCTTTTTGTTTCTTTGAATTTTCCTAAGCCTGCAAGATACAGGGTTTGTGCTTGGTGGAAGGATGCTGTCGACTCCAAAGCTGGACAAAGTTAAGCAGAACAGCAAGGCTGCTGTGAGGTAGTAATGTTGCTGTTGAATAACTTGAGGTGATGAATTGTTCGAAGCAGCAGATGCCTTTAAGAGCTGAGATGGCTGTCACTGCTGTGTTTTGCTCCTAATTGATGGAGAACTGCACATAAAGCTGAAAGCGTTCTTAGGTTATTGAATATTTCATACAGAAAACACAGGGATTCTGCCTTTAGAGAGGCTGCAAAGATACCAACCACAAAGAACCTTTCTCTAACACAGAACTTTAGCAAGTGCTTCTCTTTCATGCCTGTTGGACCAAACAGGCAAATGCATCGTGCCTGTGGACTAAATCACCGCTCTTTCAAGGCATGCGAGTAACCTCATAAAGTTCAACAAGGCCAAGTACAAGGTTCTGCTCCTGGGTCGGGGCAATCCCCAATATCAGTGCAGACTGGGGGATGAATTGATTGAGAGCAGCTCCGCAAAGGAGGACTCGGGGATACTGGTGGATGAAAAATTGGGTATGATCCGGCAGTGCGCACTTACAGCCCAGAAAGCCAGTCGTATCCTGGGCTGTGTGAAGCGTGGCCAGCAGGGCGAGAGAGGGGATTCTGCCCCTCTGCTCAGCTCTTGTGAGACCCCCCTGCAGCTGCCTCCAGCTCTGGGGTCCACACTACAAGGCAGGCACAGACCTGTTGGAGTGGGTCCAGAGGAGGGCCACAAAAATGATCCAAGGGCTAGAACACCTCAAGTGTGAAGACGGCTGAGGGAGTTGGGGTTGTTCAGCCTGGAGAAGAGAAGGTTCCAGGGAGACCTTACAGTGGCCTTTCAGCATATAAAGATGGAGGAAGACTTTTTACTCAGGGCCTGTAGTGACAGGACAAGGGGCAACAGTTTTAAACTGGAAGAGGGTTGATTTAGTTTGGATATAAGGAAGAAATTTGTTGTGATGAGACACTGGAATAGGTTGCCCAGAGAAGTCATGGATGCCCCCTCATTGGAAGCATTCAGAGTTAGGTTGAGCGGGGCTTTGAGCAACCTGATCTAAGTGATGGATGGCAGCGGGGTTGGACTAGATGATCTTTGAAGGTTCCTTCTAACCCAAACCATTTTATGATTCTGTTTCTCCCCCAAACTTTAGTTTTGTTTATCCCTTAACTGGCGCTTTTCCATTTCACTGAAACAGGTAGGAAGGAGGTGTAATCTGTAACGGGACTTCCCAGTGCTCCTGCAGAATCTATTTAGTGAGTCTGATTCTCCAAGCACTGAATCTTATTACGACTGAGCATTGGTTTTTATTATTTTTTCAGTGTAAAAGCTTGGTGATGGCCCTCATCAGTAAAGTCTGTTCTTACCCTCCCCTGAAAGCAGCTACCTGCTACAGCAGGGGAACGCCAATTCCTTGCGTCTTGGCTCAGCTCAGGTTTCCTGTGATCTTCGTGTCTTCCTATTTCCTTCAGCTACTGCTCACAGACAAAAGAAGCTTGTTAAAGGGACATTTCTTTTTAAAGCTGGGAAATAAAATGCTTTGGACATGGTAGTCTAAAGAATGTGGAGATCTAAAGTAGGTATATGTGAAATCTTTTTTTCTTGCTTTCTTTGGCTGAAATTCAGTTTTCTGTCTTAGCAAGTCAGGGTTACTCTAAATTAAACCAGATTTCATATGAGTAAGATCATCACTTTACCCCAGATGCCTTTGCTCCTTTTGGATGCCAGAGCACACAGACCAGAAAATTTGCCTGCATCAAGCAGAGGTGGGTTTCTCTTTAAAAACCCTGAAGAATACTACCTGTATTGCCCAGAAAATAAATTTTGTAATACCAGACTAAAGAGATTTTCTTTGACGTGTTGCTATGATCTTGTATTTTTGAGGAGTTGACAGGAACAGCATATCACAACGTGGTACTTAAAAGAGATGATATCCTACCTATTCATCTTCCTTTGCTCGTACCCTGGACCCTGCCAGGACGAATTGCAGGGGTCTTTGTGTCTCATGCTTGGCCACTGCCCCTTCTGGGAATTTCTGCCTTTCTGATTCTGGAGGGATTGGAGGGAGGATGAGAGCCTGACGGGAGGCCCAAAAAAACAAAGCAGAAAGATGATTTGACAGACCATGAAGTTAGTCTTGTAAAGAGAAAACTGACTTCATGTCCTTGTTCCTTTGTGGGCCTTCTCCTCTGACTCGACTGGTCTCCATGGTCTGTGAGATGGGATAATCTCTCCGCCTGTTCTGTAAAGGTGCTGTGCAGATACAACCGCTGAAGATTTAGAGAGATCGCTCCAAAGCTTGATTGTAGGAGAGGCTTTATAAGGACTGGGGTGGACAGGGAAAGGAAAAAGGTAGGAGCTGGAGGATTCCCAGAATGATTTGTCATACGATATCAACATGGCCTTTCTAGCTGGCCTTTTTATGACAAGTTTGATGTGATGGGGCAGTATACAGAGAAACCCTTTACAAAAGCTACAAGTATTCAATGTCTCCAGGAAACATTAACTTGTGCACTACATGTGGTCGTTTGCTGAACTTGGCCCTAAGCCCAAGCACTGTGTTAAACACTGATCTTGTTTCGCAAATGGAAATCTTCCACAGTTAGAAAGAAAAATGAGAATGTGTCCCCACCAAATAGACTTCTGGCATTCCAGTTTTCAAACTTAACACATGGCAGTAAAATCAACGTGCTGAACATCCATCTCAAGCTTTTTTTTCAGCACTGAGCTGTGTTGTTGGGTCTCTGCATCTTTCTGAAGAATTTATAGCGTAATATTTTGCTGGAGTAAACCAAATCCAAAATGTAATGCAACTTAATAATGGATGGTGTTGCTGTGTCTAGAGCCACAGGTTGGTTGGTTTGTTGGGCGGGTGAAATATGTTCTTGAGTTCTTTCAGGGGAGCGAATTCTTAAGCTAACTCAGCCTGTACCCACTTCTAGTTAATGGAGTTTTCCATGCAGTACATCACCAGTTTTTACTTCACTCTGGGTCATGCTCATGTAATACCACTAAATTTATAGATGATCACTAAAAATGAAAGTATTGTTGCACACAAAGTTAAGGCTGGAAGTCCTAGCAGACAACATAACCTGGTTTCACCTTTAAGCACATACTTTAGAGTGAGGTTAAGTTCACAGTTGCGATTCTGCTTGCTACTGCCACCTTGATTCCCCCCGCCCCATGGTGTGTTTAAATTCTGTCTGTAATACCTTTCCAGATTCATGATGGGAATGCTAACTTACATCTTCAAGTAGAGCCTCCTGTGTGGCACCACCATAGTTGTAAGATACGTATACTGGGGGCTGATTTGCAAGTGGCATTGCTTTACAAACCTACAGTCACCGCTAGGAATCGACTGAAGAAGATAGAGGATTCCAGAAAAACAAAGTTTAGGGAAAAAATGCAGCAGGGAATTTCGGTGGCTAATAGAGATGGAAGCGTTCTGTTGAAAGTGCAGGATGCTTCTGCGAGTAGTTCTGTTTGCAAGTAGTGCAGTGTATAGGTTGTCCTCTGACAAACATATGAAGGTTCATATTCCAAAAATTTCAGAATCTTTGTAGCTACAGCTCCTCAGTTAATAACGGAATGTCCTTTTAGGAGGCACGCAAGTAGAAATGTATACTGGTAGGCTTTGCTTTCTCTCAAAGGAGGCCAACAAGTATTGATATAACCTCTCTTTTCTTGTTGTTTTGAAGTTCTCAATTATAAGTGGTTCTCTTTTAGTTTCTGACACCTCGGTTGCTGTGTTGAATACCAGCCGCTAATTAAAATGATCACTCACGCTGCCTGGTGGTAGGCATCAGCATGCTGTGACTGTTCGACATGGTAGTAGGGAATAAACGGTGTAGTACTCCGTGCGCTTGGAATACCTGATCAGTCGGTCTCTGTGTTTCCAAGGCATATTGGCATAGTCTAGCTGTAATAGTAAAGAATTTCAGAGGTCTTACTGATGCAACTGGAATGAGGCTGGTCAGTGTTTGTAAACTGGTAATGAGAAACAGGTCAATGCGGAGGAGGGCTGGGTGGGTGAGAAGAGCGAGTCCGGGCCAAGCGCGGTGTGGCGGGAGCTGTTGAGCGTTGTTTGGAGAAGCTGGTTATATAGTTTGGCAGATCTAATAAAGCACTACAATGAAGCAGACTTCATCTTAATCTTCAGGAGATTACTGACTGGGTAAAAATGACATTTTAGCCCTCTTTAGCAGAAACTGTCTCAATCTCTACTTGCAGAAGAACTTGGGAAAACAGGTAGGGAAAATACCAGTGTAGTACCCGTGAAGAGGGAAATGAACCTGACTGTGTTTACGTGAGGGAATCGAGCTTTCCTTGGGTAGTGCAGTGAAACGCAGGGAGACGTGGTGTTACAGGGGAGCAGAAAGGCAGCTCTAGAATAAGCTCGTCAGGCTGTTGTAGGGGAAACGGGAGGGAG
>NW_009260796.1:269835-290974 GCF_000687185.1 Egretta garzetta
TTGCTTGACAGGTTTCCAGGGGTCTGCACTTCTTTTTCCTCTGGCATAAGAATGCAGGGCTGGAACAGGCCGGGGGGGGATTGCTGAATCGGGAGTTCTGTTGTCACAGGCAACCATCTGGCAAATCCCTTTCACGAACGGATCAAACTTCATATTAAAGCTCGTAAGGTCTACAGCCATTTGTTCTTTTGCCAATACTGTCCTTTTGCTTTAATGGCTCTTCTATCTCCCTGGTGGATAACTGCACGCGGAGCTACAATTCTCTGTAATAGGTATTGTGCAGAGCCAGATAGATGAAGATGCCTTTTCTAATGCTGCAGCTGCTTTATGTCATCCAACGGGTCAGGAGATGAAATTTGCCCAACTTGTGAGAAATAGCTATCAGAAGGTTAGCTTGCCTAGTGGGGTGAATCAGAGCTCGTGGGTCTCACTCCTGTCTCCGAGATCTCTGGTTCTGAGTGGCAGTTGATGAAAAATACTGATGGGGCTGATGAAAAATACTACTGCCTAAACTTCCTTCTTCCATCGTGCTTCTTGTCTCTCCTGCTTGCATGGTTCTTGGGTCAAAGCTTGGCATCCCTGTGGTGGACATGACAGAAAGGGAAAAATGAGCCCGCTGTTTCATTGCAATTGGCAGTGCAAATGGATTTTTAAAGCTTTGTAAAATGGGCTGTGGTGGCCCTGGCAGCCCTGCCGTAGATGTGGGCCCTGTCCAGGGAGGCTGGGATGGCAGCAGCCGGATCCCGACTCCGAACTCACTGCAGTACGGGCTGCGAGACCTCGGGAGTCGGAGCCCTAAGTCATGCCCCAAATTACTGGTGCCTTTTTTCTTACCCCTAACTGTAAAGTGGGGATCAAATTCACTTTCCAAGGGAGTAGCTGGGATTAATGCTTGCTGGAGACACCAGGGCGGAACAGAACTGTAAAGAATTAGCAATTTCTTTCACTGTAGGTATTATGGTAAGCTACAGTGAATTGATCTTTCTAATACTGCTTTACAACTCTTACCATTGTCTTTTAGTTAAATTTTGCTTGCTGAGGATTTTTTCCTGACAGAAAGAATTTGAGGCTGGAGGGAAGCGACAATAACTGAGGGATAAGCAGCTTACGTGGCAGTTCTGTGGGTAGGGTGGGCGGAGGGGCTGCTTGGTGTCCTGCTTCAATATTCCTCTTCTCATATCTTGCTCTGATAAACAGGAAAACACTTATGTACCCCGCAACCCTCCACACTTAATCTAGAAAATCTACTGGTTTAGGGCAGTGTTCTTGGAAAGCTGTAAAAGGAAAACAGCTGTTCAGGGATCAGATCTGAGAGAAATGAAGTCTGTTCGAAATCAAGGCTTAATGACAGGGATGTATGCCTGAGAGATTTTGTTTGCAAGTTTGCTTTGTCCACAACTCAGACTGAAGAGCAGAGCCGGAACCTTAAACCTCCTGAAACCTGTGTTTGTGTAGTGTGCGGGTGAAGTTTTTGGTGATAAGCCTGGTGGGTTGTAGGAGTTTGATGCTTTCCAGGTATAAAACGGATGGCTTTCAGTCCTCCATCTGGCTTGCTCAGGTGTTTGGACATCCCGTGATAGAGGTTTTTAGTAAGAGGTCAAATTCTAGCTGTCTTCAGCATGGAGTCAGGGGGGTTGATAGTTTTCATCATGAAATAACCAGTTGTCAGGACTTTTGAGAATAGCTGCAAGTAAAAAAGGGATGGAAAAATTCTCTGTTTCCAGGTGGTTGCATCTTCACTTTTCCCATTAGCAGTGAGGATTATTTTACGAGTTTTGTTGCCTCCTGTGCAATTTTCAGTATTTCCTGAATGCTGTTGTTTTTAACACGACTTTATCATAAACTCTGAAAACTCAACAGCTCCCCTGTAGGTCATGAGCTGCAAAGGGAGGAAGCTGTGCGTCAGGGAAGCTAATGCATGCCTTTGACAAGCCAGGCTTTGTGGGATTCATCACAGATGTGTTTGGAAAACCTAAAACATCTGTTAGGTTGACATGTGGAACGCGGGTCAGCGTGCAAGCGCATCAGCGGTCTGAAACGGTGCTGCTCGTGGCAAAGGGCCATGGCTCGTGATAGTCTCGGAACTAAATGGACCTTCAATTCTTATTTCTGTGTTTAAATAAAAGCGGTTACAGAATGCGATATTCAAGAAACAAATGGCTAATTCCTTCCTTACCTTCCAGTTCTTCTTGCCCTATTGAAATGGGAAAATCTGATCAAACTCAGAATTTTCATTTGCTTATTTATTTTGGTGGTTTTGTTTCCTTCTTTTTGTGGTATGTTATCTTCTCAGCGACCGCTGCCTGCCCAGGAAAGAAATGGAGCTAGGACTGCAGAGCACAGTGCAAGTAATCGGTGATCTTAATCTAGAGGCAAAAACCCCCTCTCCGAGGGAGTAAGGGTGGGAAACCCCTATCTGACATCATGGGAATGCACTCCTGCGAATGACATCAGATTCCAATAAGAGAATACGGCAAGAATGAGATTTGCTTTGAAACCTGGTAATAAAATATGCTCTATCTTAACCCAGGGAAGGCATGAGACAGTTTCCTACAAGGAGACTAACAGAAGTACCGGCTCTAATTAACAGGAATATGGTCCTCAGGCCCGTAAAATGTTGCAGGATTTACGCGTTTAACTCTTACAGGGAAGCTGCAGCAACTTGGCGCTTGGAATTTTTTTCCAGACCATCCAAGGTACCCCAGAAGCGATGAACAGTGTGGTCTGTTCCACCTGAAACACTTACCCACACAGGGACTAATTGGTGGCTTTTAAACTGGAGCTCGAAAGCTAGCTAGAACCCTCTTTGTTAAATGGTAAAGACTGCCGTGTCTTCTCAGGTGGGTTGAGCCAGGAACTTGCGTTGCGAGGTGTAAGCACTTCACCATCTGAAATTATCTTTTCAGATCAGTAAAATGATCCATCTTCTCCCTGTGTAAACTTCCAGCTGAACAGAAGGGGAGTTTGCTGAGCTATGTAGTGGTTGTCTGGTTTAGCTAATGAGGAGTGTGACTCTGGGGGGGTATTTTACTGCCCCTCCCCAATATTCTAGTGGGAGAAAACCTTTTGAATTCTGCTGGGCTCGAGGTCGGTGTTTTCTGTCATCCCTTCAGTTCTGTGCCAGTGTCAGTCCAGCGAGCCTGAGGCATCCAGTGGGGTGTTGCAGTAATGCAGGGTTGATTCGAAGTGACAATTAACTGGAAGTGGTTTGTTTTAAATATCAACTTGCGTCATTTCTGTGTAGTAGTCAGCCAGCAGAGCAAACAAAGCTAACAGTTATAACGCGGAAAATGTTTTGGTAGGTAGAGTTTGATTCTATTTGTAAAGTTCTCATAATGCAATAATAATAAAAATAGTTTTGAAGTGGTAAAACTTTTTTTAATAATGGCAAGCCTAATTTCAGTTGTGCAGAATTAGAAAACAAATTAGCATACGTATACCTTACTGAAACGCAGGAGGCTTAAGTTCGCTTATTCGCGAATGAATTGTAGAATTAAATTTTTAATACTTCATTTAAACGAAAACTATGAAAGTAGAAAATGCTGCTGTCCTTGTGCTTGGAATGTCACTTTCTTCACATGCATGCACATACACAAATTGGTCTTTAAATTGATTAAAGTTGACACGCAAACCACAAAAGAAAGTAGTCTAGTTGGGGATGAAATTACCAAAGTCGGTCAGTATTTTTTTATTGGTTTGAATGGCTGATCGTACTTGATATAATTCTCAGCCCCTATATAAAATCCATAAAATAGAGGAACTGCTGTGGTTGAAGGAACCTTTTTCATTTTCTGGCAGCCATTACATGCTGCCAGTTCAAACCCACTTTTTTTTCTTAACAGTTCTTTCCCAAGCTCAGAAATGGATTTCCCCCAGCCACTGTCATTCAATTATCACCTCAGGAAATGCATAGATATAACTGATGATCCTTTTAAAACATCCTGCAGTATTCCACTCCTCCCATCCTTCATTTTTCTTCTCGCTCCAGTCATTAAATGTAACATTGCCGATGTATATTTTATAGGGTGACCCTGACGGCTGTCGCTTTGAGGATGTGCAGAGATAATAAGATTGTGCATGTAATGAAGGGCAGATAAATAGAAAAATGTTTACGGGATGGAGTGTGGTAGGTTTAACTGCTTTATGGCTTGCTTCTCTCTCGTATGCACGCCCACGTGAACTACCCCGATACCAGTGTTTTAAAGAGTGAAAATGTGATGTATTGCAGGCATTGAGGCAGATGCTGTGATGTAGCCGGTAGCAGTGAAATGGTTTTTGTCCCGCACCTGGACTCTAGTAATATGCAACCAAGAAACTTAATTATTGAGCTGGTACAAAAAGAAAGTGCAGTTAAAGGGATAATGTATTGGTGCTTGGCACCTTCATTGAGAAAATCCTATTCCTTGTATTGTGCTGCTAAATTCTCGATGTCAGTGGCACCGATGGACAAGTGCATGTGAAGGGGGGAAGGCATGATCCAGTGCAGACCACGGTGAGCTCTGCACTGAGAGCTTTTCGGAACACCTTGCGTTTAATTTATCAGGGTATTTATCCCAGTTGCCTTTTTGTCCTGGTGTGTGAGCTCCAATACTGAGAACTTCTAGTTAACGAGAGACTGGCAGTGAAGGATGTTGCATGAAACAGCTGTGAACTCCAGGACTTTGATGTGGGTTGTAAAATGGAATGAAAGAATTGCTGGCTCAAGAAAATAGGAACTTCTCCCGTCTTTGCAACAGCATTTCATCTCTGTTCTTCAGAACTACGGTGCGTTTAATTCACCTGGCCCATGTGCATTTTGTTAGGGGTAGCGCTTTGGGCATCGAGATGTAAGGGAAAAGGGAAAAAGGCTGA
This sequence comes from Egretta garzetta, assembly GCF_000687185.1. Taxonomy (NCBI): domain Eukaryota; kingdom Metazoa; phylum Chordata; class Aves; order Pelecaniformes; family Ardeidae; genus Egretta; species Egretta garzetta. Next base: position 274,687 of record NW_009260796.1, read on the forward strand.
ATATTTGCATTTGCTAGGGAGAATAAATGGATGTTGAGCAGTGGGTTGGAAGGAACCTGCAATGTATGCCAGCCTGAGCCTCAATGGGAAGAGAGATGCCCTGGCTCCACAGGGGCTAAATTACATTCTCCAGGCTCTGTCTGCGTGAAGCAGTTCGTACTCTGTGCCAGATGAAAACATCACATCAGTGCTGAAGAATTGGGCTCTGCCGGAACGGGAGACCCCTCTCTGCTGCAGATGGGGCAGCAGTGCCTGAGCAGGGGCTGGCGGGGGAAGCCAAGAGGTAGGGGGGAAGCTTAGCAGAGGAGGGGGGGAAAGGTAAATGAGTGGAGTTCAAAGTGGTCGAGCAAATTGGGATTTCTGACCTCAGGAATTCTGATAAGTTGCAAAGAGGCGCTCAGTAGAAAATAAACCCTCGGCACGTGTATAAGGCAAGCGGGTTCTTAACTCTTTCGCTATTTTGTTAAGCTCTTAATTGATCAAGCGCCAGAGATCCCTGTGGGGCGTACCTGGTGACACTGGCAGTGGTTACGCGGTCCTGGAGGACTATAACTCGACACTATTAAAGATAGGCTCTAATAATTAATAATGGCTGCAGCCAACAGTCTGTGGGTTCCTGTGGGGATTGGGAACTCTGTTGATTAACAAAGAGGTGTCTCTGGAGGAAGAAGCCTTAATTACAAAAGCTTTTTTTTTTTTTTTTTTTTTTTGTTCTGGCATGATGTACAGCTGGAGAGAGGGTCAGCAGCTTTTAACCGTGGCTGAGGCTTAAAACAACGCACTAGCGCACTACGCATTTGGTTTTGCAGAACTGTTCAAGCTGGTACTTAAATCCCTAAAAATGGGGAGGGGAAGAGTTGTTCTCATAGAACAGGTAGTGAGGGTAAGTTCCATAATATGCTAATTATCTTATTTCCTACCAGTATATGCAAGCTTGATAACACACACTGGGAAAGGTTAGCAGATGAGCTACATGAAAATTGTGAGTTAGATGTGGCACAGAGCCGGGTTATTGGTGGGGGGGTTTCAGGCTGTGGACAATAACATTAGGTTTCTCTGTGGTTTGCTAAAACCATACGATCAAGTGGTAGGAATGAAACAGGAATACCCAATCGAAAGAAAAAGCAGCTTGTGTCGACGGTGAGAGGAATGCTGAAGTGTTGAGGAACAGTCAGTTGGTACTGTGCTTACCAAGGATGGATAAGCCTATCCCATAGGCCTGGTTTTGAACGGGGAAGGAATTTCAGAGCCTGACTGTCACTGGTGGAGCTGTTCACGTAGTTTGAGGGTGATCAGTGCAGTGGTGCTTTCACACAGCATTGATCTTGGCCAATTTATAAATCTTTGCTTTTCTATGCTGTAAAACTTAAAAAAGGTGGGCTGAGACTTAATTTGTAAATATTTCATTGGCTTTGTCATCAAAGGAAGATGCTATACAATGCTTGAGTGTTGCTGCAGGTAAATGTTTGTTTCAAATGAGAGATGATTTACGTCCTGTCTTGTACAGCTTTCCTTTTTCCTCCCCGCTTTGCAGTCCCTGTTCGCTGACTCTTTTCTACCAGTGATTCCATTACTCTGTATCACTTGCCACTTCCAGTTCCCATGCATAATTTTGTTCTAAGAGTTGGGTTTAGTTTGCATTCACCCATTATGTTGATTTTTATTTTTTTTTAATTATTTATGAAGGAGGGCAAGTATATTCTCTTGGGAGAATTACAGAGTGATCTGTGTGTTTAGGTAATATGAAAAATGAAATTATTTTAGTCTCTTCACTGCTTGAGGAGCTTCAGAGTGAAACCTTGGGGTTCCAAACTTGTCTCAGCACTCTCAGGAGTGACACAGTTCTCTAAAGACCTGTTGGATCGTAGGCCTGCGTCAGCTATCTAAACAAAAGCATAATTTATAGGAGAGAGAGAAGCTGGCTGTTCCTCTGGTCTGTAGAGGACTAAGCAGGGTAGCAGTGCTCATTTAGCAGAAACAATTAGAAAGCATAAAGCTGTATCTGATCGCAGGTTTTTTCCATAACAAAATGAAATCCAGAAAATACAGATGGAGCCTCGGCTGGGTTCCTGGGAAATTCTGTGACTGTTCCTGTATTGGGGGTAAATTGACAGCATAAAAACCCAAGGAGTTAGCCTGGGTTTCTTATACCTGTCTCCTCTTCTGATTCCCACTTGGCCAGCCTGTTTTGCTAGGAGTTTCAAATAAAAAAAGAAACCCTCTAGCTTACCTTGCTGTTTGCAGAACAAGGGAACGCTCTTAGGACAGCCAGTCTTTTCCTAATATTGTGGGTAGAGTTTTTAGCGGAGACCAGGGAGAGAAGGCAACACGGAGACCAGGGAGAGAAGGCAACACAGAGACCAGGGAGAGAAGGCTGTGTTGCCATCCAAAAGATAAATGGCTAGAGGAACTGATAGATAAAATGCCTATACTTCTAAAATATGCTAGAGAACTGAGAGACCTGCAGGATATTCCTTAGAGAGCATCCCATGATTTTTAATGTGGTTTTTTTGTAGTGCTAGTAAAAATATTGCTTGGTTTTTAAAAGCCTCTCTTAAAATTTCAGTAATGTTTTAGATTATGCAGTATTCCTGTGCACCCAAGGTGGACATTAATCAGTGCTACTGAACAAACTGCTGAGACTTATTGCTTAATTAGAGCATATGCAAACCTATTTGTCATAGTTGGCAGAGGCATGTAGACCAAGCTTAAAATTGTAGAAATGCCTGGGTTCAACGCTTCCGAGCTGCACCCAGCTGCTGTGCTTTCTCTTCCCTGCTGCATTTTTTCAATACTTGTTCAGACCAGGGCAAGAGTTTCAAATTTTCTCTGCCTGGATGTGGGTTCATAACAAGAAGTCGCCACGCCGTGCCCTCCGCTCATGGTCCTGTTTCTTCCCTGATGGGGAAGGCTGTGCTGGGCAGGGGGCCAGCGGCTTTGTGGAACGGCTTGTGCTAGCCTCTTTGCATGCCTTTGTGCCTCTTGCATCAGCGGCTTTGGGGTATGGAGACGTGTGTGACGGCAGGGGCTGGTACCTTCGGGTTTGCTTCCCAGTCTAACAGGATACGGCAATATTCTGGGTGGTTCTGTGAAGTTTCGGGAAGCAGCCTGGAGATGACAGGCAGTGCTATGCTCATCTGTACTGAAGGTGGGTGCCGTAACGCTGCCGTCACACGGGACCGTGCGCGTGTAGCCCATTGCCTTGGTCTGCCCCTTGGCGTGCAGGCATTTGAGCGGGTGGTGTAACCCAGGCTGTTAAAGCCAGGGGATTCGGGGAAGGAGGCGGGCGCTGCAGACAGTGGTTTTACCACAGGCCTTCAGTAACAGGGAGCATTAGCTAAATTGAGTTGACTTAATAAAATCTTGACGCATTCCAGAAAGATTGTGAATTCATTAAGGCCACAGCTGGACAATCTGTTCCCCTCTGGTCTGCCATCACTAGTTTATAGCTATTGAAGAGAGTTGTCATTTACCTTTTCTGTTTAATTACTATAAAGCTATTCCCATCCTCCACAATTTATTTTTTTTTTTTTCCCCTCTCCTTGCAGAGCTAGGCTCTGGGGAAATTAAACAGCAATTATTATGTTTGCTCACTCTGTTATATCATAACAGATACTTGAAGGTAAGTTGATGTGTTTGTGTGATTGGCTTCCATGGGAGCAGCGCCTGCTGCGGCAGGGCTGTCGAACCCTCTCAAATCCAGAGATGCATACACAGTGTTAATCCTCTGTTTACCTAAGGCAAGACTAAACACAAACCTGGGGCACAGCTTGTATGGCGGATTTTACATTTGAAAACTACTGATAAGAAGTGAGAAACCAGAGCAAGCAGCCCTTACTGGCGCTGATGTTAGTTTGTTAAGGGTATGGAGGAGTTAGTAAAGCCTGCCCCCGGGTTTTGTGATGTGGCTCGGAGAGCTTGAGCGAGCTGCAAAAAAAATATGGGTGAGAACAGGGGGTGAACATGGTGGGAGAGGTAAGAGAAGGGGGCCACGTGCCAAGGTGATCTCCCAGTAAATGCAGGTGGCCTGTGCAGCAGGAGCGTCGGGTTGGGGAGGTCTGGGCCGCCTCCAGAGCTGAACTGCAGAGAAAATCTCACCGTCACGTACTCCTGTGGGAGTGGATCTGAACCATTCCTTTCTCTTTCAAAATAATCCCTAGAACAGAGCAAACGGAACCCTACAACGTGGGGTGAAATGGCCTTGGCAGGAGAAGGCAAGAGGCTTGGAGTTGTGAGTTCCGGATGGATTTAAAAATTGACGAAAACTGACATCTCCAACCTTAATGATTCTATGATTCTGTGTTTTTTAGTGAGGAACGTATCCCCTTCTGTCTTGTGAAACTTCAGTAATGGGAAAGCAGATGCTCTCAAGGAAAGGTGGCATTAAAAGCCTGAACAGTGCTTCTCATTTTGCTTTATATGTGTTGGATAAATTGCTTGGGACAGTTAATGAGATGTCAACATAGAAAAATGGAGTTGTGTTTGCAGAAAAGAGGGGTGGCGTTGTATCAAGTGGAGGTGAGGCTGTTGCTATGATCAACTAAGGAGATTGGGAGAGAAATGGATTTTTCCCCCACACTGGTGGAAAAAGCTGTTCCTTGATGGAGTTGATCTGGGAAGGCACTAATAGCATCTTTCTTGGATGTGGCACAGTACAGGAATTAGAGCTGCTCATTCGAGGGGTGGTGTGGGAGTAGACTTGTGGGTCATTTTATTGGGACTTTCCTTCTACCACATCGGATTTATTGGTAACTGATACATAGGGACAATTGTGTCCACAACATCGGTATCTGGGGGTCGGAGAGATGAGGTGGATTTCAGGGACAGGAGGCAGCAACTTGGATGTGGAAACCCTTCCTGCTGGAGAATCACCCCAAAATACTGGCTGTATTACCACCAAATAACTGGAATGTTACAGCTGCTCTGATTCATTGGACTGGGAGCTTTGCTGAAGAATGGCTTTGCCTGTGCTGTGGGGGACTGCTTCATTGAACACTCGTGTTTCTCATTTGCACATGCATCGTGGGTCATCCGTGTATGTGCAGCCATATAAAATTTTGCTCCTTCATGTTGGGAGCGGTGATAAGCTGGGCCGTGCATTGCTTAAGTTTACTGCTTCATCGTGCGGCTTTGCAGTGGTGGTTCATGCCCACTTTGTTGGTGGTTCCAGAGCTTGATTACACTGGAGCACGTTACTGGGTGCAGGGAAGAGAAGAGGGTGATGGCAGCAGTTGGATGGTGCTTACTGCAAGAGGGGGCAGCTAACTTCAGATGGTCTGAGCACTTTGGGCCACTAAATGGGATTAGGGAGTGAGGAACAAGGTCGCTGTTTCAAGCAGCAGGTTCGGCCCTCCCTGAGCTTGGCTTGCAAGCCTTGAGTTTCTCTTCCACCATCAGCCGGAGACGTCACCACAGGTAGTAGTTGCTTCAGTGGTCTCACCCCTTCCTTAATTTCTCTCTGAAGTTTGGAAATGAGGGGGATGTCCCCCCTCGGTTGAACAAGGGTGCAGTGAAGGATGGTTCAGCTGTTTTTATCTTGGGTGATTTTTAGTGCGTGTGTTGCTAGCAATACCCATCCCTGGCACAAAAAGCTTCAAAGGAGGCACGCAGTACGCGTGCAGGTTGTTAGGTTAGGGCTGTTCCCCTGGGTGTAGACCTGCTATCCAGAAAATGGGATTCAGAGCAGCTGCTGTCAGCCCCCCCAGCACACACGCGCCAGCCCGCCGCAGTTCATCGTGCTGTTGGCAATTAGAGCAGGGGGATGTAGGATGTGTTGACTGCGAGACCTTGTGGTGAGGTGAGGTGAGATCGCCAGGAACAAAATGATCATTACAAGCCATTCATGTCGGCAGCGTTTATGCTTTTCTGTTTGCTTGCAAGCAAAACCAGCAGCTAATTTGCAAGGCTGCCTTTTGTAAAAGGGCCTTTTGATCAATGCTTGCCTGTGTTAATGTTTCAGTAGGCTATTGATTTCTGCAACAGCTTTTGTTCGCTGAATTTATGTGCGATGGGTTTCGGCAGCGCATGCTATGCATGTTTGATGAAAGTTCATTTGACTTCACTTGCAGTGAAGCTGGAAGCTGGTTTTACTCCCTGTTTGTACAACCAAAGCTTTCCTGACTTATTCCTTTGTGCTCAAGCTTCTGCCACCTGTGCAGTCACCAGTGTGTGCTGTTCCTAATCCTTCCAGGCTCACTCCACTCCAGCATTTAATCCCTTAGGTAGACAATATAATATTAGATAGCCAGGCAGCTAATAAGATCTGGCATGGAATTTTTTTCAGTGTAGTACATAGCAAACCTCTGTGTGTGTCTATAACATTTAACGTTCTCGGTGTACGCTTCCTCCCTGACTTTTACTTCTCCATCTTTGTCAGAAAGTTGAGTCATTTACTGAGTCATGTAGCTGTGCAGTCTGACGATGAATTTTGAAGTACAGAATATTCTCCAGTCCCTTAACATACCCAGATTTCATAGATGGGGTAAAACCAGTGGTTGAATAAGCTTCATCTTTATCTGCATGCAGTTGTGACGGTGATGCTGGGGGGGGTCTCAGGAAGAAAAGCATTATGACCATGAAGTCAGTACTTTTTTATAAATATACACCATTTCCTGGGGTTTTTTTGAAGCTTGGTTTATGATGCAGTGCATGTATGAGTTGTTAAACTTCCCTTGGGACCTGATGGCTTTGCGATGTGTAAATAGAGCTCAGTTAGGTTCCCATTTCCTATTTTATGACAGGAAGAAAAGAGGTTGGTTTGCACTCTGCTCTTGCCGTATGTCAGAGGACACATTAATTCACTGACATAAAGACGTGGGATTTACTGGCTTGCTCCTTGGTGCTGACACCTCAGATTTGATATAAATGAATTTATAGGTAAAATGTGGCTGGTTTCATTTGCGAGAGACTTTTTACCTCTGAAAAGCATTGCATAAGCTTTTCTGCAGAGCTTCGTCTGCCTCCTGGCACGGGTCGTATCCTCAGTTTGACAAACACAGTTGTGCTGGGTGGACTTTGAGCCCACTTAATGGACTCCGAGTGAAATGGTATTTCGAAAGCAAACACGTACAGTTGAGCAGGCAGTAGGAGAGCAGGGTGCTGGGCCTCAGAACTCGGTGTTCTTCCCAGATCTGACGTAGCTTGAATGCTCATCGCCAGCCTGCACCCATTTTAGTTTTCGATTCTCTTCAGGAAAGATAGATATAGATATTTTTATTTTTTTTTTAGTAGAGCTTTTGTCCTTCAGAATCAACAATTGTAGGTAGTGATAATTTTGCCCGCTTAATCCTTCCTCCTCCCAGCCACGTATCGCTCTGAATCCAGTTTGGTGTGAATATTGCTCAGGTCTGTGCTGGAGATCAGTAGCATCAATCCCAGGCTATAGCAGTACAAATTAAAAATGCACCTATCCTGTCTATTGCCAGAAATCAAAGCGGTGGTTGTGTTCTTTCTGGTGTTTCTATTTTTAAATTAGGCATTGGTAAAATTCTTAAGTGTCTTAAATGTCAGCCGTTAATGTCTAGAACAACATCCTCCTTTTGTCTTTTAAGTGTTTCAGTGGTACAGATGTTAGTTATGGCTGTAATTGCTTGTCTGAGGCCCTTGGGAGGGTTTGGATTAAGGGTGGGTCTTTATTAGAGTTCACTTGAGTGATCTGCCCCGAGTACAGGCTGCAGGATTTCCCCACAGAGGGAGCGGGCTGAGGTTGTGTTATTTGATCACAGAAAATGCAGTTCAAAGAAACCCTTTTTGTGGGCAATTCAGGTATGTTTGTTCTGATGTTGATTTTTTTTCAAGGGGCTGGTTAGAACTTCTCCGTTTTTCTCTTGCAACTTGAAAGAAACAACACCTTTTACCTTAGAGGCAGACAAGTCGCCAGGAAATGATGGGGTTTCAAAGTAAGAGAAAAGAGATTAAAACCACATGCTGTTCTTTAGTTCGGCATTACATCCGCTCGTTTGAATGGCAGCTGCTCCACTTTTTGAATGTAAGCCAGATTCATTATGCTGTGAAATTATCACTCATTTCTCTAGGTGTGCTCTTTTAACTGCTTAATTAATTTAGATGTGGGCATATATATTCAAATTAAAATGCGATTTACTGTAGTAGGGTTGAGTTATGGTTCTCATTGAACACGTTTCTATCCGAACTTTCAGCTTCTTAAACAGGAAAAATTTAAAAATACCTGTACGCAGAACGTAGGCTGACAAAATGTCAGTATGGGTTTGAATTGATCCTTATTCTTTCTGTAAACACCAGAGAATTCTTAGCAGTTATCAGTTATTTGTTCTGACAACTCATGGAAAGGCAGGGCTGGATGCGACATGGAGGTGTCGGCAGGACGCTGACAGCAGGGCACGGGCACCCCCTTCCGAATTGCTGCGACCAGAAGGGCCAGCGGCATCCAGGTGGAAGCTGGCTGCCTACTACCCGGCCTCTTTTCTTTTCTAGTGGTGGAGGAGAGGAGTGAGAAGGCATTTATTTACTGCTGTTCCTCCCCTGCAAAAGCAAACAGAAAATAATGAGGATTTTTTTCTGTCTTATCTAAAGAGTTCTTTTGTCTGGCTGAAATACATCATGAAGCTTCCTACAAAAATACATGTGCACGCATACAGAGAGCAAAAGGGAGGAAAAAAGCTGACAAGTCAGATTTGCATGCCCCTCTAACATACTCCTTCTGTATTTGCAGGGAGAACTAATCACCTTCTATTACTATTGGAAGAAAACCCCTGAAGCAGCAAGTTCTCGAGCCCACCGTAGGCATCGAAGACAGGCTGTGTTTCGGAGAATTAAAACTCGAACTGCTTCCACTCCAGTCAACACTCCCTCCAGGCCCCCCTCCAGTGAATTCTGTAAGTGGAAGCTAAAAGCAATGCATTTATCTTTGTTTAGATTCAGGGAGCAACAGTAATGTAATGGTGCTGTACCTTCAAGTGAATGAAGCAAGGAAATGGAGTTCAGGCAGTTGCCCTCTCCTGTTCCTACACCATTATGCTGGAATGCGGTAGGCGTCTTTGATCACCAAGTGCTCTGTGCAGTTCTAAACATAAAAGCATCCTGTAAGGATGGAAACATGGCCCTGGTACTGATTTTCCCTACTCTTTTCTTGGTTTTGTGTTATATTTTCTCCGGGCTTATTACAATAATGGGAATTAGAAAATGCAAAACTAAGGAAGCCCTACAGCCCTTTGGAGGGAAGCCCCTTTCGTCCTTCCTTGGTGGCCCATGCCTTCTGCTTGATCCCAGACTCTGTGCTGCAGCCAGCACTATTGTATCTTACGCATCTTGGAAGTATCTTGACCTTGACTGAGGCGGAAGTGTCTAATCAAAGAATAATTACCCAAATCAGTGAAATGTACTGCATTGCAAAGGCTTATGATAAGTAACGTCCAAGTGGATATATAAACTTTTATCCTTACGTAAAAGGGTTATGTTACTCTGCGAGTTTTAAGTCTTTCTATGGGCTAAAGCCAGCAGGTGTCACGTGCCTTCTAAAGAAAAGGGACTATGTGGAAGGCAAAAATTGGCAGAATCTTACTAATACGGGGGAGGTAGAGGATGTGGCGAGCAGGCAGGATGGAATTCTGGAGAGGGTATTAGGTAGTAAGAAAGAGCTATTAGCTTCTCCTTGCTGAAATGGATAAGATTTATTGCTGATGTCTGCGTGCGCAAGAAGTGAGGATCTTGACTCTACAGCTCGCTCCAAGATACCCAGCACTTCAGAGTGCGTGTGGCTGGAAGGACCCATCCATATGGATCCGGCTGCAGGATGAGAATAAAAATCAATTTAGTAAAGGAAAGCAAGTTCTATCCCGGTGTCAGTTTTGCAGTCAGGGTTTAAACACCTGCAAGGATTGATGTAGAAATGATGGTAGAGCCCTGTGTTAATTTGAAGGGTAATGAGTTGATGAGAAATGCTAATGGCAGGTACTGTGGAATCCCTCCCTCTCTATGACCTGCACGTATTGCAGCATATTCTCTTGGAACCTTTAGAAAAACAGTATTCTTGGATCAAGGACTTCTCTTCTAATTAAAGACACGAACAAAAGAAGCCACAGGGCTTTCTGCTTGTGACAAATTACAGAGCTGTTACGTTGTGAATTTATAGTGATGGTGCTAGAAAAATGCAGTACTCTCAATAAGAAAGGATTTACTCCTGAGTTGTTTTAGGAGATGAGGTAAGATACAGGTTTTGTGATGACTGCAGATTTTCCGTGGTTTAGATGGTGCTTTTTAGCTCGCAGCCTTGTAATCAGCTAATTTGCTATATACTGCTTGCCACAAAGAAAGTGACCCTTTCCACATTCTCCACTTCTTTGAAACACGGCATTCTTGAAATGCAAGTTTGCCACAGTAAGTTAAAACTTACAGAGGCTTGCAGTAAGAATTGGAGAGCTGGTAGTATCCTTGTAGTACCTCTTCTCCAAAAGAATCACAACATGTTTTTCAAACAGGTGCATTATATGCAAGCATCGTTTCTTCCACCCACAAAACATATCTAGCTCCTGCGTTAAATATAGCCGCTGTCTAACAGAGCATAGCGGCACTCCCCGTCTGGTTTAGAAGATGAAGTCTAGAAACAAAATAATAACCAGAAAAGCCACCACAGCGTCTGTCCTTGGAATCTAGTAAAGTCGGACTTAGGTGTAGAATATTTGATTTTAAATTTGGCCAGGTTCTAGGGATATAAACCTCCTTTCTCTTGAAAATTGTGCTTTTGGAACACAGCCTCTCTAACTAAGCATGAACAGTATTTGAACAGCAACTTAATTGGGAAAGTGCCGTGTACTTAATAAAAAGTTCTGTGAATTGTATCAGTTGGTGCATTCCTGGAATCCTCCTTTAATCTGTAGGCTGATCAGTTTGCAAAATAATGGCCATCCAAGGCAAGGTGATTGTAGGAAGTCACAAAATTTATGTGAGAACTATTATTATTATTAATGGTTATTTTAGCCGAATAGGAGGAAATAGAAAATCCTGCTGACTTTTTCTTTTCCGTTTTCTTCTTCTTCCCTTGTTCTTTACTTACTCAGTGGACTTGAGCTCAGCCAGCGAAGATGACTTTGACAGCGAGGACAGTGAACAGGAACTGAAGGGCTACGCCTGTCGTCACTGCTTCACAACAAGTATGCACCTGATTCATCGCTGTATTTCTCTCCCTTCTGCTACTGCCTTTTTAATGCAGGTTCACTCAAGCAAGAGCAGTTCGTGTGCATGTACAGCTGTTCAAAAAAATGTGGGGTTGAATCAGCTAAAATAGGCAGCATTCCTAGCAGGGTTAATCATGCTTTGCCATTGCAAATCAATATTGCAGTTACAAAGGAGAATCCTGAGAGGTAGACATTTATACAGGAAAAAAACCCTACATAATCCATAATCTATATAATCCATTTGTGATACAGCAAATCGATATTGGACTGTGACTGTCACACATAAAAGTTCTTTACGCTGCACCAAATCTCTTCTGCAGCAGCCTCGTTCCTGTAGGTATTCCTGAAGATTGTCTTGATTATTTGGGCATATGCATGGCATGGAAGCGTGAGCCCCAAAATAGGGAAGGGAAGGAAATGAGAAGTTCATGGCTCACTTCACTTTAAGAAACCACAGCTTTGGAGAACAATAGCTGCCTGTTAGCTCCCAGGTGGAGCAGATAAGGCTCCTTCTTTGTTTTCAGAGCTGTAGTTGCTTAAGTAAACAAGTAGTTTGTAAATTGAATATTGAAGATGTGCACTGGAACACAGACTAAGCCTGGAACAGGAGAGTTTTCCAGAAACTTCTCCAACTTTGTTGGCCATAGAAAACCAGCTACTTTTCTAGTTGTTGTGTGCTTTTTTAATAATGCAATGTGTTTGTGCCGAGTATCTGGTACGTTGCGTATTTCTAAGCTGTTGCTTTTCCTGCCCCAAGCCTCCAAGGACTGGCACCACGGCGGTCGAGAAAACATTTTATTGTGCACTGATTGTCGCATTCACTTCAAAAAATACGGAGAGCTGCCACCCATTGAGAAGCCTGTAGACCCTCCACCCTTTATGTTTAAGCCTGTCAAAGAGGAAGATGATGGACTTAGTGGAAAGCATAGCATGAGGACAAGGCGGAGTCGAGGCTCGGTAGGCTTAACACTCTTGCATTGCAGCTGCTTCTCTAAAGACAAGGTGTTGTCTGGAAAAAGGTAGTCAAACTTCTAAAATGACGCTTTCTCCATCTTGCTTGTTTGCCCTGGTATGTGCCTGCTGCTGCATTTGCGTATACGAGTGTGAGATTTGCTGAGGTTGAGGCTTCCGTTGGAAAAAGGAGCTGAAATGTCTCTTCTGCAAGTTCTAGTCAAGCTTACTTTCATGTTTTTAATGACTGGCAGTGGACTGTCACCATAAGGGGGCACTTGACCAGTGTATCACTACAGATTTTGTTCTAGTGTGTTACCCTTCTGCCAGCTGGATCCTGTCAGAGGTAAGCCCTTGGGCTTATTTTAAAGGAAGAGTTTTAAAAAATTAAAACCTACTCATGTGGTTGTCTCGTTTGCACCCAGTGCCAGTGTGCTCTGTCACAGTTTTTACTTGGGGTGAAATGCCGGCAGCCCTACTGGGCGCAAGTCACTTGTGAGAACTCTGACAGCAGCTCCAGTTAATTTGATGTTTGCTTTGGGGTTTGGCTGATAGAAAGCAGCAGATAGATTTCTTTTGCTTGTCCTCCCCTCTCCCTCTTTCTGATCATGATGATACGACCATTACCTCTAAATGTCTTGCGAGGCTACACTGTCAGGTAAGGTTGGCTTTGTTGCTTTTACGGTAGCCAGTCATCCAAAAGCCTGCCAAATTGGGAGGGAAACAGCATTAATTACTGAAATACACTCTGCTGTGGTTCCTTGTCATATAGTAGGAGCACATTGAAACTGTGGTTTTAGAAACTGGTCTTGACTGCTTGAATGCCAACAGACTTTTTTTTTTTTTTTTTTTTTTTAAAGGAACATGAGGGTCCCTTCCTACCTCATTCACTGTGTGCGTATGCAGGCTTACAAATGTGCGCGCATGTGTTTTATGAAGAAAATTTGGCATGCAAACAGCAGCAGCTTTGGAACATCTTTCTAATGTTGTCATTTCTAGCAGACACTACTAAATAAAATCATCAGCACTTAATGTTTTTGAGTAGACAAATTAAGGAATCGCTTCCTTAAGTCCAGATGAGCTTTCAAGGAAAAATTATTGGGATGTTAATTGCTCTTGGTTTTTCATTTTTCAAGCTTTTTTAAGCATTTTTCAAGCTTTTTTTTTTTTAGCAGGAGTGGACCATCCATGCCCCTGATGTAAGACAGAAAAAAGTAAAGAGGTTGGACAAATGCTGACTTCGATACCCTTTTATTTCTGTTAAACAAATAGATGTCTACACTACGTAGTGGTCGTAAAAAGCAGCCAGCCAGCCCTGATGGTAGAGCCTCACCTATTAATGAAGACATCCGTTCTAGTGGCCGCAACTCTCCTAGCGCTGCCAGCACCTCCAGTAATGACAGCAAAGCAGATTCAGTGAAGAAGTCTACCAAGGTAAAATTTTCCCATTCTTCTTTTGTGTTAGGACTGGGCACCTGAGGCCTCTTCAGTCAGCTTAAACGAGATGCAGATTCTAGGAGGCCAGGGAATCCCTCAATGACCTAGAAATTCCTACTTGTGTGGATAAGCAAAAAATTTAATGGTGCATCTGACTGATGCTTTGTGCCTGTACGTAAGGATGTGTAGCAATAAAAACCATTAAAGTATCCCCGCATAACCTTACTGCTCTCATGATAAATTAATCCTTCAATTTCAGATGCAAATGCAAGCATTGGGCTCATGGAAGTAATACCGATCAGAAATGCTGTATTTGAGACAAGTAGACGATTTGGGGGATTTTTTTTTTTTAAAGCAGTACTTAATCTTTGTTTACAAAGGAATATGACTATGTAGTAATTGAGGCTACTTTTGTTGCTGTTCCTCTGTATGTATATTTGCTTGATTTTTCAGAGGAAGCTGACAGTTTAGTCTGTTTAAATGAGTAAGTGCCTTTCCAAGAGAGTGCTGAAGGAATAAAGCCAGATGAAGCAGGAAGGCTTGCCATTAAGCGGTGTAAATTAAAAAGTAGCAAGTTAAAAATAAATAGTTTTTTAAAAAGACAAGTCAAAACTGGAGTATGGGGCAAGTTTTCACAGAGCTGATAAAGCTGAGAACTTAGCAAAATTTGAAGTTAGGTTAGGTAATTATGTGACGTATAAAGCTGCCTGCCCCAGGCCATGAAAGAAGGTAGTAATCTTGTAATAGCTACTCACTGCTAGCCCTGTATTTGAGGGGGTATAAAAATATCCCTCTCAAAATACCAGGAGCAAAGCAAGACTTTTCATGTAGTAGAAAGAGGCTTATCCTGTGCCTGCCTACTGCAGAAATTCCCGCTGTGTCCTCTGTTAACAACCGATGTTGGTTTCCGTTAGAAGAGTATACTGGGCCAGTTGATCTGGTATGAGTTCCTCATGGACTTGATTCTGCACAGGTGAAGGTGGAAAGACAACTGCTTTGTTTGAAATGTTCTTTCACTTGGAAAGCTCAACACCACATCCGCGTGATGAGGAATGCTTTACTCTACATTCCTTTTCCTACTAGCTTGTGTCAGAAATGTGTGCAGGGTTTGTGTGCAAAATGCCCCACGGGTTTCTCTCTGCAGAAGTAAAATTGCAGTCTGTTTGGGGGTTCTGACTTAAATTTGACCTCCAGAGGGAGTGGCTAGGGCATTCTGTAGATGCAAGTCTTCTGGGAACTGCTCCTGGCAGATGGCAGAATTCAGCAGCAGCTCCAGAACAGATTCCCCTGCAACCTGTAATTGGACAGAGCGACAGATGCGTATTGGGTGGTTGTTAAATGCTCAACTTCTGATCAGTTTTCCTGCTCCATAGGAACCCTTCTCATTTATTTGTATTAAATATGGTAGCTCTGGCATACACTCAACTTACTTTTGCGTTTATATGACTGGTAACTGTTGTGTTCTGCTTCATTTGTGGCAGAAGATAAAAGAAGAGGTATCTTCTCCTCTGAAGAACTCCAAGAGGCAGCGGGAAAAGGCAGCTTCTGACACAGAGGAACCTGACAGGTCCAATGCCAAAAAATCCAAAACTCAAGTGAGTCCCACAGAGGAATGTTTTCTCTTAGGAGAATGGTTTGAGAGTGGGAGGGGGTGAAAACCCAGTAACAAACCAAAACCATGAAATCAATTTAAGCCACAGTAACTTGTAACTTAATCTGTGGCTGGAAAGCAACCCACATTATAATGTGTTCCTTCTGTTGAAAAACAGTGGAATGATATGGGGTAAGTCCAGAAGTCTTTTTTGTTGTTGTTTTAATATCAGTATCGGAGTATACTTGGATTCTTTTCCATACCCTCCCCCCAAATATTTTTATTGAAATTTGTTTTTTCCTCTTCTGTGGCAAGTTAAAGACCACCACGGGAGTTCTCTTAATTTAATGGTATCAAAGCTTAATTGAAGTACTTTCGGGATGTCTTTTCAGCTCTGTGTACCTGACCAGGTTCACTCTGTGCACAGGATTTGGGGATTTTGGCACTGAGCTTCCCATATTACAGAATAGCAAAATGGTTGAGGCTGGAACTTCCTGGTGGTCATCTGGTCCACCCCACTGCTCGAGCAGGGCCGCCTAGAGCCAACTGCCCAAGACCATGTCCAGATGGCTTTTGAATATCTCCAAAGATGAAGAGTCCCCAGCCTCTCTGGGCAACTTGTTCCATTGCTTGGTCACCTTCATAGTGAAAAAGCATTTCATTATGTTCAGGCAGCACCTCTTGTATTTCAGTTTGTGCCCATTGCTACTGGACAATACCAAAAAGAGCGTGGCTCTGTTGTCTTTGCACCCTCCATTTGGATATTTATGTTGCCTGTGCTGTTTTAAGTCCCGTGAGGTTCGAAGGGTGGCACTTGCCCTTGTGTTTGCACAGCGGGTTGTAGTTTACATAGTGGGTTGCATCCTGTGGCATGCTGGCAACGTTCTTTGTGCTGTTTTCTCATGCACGTGGTTATCCTTCCATCTCTCCCTGCAGGAGATCAGCAGGCCAAACTCTCCCTCAGAGGGTGAGGGTGAAGGTGAGAGCTCAGACAGCCGCAGTGTCAATGACGAAGGGAGCAGCGATCCCAAGGACATTGACCAGGATAACCGGAGCACGTCACCCAGCATCCCGAGCCCTCAAGACAATGAGAGCGACTCGGATTCATCTGCTCAACAGCAAGTGCTGCAGGCACAGCCCCAGCTGCTTCAGGCACAGA